>NC_137079.1:3085000-3562500 GCF_951640355.1 Cnephaeus nilssonii | reverse complement strand
ATGGAGAAGCTCAGAGATAAGGAGCAAAGTCTGAAAAGGTGTGAGAGCAGCAATGAACTTTTCTTAAAAAAATTCAGTAACTTAAAAAAAATTAGATTTGACTTTGCTCAAGGAATGTAGGGCACCTTTGAGATATTATACTGAAGAGAATGATGTAGTGTGTGCTTTAAAGCAATCATTAGCATACAAGTTAGAATTAGCACAAACAAACCATGAAAAGTATACAGGAACAATGATCAAAAGCTATTGCCTTTTCTGCAAGTGCAGGGTGAACGTAGACTTGAAATATTTGCCCCAAGAGAGCTGTATTTGTTTTCCCATGCCCTTCTCCAAGTAGCAAAACAAATAACATTAATTTTTACTCAGTGTTCCAAGGCATATAAATTCAGGAATTATTACATATTTTGATACATGTGCTATGTTCCTCTTTCAAAATTTTACACCTTTGGTTTTCTATGTGCACTGATTAATTATTTATATTTATCTCTTATAGCATACTTTTTTTTTTTAAACAACAGAAATTTATTTCTCACAATTTTGGAGGTTGGGAAGTCCAAGATTAGGGTATCAAGGTATAGCTGGTGGCAGCCACCATCTTGCTGTGACTTCACATGACCTCTTCTTTGAGTGCAGGGGTTGGGGAAGGGGAGGAGAGAGAGAGAGAGAGAGAGAGAGAGAGAGAGAGAGAGAGAGAGAGAGAGGAAAGTTCTCCACACAACCACCTTGGGGATTAGGGCGTCAATATATGAACTGTCGAGGGTCACAAAAATTCAGGCCACAGCATTAGAAGATAGTAATCTAGTATACTTTATTTCTAGTTTTAGATGCTTCCCAAAAAACGTTGCAAAAAAGAAAGAGCCAGCAGAATGTAAATATCGTTTTTAACAACTATCAAATTGTCGAAAGAAAATCAGAGAACTTTATTTGGGACGGATGTTTTATTGCGTGAGGAACCACACTTTTGAACATGGAGACACGCCCAGATGGGGCATGAAGCTTGGGAGCCCGAGTCACAGGAAGGCTCATGCAGGGGGGGGGGGGGGGGGGGCGGTGAGGGCGGTGTTAAACCTTCGCAGGGATTGGTGCTTACGGAGCTCCCGGATGGCAGGGGGTGGTTAAAAGTAATCATCTTACACCATTGGAGGAAGAAACTTAAGCTTCTTTTACGATTATCGGAGGCATTTACAGGAAATAACCTAAATTACGGTTCACTTACATTTATGAGAGAAAACTAGATTAAGGTTTGCTACTTGGCTTAACGGGTTGTGTCTGCTGGGGAATTTTCAAGTCTGGTCTGCATTTTATACCATTTTAACATGAGCAATAGGACAGAAACTATCTATAGACTGAAGTCTTCCTGCTTCAGTGTTTATAAGTTAAAGCTTATTAACACAACTCTAAGAATTACTCTCTCATGTCCATTTTGCTTAAAATATTGGACTGCAAGTTTCCCCCCCAGTGTTTGTTTTCTACAATATCAATTATTTCGAATCTGACCTTTGGAAAAATGGTAAAATAACACAAGCAGGATGTTTGAAACTTTATGATTCCAATGAATGTGATTAAGGAATGAAAATGAACTGCATTTGTATTTAAAATGGAATACGCATATACAAATGCAGTTAGTTTATATCCTCTGGCAAAATAGTGTATTATAAAACTACCTGAGATCTTTGGTAAATACTTCCTGACGTCATTTTCCAGCAGACCAGCATAGACGCAATAACACAGAGGCAGGAGGTCCGGGAGGCAGGTAGTGCTGGTCCAAGTCCCAGTCACCACACCTATCTATAATAATAAAAGCGTAATATGCTAATTAGACCGGGTGTCCTTCTAGATGACCTTCTGGACAAAGCCGGGGCTGTGAGGGAAGCCAGGGTCCCGGGTGCCAGAGGGAAGCCAGTGCTGGCAGTCGGGGGAAGGAAGGCCTACTCTTGCACGAATTTCATGCATCAGGCCTCTAGTGAGTTATATAAAAATAGACCAATAAAAATACTGAAGTCAAATATTGTTAGAGTACATGAAAGAAATCATGTAACAATAAAAATAGTGGTTTTCTGGGTACATAGTAAGTTTTTATTTTCATTTTCCTTACTCTCTATTTCCATATTTTGTCTTTAAAAATACTTCTTTTTTATTCCTTCTATGCTCTCTTCCACTTTCACCCTCCCCCTAAATAAAATAAAATACTTCTTTTTATTCTAGTAAAAACACACGATATAAAATTTATCATCTTCCTCCCCACCCCCAACCCCTTAACACACATGCTCCCAGGTCACAGGCATTCTATTTTCTGTCTCTATGGCTTTGACTACTTCAGATACCTCATATAAGGGGAATCACACGGAATTTATGTTTTGTAACTGATTTACTTAGCATAATGTGTTCAAGATTCAGCCATGTGCTAGCATGTTATAAGACTTCCTTCCTTCTTAAGGCTGAGTAATATTCCATTGTGTGTATATACCACTGTTTGTTTACCCACTCATCCATCAATGGCCATTTAGGTTGCTTCCACCTCTCGGCTGTATTACATACTACTGCTATCAGCACAGGTGCGCACATACCTCCTGGAGGCCTGCTTTCAATTCTCTATGCAGAAGTGAGATTGCTGGATCATATGGTAGTTCTACTTCCAATTTTTTGAGGAAACTTTATACTGTTTTCCATTGCAGTTTGACTATTTTAAAACCCCACCAACAATGTACAAGGATTCCAATTTCTCCACATCCTTGCTATTTTCTGTTTTGTTTTGTTTTGTTTTTGTTGGTTTTTGTTCATTGTTTTGTTTTGAAATAGCTATCCTAATGGCTGTGAGATAATATCTCATGTAGTTTTGATTTACATCTTTTTTAACTTTATTTTTTTGAGACTATTACAGATGTCCCCCTTCCCCCACTCCCCCCCCCCCACACCTTTACCCACCTCCATCCACCCCTGCCTCTCTCGCTCTGGCCATTACCACATTGTTGTCTGTGTCTAAGTGTAATGCATATGTGTTCTTTGGATAATCCCTCCACCTTCTTGTAGCCAGTCCCCCTCCCACATCCCCTCTGGCAGGTGTCAGTCTATTCCATGTTTCCATGCCTCTGTTTCTGTTTTGTTCATCAGTTTATTTTGTTCATGAGATTCCCCATAAAAGTGAGATCATATGGTATTTGTCTTTCTCTGACTGGCTTTTTTTGATGATCAGTAATGTTGAGTATTTTTTCATACGCTTGTTGGTCATTCATATATATATCATCTTCAGAGAAAAATCCATTCAAGTTCTTTGCCTAGTTTTAATTGACTTATTGTTACTTTTGTTGTGGAGCTGTCAGACTTCTTTATATATTCTGGCTATTAATCCCTTATCAGATACACGATTTTCAAATACTTTTATCATAAAAGTTCTTAAGTGTGGTGTAGTCCCCTTACTCTATTTTTGCTTTTGTTTTGTGGGCTTAATGTCATATCCAAGAAATCATTGCAAAGTCCAGCGTCATGAAGTTTTTCCCCTATGTTTTCTTCTAAGAATTTTAGAGTTTTACATCTATCCACTTTGAGTTAATTTTGTTTTTGGTGTAACATAGGGTCCAGCTTCATTCTTTTGCATATGGATGTCTAATTTGCCCAGTGCAGTTTGTTTTGGAGACTATTTTTTCCACAGCATTAGTAAGTGGTCTTGGCATTCATGTTGACTATGATTTGATTACATACACAAGGATTATTCCTGAGTTTGCTATTCTATTCCATTGGTCTATTTGTCTGACTTTATGTCAGTAAAATACTGTTTTGATTACTATAGCTTTGTAATATGTATTGAAATGAAGAAGTGTAAGTGCTCTTTGTTTCTCTTTTTCAAATTTGTTTTGGACTCTTTGGGGGATCCCTTTGCTATCCCATGACTATGGAATATCATTCTATTTCTTCAAAAAAAATGCAATTGGGATTAGATAGGGATTGCATTGAATCTGTAGATTGCTTTGGGTAGTATAGACACTTTAACAATATTAAGTCTTCTAATCCATGAATATGGGATGTCTTTCCATTTATTATGCCTTTTAAAATTTCTTTTAGCATTGTTTGTGGTTTTCAGTGCATAAATCTTTCATTTCCTTGATTAACTTTACTGCTAAGTATTTTGTTCTTATCGAGGTTATAGTAAATAAAATTGTTTTCTTAATTTCCTATGGGAGATAGTTTGTTGTTAGTGTATAGAAACAGAACTGATTTTTGTATGCTGATTTTATGTCCTACAAATTTGCTTACTTTGTTCATTATTTCTAAGTGTGTGTGTGTGTGTGTGTGTGTGTGTGAAGAATCTTTGGAGTTTTCTACACCTATGATCATGTCACCTGAGAACAGACTATTTTACCTTTTCCTTTCCAATTTGGATACCTGTTACTTATTTTTCTACCCTGATCTAGTCTTCATGACTTCCTTCTGCTAACTTTGTTTAATGTGTTCTTTCTTCTAATTTTTTGAAATGTAAAATTAGGATGTTGATTTGAGGTCTTTTATAATGTATGCAATTACAACTATAAACTTTCCTTTTAGCACTGCTTTCACTGAATCTAATAAGTTTTGCTATTTTGTGTTTTCATTTACGTTTCACTTACATTGCATGACTTTTTTCTATTCACATGGTTTGATTCCCTTCTCATTTCCTTCCTATTTTAAGGGGGGTTTACCATATATTTTTAGAAACCATTGTTACTTGGTTTATTGAAGGCCAGTCAACTCATGTTAAAGGAAGCTTATACTAATGAAAGGGTATTTAAACAAGAAAGAAATTCTCTACTAGTTATTTAAGGTCACTATATTTGTAGTCTGTATTTAATATGTATGGTCACCATATGAAAGTCTAGGCAAACAAGTTTTAACATTTAAAGATATTAAAATTCCTAAAATTTATACTGAGTATATGCAGAATTTATGGCAAAAGCACATTTCTCAAGATCATCTATGCCCCCCCAATATCATCACTTTTTTATTATTAGGTATAAATCAATAATTTCAGAAGAATATTAAATGGCAACTTGATTAGGAATTAAGAGCCAATCAGTTTTAATATATTGTTTAGAAATAGCAGAGCTAAAAGTGTTTTCTTCATCTTGTGGATCATAAATATGGTTTTAGGTTTGTAGACTTTTGGTATATGCATTACTCTGTTTTAAATATTTAATAGAGTCATCTCTTCAATGATAATGTGCCAACAATTCAACCACATAGGGGGGATCTATATTCTTACATTATTTAACTGTAAACAAGATATCTGCTTATGATTGTGGGTATTGTTAAACTTACAAATCCCTTTCCAACCACCTTATAAGTCAATTGTGATAAAGTTTTGAAAACAAAATCTTAACCGATCGTGAGTTTACATTAATTAGAAATATATCATGTCCTTCCCCTTCGGAGATAACTTTGGTCTGCCCAAGATTTAGCTCCAGAAAATGTCATGTGTAACTTTTAGTCATATTTTGGCAAAACAAAGATACTCACATGGTTGCCAAATGGGACCAGATGGAAAAGTTGATCTGATGGCACGGCAGCGCCAGTGTCTCCATTTCCAAGTGTTTTCTGTTTTATTGAAGGCCAGGCAGCTCATGTTAAAGGAAGCATATACTAGTGAAAGGGCATTTAAACAGCCTCATCACCAAAGTCACGGCAGAACCTGTGTCCCTGTGCATGCAGGACCTTCAAACTGGGAGAATGCAATCTGCACGCGTCCGCGGAGTTTTGTTGCTGAATGTCCTCAAGTAAATTCCAGGAATTAATTTTGTGACACAGAAAAAACAGCCTGAAAATAATTCACACTTTTCTAGTAGAGATAAAGAAGTAAAACACATTTTAGAATTTTTTAAAACTTTTTCCTTGATTGTTATCATTTGATAGATACAACTCAAGGATCTAAAAGCTTGAACACTCTATTTTGTTTCTGACTTAAAAATACATTTCTTTGCATTTATAATGAATTGTAGTAGCAATAAACATGGAAGTAAAAGAAAACATTTCAGCTGAGAACGACTATTAAATCACGTAAGCATCCTTGTAGAATTTTGCCAACATTCCTTAGAAAATGGATTGAATAATACTTATTACTGTTTTTATTAAAACAAACTCTAAGAAACACAATTTTCCAATAGTAAACATTTCCTTTCTCCTGAAATCTTGGAGAGTTTTTAAAAAGTGATTATTCATAGTCACACTTTAAAGGCACATCTTAAAATTTTTTTTTTAAATTTCTAAATAATTCCCCATAGACTACGTTGACTTTAAGTGTTTCTGAATGTTTGCTTTCCAAGCGTGTGTCACTGCAGCAGGAATGAATTTAAAAATTAACACAAATTTGGAATCGTATGCTAAATTAATTTTATAAAATAGTGTTTTATTTTTCCAATTAAGAGACATGTCTTCACTTTTTTCTTTTGTCATCAGAGTTTTAAGATTTTTATATGAAACTGGTACCACTTCTGATTCTCTTGTAGTAGGTAAGCAAAGTATCTACAATTAGACACATCTCTTTTTAAGGACAATCTTCTTCTGCCCTGGCCGGCGTGGCTCAGTTGGTTGGACGTTGTCTGGGGCAGAGGTCACCAGTTAGATTCCCAGTCAGGGCACATGCCCGGGTTGTGGGCTTGATCCCCAATGTGGGGTGTGCAGGAGGCAGCTAGTCAATATCATGCTGTCACATGGATGTTTCTCTCTTCTCCATTCCTCTTTCTCTAAAACAATAAACTATTCTTTTTTTGGGGAAAAAAATCTTCTTCAATCTTATATACCTAAAATATCTCTGATCCTAATTTATTGAAAAATAGACTGTACTTAGTGTCAGTTGAAATAATGCTGCTTTTCTGTCATCCTCTCAGTAGAATGTCCAGCCTTCAATATGTAACAGTACACTTGACACACATATGATATTTTAATAGCTCATTCAAAGCATTTCTTTGTCTTTGTTTCTATTTCTCCCTTTTCTAATGTTACCTTAAGATCAATCAAGAGAATATGTGCAGAAGTATACTTGGGAATGAAGAGTATAAAACAGTATGTGAGACTGAAAATGGTGCACAATTTGGCATTAGCATGAGACCTTGTCAGAATGTTCCCAGTGGCAGAATGATGTATGAAGGTGGACAGATTTTTATACCTGAGAGATTCTAAGTTCAATTTATAAAGTAGTGAATGAGATAAAAGAAGAGATTTTTAACTATTTAAAATTATCAAAGCATGTCTGTGACCTACCTGTGTATGAATATAAAATGTATACATGTTGTGCTTCTTATTTTCTTATTGAAACTACTAGAGGCCTGGTGCACGAAAATTCATGCACTCGGGGCGGGGGGGTGGGGGGGTGTCTCTCAGCCCAGCCTGCACACTCTCACAATCCGGGACCCCTTGTGTAGGGTCCAGTCCCATCGCAGCATGGCTCTGGTTCCCTGGGCCTGCGGGTTGGGGGAGGGACCCAGAGGCCAGTCTGATGGCAGCATGGCTTTGTTCCCACAGCTCCCTCCCACTGCCACACCACGGGTGGCCTGGACCCAGGACTGACTCCCTCTGGTGGGCGGCCGGGACCCAGGACTGACTCCCGCCACACCAGCCGGGACCCTAGCCTGGTGTTCGGTTGTCCTTTTGGATGTTTAGGTCGTGATGGACCCTGGCTCTTTATATATTAGGATAATATTCACATTGTAAGTCTACAAATTGTCCCACAATTAGGCATGGTGATGTGTTTATCATCTTTCTTCGTGATGCTCACCTCCACGTACAATATCTTATTCTTCATTCCACTGATTCAAATGCAAGGCTGGGCTCAAATTCTCCTTTCTTGGTCTCCCTCCCTGACCACTCCATTCTGCACTAACATTTTCCTCCTCTATGACCCAATCCACTTACGTCTTTTGTCCTATTGTTAGACTTGGGCAGTATGTATCATGCGTGCATCTTATTCAGCTAAATATATTTTCATTTCCTTGTTTTAGGGTCTGTTTTTTCATGCTTTTGAATGTCACACCGGACTAGCATTTATCATAGCGAGTTTGGCCCTCATTCTAGGAATATTTTTAGAAATACATCATGATTTCTGTTTCTTAAATTGATGGAGATAATTTTCTCTTTGGAAACTGTTGAGGAAAACATCCTCATAACCATTTTTGGCTGTGAAACATTTGCCCTCTCTATGTTCCTCCTCCACCAGACAAGAGAAACTAAAAATTGAAACACTATGTTATGCATGAATAGTTATGAATTATTCCCAATCAGCTCCAGAAAAAAAGGGTTTGTAAGCTCAAGGACAGCGAACAGTATTGCAAATGGTCTTAACAAAATTCATCATAGTTGTGAAATTGCCTTTTCCATCTGTTTATACAAATAAAACAGCCAGATTTGGAAAAATTTTAAATTGCCTAATAAAAAGATAAGACCTGCCATTTAAGACTTTTAAAATCCTTTTGTTTCTCTGCAAAAAGCTATATAGAGATAGAAAGAGCATTTATTATCAACAAGAGCCATACTTCCATTCATATCAGTAAATGAGTGTTCCTTCAACTTTCTACCAGGGAAGTCAGTGTACTCATCTTTCTCAGAATATCTGTAGAAAGTAGCACTATTTAAAATAAAGGCACTATCGCCTGGCTGGTGTGGCTCAGGAGGTAGGGGTTCAATGCCTGGTCTCTCAGCATTGATCCCGGGTTGTGGGCTCAATCCCCAGTAGGGGCAATGCAGGAGGCAATCAATGATTCTCCCTCATCATTAATGTGTCTATCTCTCTCTGCCTCTCCGTTCCTCTCTGAAATCAATAGAAATATATTTAAAAGTAAGTAAATAAATAAAAACACTATTCACATACATAAATCCCAATAAATGGTATTGGTGGCTGGCTCACTGGGAGCAACCAAGTGGTTAAGACCACACATCTAAAAATCAATACTCCTGGTAGATTTGCCTTCCTAGAGCAGAGGTTTGTTTTTAAAGCTTACAGAAACTCAAGAATATAATTGCCCAAAGCTCAAGCATAACTGATACCCTTTCTCAAGAAATCCATTTTGAGGGGGAAAAATCTCATTATGATTACAAACCTACTCAGTGAGCAGAGAATCAGAACAAGAGGAATTAAGGAATTATTAAATATTTATTGTCACTTGCTATCATAACTTGATAACATTATGGTCATTGGTTTAGGGAAGGAACAAAAAGGTAGCAGAAATGATTCTGAGACATACAGTTGACCCTTGAATAACACGGCTTTAAACTTCAAGGGGCCAGGTATACGCATATTTTTTTCCAGTAACTACCTGTACTGTTTTATATCCTTGGTTGGGAGTCCATGGATGTGGAGGGCGAGCTGGGTGTATTGCTTTGCGCCACTTTATATACAAAACTTGAACTTCCTTGGATTTTGGTACCATTGGGGTCCTGGAACCAATCCCCCATACATACTTAGGGACAACTACATTTGGGAGGAGTCAAAAGTTACATGCACATTTTTTATTCCTGAGGAAGGGGCCAGGGCTTCCAACCCCTTTGTTGTTCAAGGTCAGCCTTTCCTGATGAATGGTTACACAGGTAGTAGAAAAGACTGAGTAACCAGGAGACAGTACTAACAGCAGTGGGAAGTCATTACCTTCTCCAGGCCAGAAGGGGACAGAAGGAGAAGGCAGGTTGGTAGAGCCTACAGGGTCAGCGGGCCAAATGGAATCAAGTGAATCCATTGGGGTGGGCGGGGGGGAGGGTCCTGGAAGAGAAACCCTGCCTGAGATAGCATCTCAGGCAGAAAGGGAGGGGGAAGAATACCCCGACTTCTCGCTTCCTCTCACCTTCCCATCTCCCCACAATGCCCTTCACTGGCTGAACCCACGCACAGTCAGCGTTTCATGGATTCCTTTCCATATTTTTTTATTTAGACTTTTAGGAGATATTCACTCTTTTTTCTATTCTTTTGTTGGTTTCTCTGGAAATTTTAACTCACATACTTATTTTATCAAAATCTAAAATTAAAACCCATACCCTTTCCCAAACTACAGAAGTATATTCACCACTCCCATCTCTAAGGCAATTATTTTAATACTAGAGGCCCAAAGCATGAAGATCCGTGCAAGAATGGGCCTTCCTTCCCCTGGCTGCCGGCACTGCCTTTGCTCTCCCCTGGCTGCCGGCACTGCCTTTGCTCTGGCCCAGAGCCACCTTTCAGCCTTCACTCCGCCCGGAGCCGCCTTTCCGCCTTCCCATGCTGCCCAGAGGCCCAGAGTGGCTGGGGTGGTGGTGCGGAAGCATCCCGCCCCCGGCTGCTGGGCACCTGTGTATGCAAATTAACCCACCATCTTTGTTGGGTTAATTTGCATACTCACTCCTGATTGGCTGGTGGGCGTCATAAAGGTACGGTCCATTTGCATCTTTCTCTTTTATTAGTGTAGATAACTCCAGATCTTTTTAACCTCACACAGCATTGCCATTCTTAGGTTATAAATGTAACACACACACTCTATGTTCCAGATACTTTGCCAAATACTTTATTATGCTCTTTCATCTCATCCTCATAGTCACCCACAAGGGAAATAGTGTTATTATCACCAATTTATAAAGGAGGAAAGAAGGGCACACCGAGGTTATTAAAATGGCATCACAGTTGGGCTTCCAACGAATACTATAGGCTTCCAAGGCCAAGCTCATTTTCACTCCTTAGAGCTTCTGTCTACGAATGTTGCTTTGTATCTTCCACATATTCACAAATCCCTTTGCTTTGTAACACTTCATATCTCAGCCCATCTATCTGGAAACACTTTGTCTTCTTGTCTACAATTTTTTTAATGTGGATTTATTGGTGGAAACCTCAATTTTTATTACCTAAAATTGTCTTTATTTTCCCCTCATTCTTGAAAAAGATTATTTTATTGGCTACAGAATTCTAGGTTGACAGTTATCTTCATTTAGGATATTAAAGACATTATTCTGCTGTGTCTGAACTTCCATGGGTTTTTGTTGTTGTTGTTGTTGTTGTTGTTGTTTTTCTGTAAAGCTGTGAGCTGTTAAGTCTAATTATTGCTCCTTTGTCAATAATCAGAATTCTTCTGGCTGTTTTAAATGTTTTAATTTCGCTATAATGTTTAAGTGTAGAATTGTTGTATTTATTTGTGGTTTTTTAGTTATGTTTTCATGTTGTATTTATTTTTATTTAAAAGAATTGTGTTTTGTGAATCTGGGTTTGGTGTCTTTCAAATTCTGGCCTGGATGGGAATTCTGCTGTACCATTTCAGTATGCAAGTTACTCAGATTTGGCGCACATTATTCAACCTGCCTAGGCTTCAGTGTTCTTATCTGCAAAAGGAGTATAATAATAATAATAGTCAGCCTGGCTGGCGTGGCTCAGTGGTTGAGTGTCAGCCTATGAACCAGGAGGTCACTGGTTCAGTTCTTGGTCAGGGCACATGCCCAGGTTGCAAGCTCAATCCCCAATAGTGGGCATGCAGGAGGCAGCCGATCAGTGATTCTCTCTCATCATTGATGCTTCTAACTCTCTCCCTCTCCCTGCCTCTCTGAAATCAATAAGGAGATATTTTAAAAATAATATTAATAGTGCCCATCCCATAGGGTTATGAGATAAAGTCCATTGCCATATATGCACACTACTAAAAATTGTACCTGGAATGTCGTATATAAGTAAGTGATAGGCGTTATTATTACACTCACCTGCGGCTCTGCACTACACTGGCTAAGAGCACAGGCTACCGTCCTCATGGCCACAGTTGCTTCGTCTAGGAGTGGGCACTAACTTGGGGCCTCTCTGGTAGGGCCCCGTGGATCTGGGGCTAATAAGTGGGGTCGCCGTGGTTCTTGCCATTTGCTGGAAGCCACTCAGCTGCGGGACAGAATGAAGCAACATGGGAGATGGTGAGAGGGTGTCCTCTGTCCCCTTAGCTCCCCTCCCTCCAGAGACGGTGATCTTACCCTTCCAACAGCTCCTCCTTTCTACCCAAACCATTCCGGATGACGGGCGGTCACACTGTTTAACGCTGCATAGGACTGCCCCATGCAGGCACCCTCCACAGTACTGGCATGCTTTTTTTTTTTTTTTTTAAATATATCTTTATTGATTTCAGAGAGGAAGGGAGAGGGAAGGAGAAATAGAAACATCCATGATGAGAGAGAATCATTGACTGGCTGCCTCCTGCACATCCCCCACTGGGGATAAAGCCCACAACCCAGGCATGTGCCCTTGGCCGGAATCGAACCTGGGACCCTTCAGTCTGCAGGCTGACGCTCTATCCACTGAGCCAAACCAACTAGGGCCTGGCATGCTTTGTGGTCCAGAGTGAATAGGAGAATTTATCTCCCAACACTCATTTACCCGGGCGGCATTCTTGTGGACACAGGGTTGCCGTTAGCAAACAGGGTGCCCAGGCAGCCCTTCGTGGAGACGTCACAGCTTTCTGGGTTATCGCAAGCGCGAGATATTTTACCCATTAATAACGCTCAGAGATAAAACTCTGGGAAAAATTACTGGTGCCTGGCATAGTTCGCATTTTTTTTCTACAAGAAACTTAGTCTATTTTAATACAGAGTCAGGGTAGCAGTTACCACGTGACTTTGCGTTAGAGAAAGGCAAGAGGCCATCAACAGCTGGGATATCCTCTTATCGCAGTGCATGCTAATTCCATGTGAACATGTAGAATGATCAGATCTGCAATGGAGATCAATAAGTATTCTTACACTCGCACAATGCTGATGTATTTGTAAAGCACGACAGAGGGTGAATTTTCCTAGGAAAGGAACAACCAGCATACATAGCTGCCAATCAGAAGTGTGTGTTGAAGTAAACATATTTCCCCCAGACACCCACGCATCTGTTTCTACGTTATTGGTTCTCAGCAGCCCCATTAAAGTATATGGTGGCAATAGCAGACCCCAGTAACTGTGCGACCCCTGGGTTTAGCAGATGTGCAGTGCACTGAGCCCCACATGACCTTCTCTTGGCTGAGGAGGCCGCTCTGAAGGAGGCGGGAGTCCGGAATATCCCTGGAACCATCTCAGCTTCCCCGCACGTCGCAATGTCCATCACCATTTTCACATTTAATGGTTGAGGAAATGGAGCTGTGCAAAAGCAATGGAAATCCTGTTTACAATAAAACTAGTGGCAATATTTGATCCAGGTTTGCTATCTATAACCACACAGAACATTAAATGAGCTATTTTCTTTTTTCCAGTTGCTTTTGATATACAAGAAAAATTGTAATGTCCTGCCCACAACATATTAGTGATAGTCCTATTCTTTTAGGGAAACCAACCTTATTATTATTATTATCAGAGGCCAACTGATTTTATTTGCAACATGCGTGTGCCCTCTTCCTATGAAGATGTTCATCCAGATTCCCAAAGCAAAATCTCTCTGCTGCGCCCAGGTAATTGTGGAAGACAGACGGAGCTGGTGGGCAGGCCTTCCTCGAGTTCTCCGCACAAGGACGGTGCCTCCTGGGCTGGGCCTGGCTGTGCTGTTCCTCTCCTGTGTCTGCGCCCGCTGCTGCTCTGGGTGCGCCTGAGCTGCAATGCTCTCCGCGGTTCATTGCCAGACCGAGGTTGAATCGGGGCAATGCTGGCCTGGCTGTCTGGTGAATCCATCTTTCCCGGGGACACTCTTCAGGGTCACTCGGCCCTTCGTGGTGCCCTGAGTGGGAGTCAGCATCGGAAATTATTCTCGTCAAGTGGCTTCAGAGTCCAGGATAGATGGAGACCACACGTTGATGGAGGGCGCTGTGGCGCTAACATGATCCAGTTATCCCTTGTCCCAGACACTGGAGGTGACGTTTTGAAAAATAGCCTCCAGCCCCACCTTCCCCGTAGCCCTCTGCAGAACGACTGCCCGGCCAAAAGGAGCAGGAAGGTGGTTCAATTAGAGCCGCGAGGGCAAGCTCCGGCCATCAGCGTTGACGAGCCCGCCAAGCAGAGGGAGATAGGGTATCCAAACCGGGGCTGTGTCTGCCAAACGCTAATTAACGGGATTAAGCTTCAGAGTTTCTTTCTTCCCACTGGGCAAACTGAAACACTGGGAAAGACACCCTGTGTCTAATCTCAAACTAGTCTGTGCTACCACTGTGTTTATGTCTACACTGTAGAGTGGGGTTAGGAGATACCAACCTAGTTACAACTATTAACATGATAACAAGTAATGAAACGTATACAGTGAAAGGAGTCGATCTAAATACAGGATGTTTCTGAGAGTTCCCATGGTCTTAAGAATAACAAGTTTTAAAATTTACTGAATTTATGGTCTGAACTTAACCAGTATAACTGAATTCATTATTTTCATAAAAATATGTACTAAGTTGATCCTTTGAACTGCTGCTTTTTAATGCTAACCAACAGTTTTTAAAATAATAGGATGATTCCACAATCTATAATAATAAAAGTGTAATATGCGAATTAGACCGGACAGCTGAATGACCTTCCGGACGTCCTTCTGGATGAAGCTGCAGGGAGGTAGGCGAGCAAGGCAGAGGTGGTTAGGGGTGATCAGGCAGGTAAGCAAGCAGTTAGGGGCAATCAAGCAGGCAGGCAGAAGGGTTGGGGCAATCAGGCAGGCAGGTGAGTGGTTAGGGTGATCAGGCAGGCAGGCAGGCAGGCAGGCAGAGTGATTAGGGGCCATCAGGCAGGCAGGCAAGTGGTTAGGGCTGATCAGGCAGGCATGATGAGTGGTTAGAGGTGATCAGGCAGGCAGAGGTGGTTAGGAGTGATCAGGCAGGCAGGCGAGTGGTTAGGGGCGTCAGGCAGGCATGTGGTTAGGGGTGATGAGGCAGGCAGGCAGAGTAGTTAGAGGCAATCAGGCAGGCAGGCAGGCCAGCAGTTAGGAGCCAGCTGTCCCAGATTGAGAGAGGGTGCAGGCCGGGCTGAGGGGGAGCCCCCCTCCCCGTGCATGAATTTCGTGCACCAGGCCTCTAGTATTACATACTATATTGTAAGTTCTTCTATTGATGATGCTGTCATTTTCTGTAGACTTGCTTGGTTGTTTCCATGAAAGGATTTGCTGAGAAACTGACAGTGAAAAGTATAGGGGTAGAGAGATTGGTGTTAGGAGAAGGCCTGGGGGAGCGAGAGAGAACAATTCGCATTAAGATTTCCATTGTTTTAGGTATTTTAGGACATTATCAGTGTTTAAATTCCCACAAAATGTGAACAAGTCCCAGCTATAAAAATGTAACTGCTCATTGTAAATATTTTGGGGAGTGTCTTGAAGTCTTTTCAGTAGTTACTCTGTTATTTGGAATAAAAGGCTTTTTATTTAAAAAAAGGTGACATAATGTTACATTACCCTAAATGTGTGAACTTTCTAAAATGGTTTAAATTACAAACTTTCACTTTATTTTTATTACTAAGAAACAAAATTAGCTTACCACTTATTTGGGTTATTTTGCATTGAAAATATATTTTTTCCTTTGTTAGTTCATTTCTATGTGTTTCCTTACCCATTCCCCATAAGAAACAAATAG
This sequence comes from Cnephaeus nilssonii, assembly GCF_951640355.1. Taxonomy (NCBI): domain Eukaryota; kingdom Metazoa; phylum Chordata; class Mammalia; order Chiroptera; family Vespertilionidae; genus Cnephaeus; species Cnephaeus nilssonii. Next base: position 3,547,042 of record NC_137079.1, on the reverse strand, counting down.
TAATTTACATCAGGATTTATCCTCCTGGGCGCCCCCTGCATCCGGGGCTGCACAATCCTTTGTTGTCGGGCTGTGCTGTGCATTGTAGGATATTGAGGAGCATTTTGGCCTCCCCCTATAGATGCCAGGAACACCCTCCCAATTGTGGCCACCAAAAATGTCTGCAGACTCTCCCAATGTCCCTGGAGAAGAGGAGGGCAAAATCCCACTCCCATCTTGGCTGAAAACCGCTCCTCTAAATGCATCACTGAGGGGGAAAAATACTGAAAATTCCAGTGGGCCCAAATTATAAGAAACTTTCACCTACCAACACTTATATAAAATCAAATAATTTAAGGAGAAAAAGAAAATATCAAATGCTAGGTATATAAAAATGGTATTCCATCTTAGCATTTTCATTTTGAAACCTAATATACTATGGGCAATGCTGATTACAGATTATTCAAATGAAAATTGATACACTTTCATCCAGTTTACATTGAGGTGTAAACTATAATAAACTTTAGATATTTGAGTTGCACAATTTGATTATTTATATGTGCCCATATAACTATCATCACAGTCAAGATATTGAACATGTCACCTATTCTAGGAGGTTTCCTTATTCCCCTTTGTCATCCGTCCTTCTCTCAAGTCCCAATTCTAGGCGATCTCTGATGTGCCTTCTGTGACTATCCCTTAGTTTGAACTTATGGAACTTTATATCCATGGAATCCTGCAGTATGTACTCTTTCTGCCTGACCTCTTTCACTCAGGATAATGACTTTGAGAAGTATCCACATAGTGGTGTATATCAATAACCATTTATTTTTATTGCTCAGTAGTATTCCTTGGCATGGATATGCCACCATTTGTTGATCCATTTCCCTGTTGATTAGCATTTGGGTTATCTTTAGTTTGGGACACTACAAATAAAGATAACGTTTTGTTTCTCTTGGGTAAATATAAGAGCGGAATAGGTGGATCTTGTGGGAGTTTCTCTTTAAGAAACTCTCAGTTTTCTGATGCGATTGCACCATTTTACATTCCCCCTAGCTGTTACCCGGGAATTTTAGTTGCTCTACATTCTCATACACCCCAAAGCGTAGAGAACTCATCACCTCCAGTTCTCCACTAGAAAGAAGTGAGAGGAAGTTTCCTTCAAGTGGAAGGAAATGGTACACAATAGGAACATGGGTTTATACAAAGGGATAAAGAGCACCGGAAATGGTGACAGCATGGGCCAGTACAAGGTCTTTATTCTGCAAATCTCTTTAGAGGCCAGGCACATAACAGTGCAATGAGATGCAAAGCAGATTAAGTGCTGAAATGTACCACAATAGTCTAAAGATGGGAGAGAAGAAACAAAAGTATGTTATTTTCAGATTCTTACAGTAAACATAACACCATATACTATTGCTTGACGTAGACTGTAATAAATTAAAGATGTGCACTGTAACCCCAAAGCAACCATGAGGACATTATACAGTGTTTGTTATAGGAAGTGAGCTAACAAAGGAAAAATAATTAATCATTTTATATAAAAAAGAGGGAAAAGGAATAAAGAACAGATGGGACAAGTGGACAATAAGTAGCAGATGGTTGATTGAAACCCAGATGTCCCACCCAAACACTCCGTCTGGAGAGCCCAGCGCCTCCACAAGCCCATGCGCAGCTTTGACAAGAGCCCGGGAGCAAGCCTTTCAGAAGGCGTCTGTCTGGACCCGTGTCAGTCTGGGACCCGTGTCAGTCTGGTCCCGTGTCAGTCTGGTACCCATGTCATTCTGGGACCCGTGTCAGTCTGGGACCCGTGTCAGTCTGGGACCCGTGTCAGTCTGGTCCCTTGTCAGTCTGGGACCCGTGTCAGTCTGGTCCCGTGTCAGTCTGGTCCCGTGTCAGTCTGGGACCCATGTCAGTCTGGGACCCGTGTCAGTCTGGTCCCATGTCAGTCTGGTTCCGTGTCAGTTCCGTGTCTACAGTTGTGCCTGTCTGTCCCAGGCTCTGTTCCACGTGAGGGAGAGGGAGTCTCCTGATGGGGAGGCGCTGTGAGTACAGGTTCCGTGTCAGTCTGGGATCCGTGTCAGTCTGGGATCCGTGTCAGTCTGGGACCCGTGTCAGTCTGGTCCCGTGTCAGTCTGGTTCTGTGTCAGTCTGGTCCCGTGTCAATCTGGGACCCGTGTATCTGGGACCCGTGTCAGTCTGGTTCCGTGTCAGTCTGGTCCCGTGTCAATCTGGGACCCGTGTATCTGGGACCCGTGTCTCTGGGACCCGTGTCATTCTCGGACCCGTGTCCATCTGGTACCCGCGTCAGGGAGGTTGCGAGCTCTGGAGTCTAAGGAGCGCCTCTGGCTGGAGCCTCCTTCCTCAGCCAGCGGCTCCAACCAGCAGCAGCAGCAGCAACAGCATCAGGCACCAAGTTTGCAGCCCAACGGGGCCAAGAAAATCTGGGGCCCACAGGTGGAGAGCTTCCGCGGCTGGAGAGCAGCTGGCCTGTGGAGCCTGTTGGTAGGGTGAAGATTTCCATGTTGTCTCCATAAATGACCAAAGAGAAGGCCCCGTGAGGCATGAACTGCACCCTGGACTCAAAGAATCGGAGGCTTTGAGGTGTTCCTTTTGGTGATGGAGGCAGCAAAAACATCCTTTCCCCTGAACCCAGAGGGATGGAGTGTTGCAAACCCCCCCACACAGTCCCCGGAGGCTTTATTCCCAGGGGAAGCTCTGGGCTTCTTTGGCGTTTACCGGCCACCCCTGCAAGCGAAGGTGTGTGTGCTGCCTCCCAGGCAGGGGCCTGGGGACTGAGGCATCTGACGGCCGCCTAACAGAGCACCCTCAATGTATTGGCCACTTCTGGAGAGAGAGGCACGCATGTCCTCTGACGCGCCCCCTAAGGGTACATGGCAGGGGGTGTGCCTGTACTCACAGCGCCTCCCCATCAGGAGACTCCCTCTCCCTCACGTGGAACAGAGCCTGGGACAGACAGGCACAACTGTAGAACATCAGCTGCGGGTGTACAAGCAACGACCGTGCACGGAATTGCCCGGCGCCCCCCACCCCAGTCACATTTGTTTCCTTTCCCCACCATCACCCCTGCCTACCTCATCAGGTGAATTTGGGGGGTGACCTTCCCCAAGGGGAGGGTGGGAGTGTGACTTGGTCCACTTTGTCCAACATGTTGCCTTCCTCACAGTCCCCAGCACACCCTTGGCTGTGCACGTGTTGGCACCTTCGTCTTTTAATTGGAGAATTTAATTAATTTCCTTTTAATGTAAGTACTGACGTCTTTAGGTTCCTAGGGACTCTACCACTGTTTGTTCTTAATTTAACCCATCTGTTTAATGGTTCCTTTTTTTCTTGCCTTTTAATAATAAAATATTTTATTACTATTCCATTTTGCTCAATTAAGTTGTTAAACTTACTTCCTCTACTCTTTTTAGCAATCATCATAATAATGACATGCATTTTTGCCTTATTACAACTTAACAAACATCATTGCTTTTACTACTTCCCCTATGGTAGAACCTCAGGACACTTTAACTCTACGTATTCCCTCCCAACTTTGGGTAAAATCATTGTCATGCCTTTTCATGCTAACTTGTTATTTAAATCAAGACGAACATTATATTGTTGCATTTGCAGTCAGTATTCAATTATTTACCTGTATATTTAAAATATATACTTTGTTTTGATTCCGTTTCCAGTTTCCCTCTAGGATTGATTTTATTCTACCCAACGAACGCCACGCGGTGTTTCTTTGAATGATCTCAGCCTTTTTCTCTAAAAACAGCTGCATTTCTCTTCAGTTGTAGAGGACGCTGTGCTGGTTGATGGGTTCGGTATTGGCATTGTTATCTTCCAACACTCTAACTATCCACTGTGTTGTCTTATGGTTCCCAGAGTTCCTCTGAGAAGCCAGCTGTACATCTCAATGCTGCTCCCACGAAGGTAATTTTCTTTTCCGTGGGTTGCTTAGCAGTGTTCACTGTCTTCGCTTTTCTGTGGATTTACCAGCATGCGGGGTTTCTCTGCATTCATCTCGCCTGTGTGTGTGAGGGAGTTTCTAATCTGCTGTTTGATGTTTTGCATCAGTTTTTCAGAATCCCTCCCACTATATCTTCTATTATTGCCTCTGCCTTATTTTCCCGTCTCTCCTTTTAGGACCCCCCGTTACATGCACATTAGACTTTTCACTGGTCTCAGCTCCTCCTACAACTGTCTGATTTTTAATGTCTTTTTTCTCTCTCTGTGCTTCACCTTTAAATCCTGCTTGAACATGTCAATCTCAGTAATCTTGTCTGCTGTCTTCATTCTGTGGATGGGGCTATTCTTTGATGACCAGTTCTAGGCATCTTCTTTCCTTTTCTAGATGACAGTTCTCTGCCTAAACCCCCATCTTTTCATCCATGTTCCTGGACTGTAATATACTAATCATAAGTATTTGAAGTCCTTCTTCTCAGGTAACACCAGTGTCTCAGTCATCGGGGAGCTATTTTATTCATTTCACTTTTGGTCCTGACATTAAGCTTGTGATCTAGCAGTTTTTCCTAAAGGCTGGTTTCTGCAGGGAAACAGTTACGGAGTCTTCAGGTGACGATGCATTTCACCAGGTGGTGGTACCTTTCCCTGCGAGGCTAAAACAGAGCAGGTGGAGCTGTGAGTCTCCTGGGTCCCGGCCACATCCCAGCCCCACTGACGCAGTTCCCCCGGACTCAGCCCAGAGCTGTGGCTGTGGTCCATGGCCTTCCAGCTTCCGGTCTTAAAGAGTCCTGTTGTCTTCTGAGGCTCTTGGTAGCCCTGTTATGCTCCTCAGAGGCCTTCCACTCGCTTTGACATCTCCTGCCCCATGCAGCCCTGCCCGTATTCTCAGGGGAGAATGACTCACCTCCTTGGAGCCGCCCAAGTCCTCCCACACCGCCCTGAGCCCTCTGACCTCCTGCAGCGCCCTCCATGGGCTCAGGCTTAGATTCTGAGCCCCCTGACTCCACCTAGAGTCACCCACTGACCCCAGACTCCAAGCTGGTGCAGAAATGACTTCACCTCTGCGGAGTCTGCTCCTGATAAAACCTCTGCACATGTCCAGGCCCGGCCACAGGTCATTACCAAAGCCCCCCAGACAGACCCCCGGGGGAAAGCGAGCTCCGCCCACCAACCGTGGTGCACAGCAGCGCATTGGCGTCTCTCAGGGAGCTGTGGTCAAGGACAGCAGGCTCCATTCACATACCAGCCCCCGGTCTCACGCCAGATCTCATAGTAGGTCGTGGGCCCAGGTCCTCACAGGTGTCTCTGCCACGACCTCCTCATGGGATGGGGAACCAGGACACGGTCCACTGACCCAGCACCCAGTGCTTTCCACTCCCAGCCCTCCCCTCCGCCCCCCAACCCCCGGGCCCATCCCACTGCCGGAGCCTTTAGTTCAGGCCCCTTCCAGAGTGGGACGACCCCACATCCACACTCAGGCACCTGACCCTCAACTGGTGCGCCTTCCCCCGGGGAAATGGCAGCAGGGAGGGGGATGTTCTCTGCTCTTAGCCTCTGCTTTACCCTCTCAGGAAGTGAGGGAAGGCTGTCGCGGATTCAGCTCCGCACCCCTGCCCGCTCGGCTCGCTCTCTTCCAGCCGGGCGAGCTCCTGACCCTCCTGACCGCGGCCTTCAGCCCTTCTCCAGGCTCTCGTCTCCTGACTCCACTAAACCTTTGGCTTCCGCACATTCTCTGGGTCTTCCACTTCCTTTCGGCAGGAGTGCTGTTGCATGGCTATCTGATCTCTCCCACCCAGGCGTGTGATTTCCACCCTCTGCCTTTCGATGAACTAGCCTGGCAGCAGCACATGCCACTTCTGATTGCACGTCACTAACGGGCCTTGGTTCATGGCTGCAACCAGCTGCCAGGGTGTCCGCGCAGCATGCAGCCCTCTGCTGAGACCGGCCCCTCTTCGGCCTGTGGGAGCGGGTAACGGGGAATGGTCATGAGGCAGGGAGCTGCCAGTCTCTTCCGTGAGCTCCCACCCCTGCCCTGCGCCCATGTTGCCCGTCCCACCGGCCCTTGGGGAGCTCATGTGCGTTGGGCCCTGGCAGAACCGATGATGCAAAGTATGCTGAGTCGCTTGTCACAGGGTCGGGGCCTGAAGTTAATGTCATGGTCGACAGCTGGACAGTTGGGGAATTCTCAGCCCTGCTGGGAGTTGGGGTGGCCTGAAAACAAAGAACAGCTCGTCCTAGCGAGAGGAAGGCATATACCTGACAGACAGAAACGCACTTGATTACGTCAATGTATTTTTCTCAATTTTATGAATACTGTGTAGCTGACAGTTCCAAAGGTTAATGTGTCCCTAAAAAGGATCTAACGTAATTTTAAGTTTGTTTCTTATTGTGCAGACTACTCTAAAAAAATGATACTAAAAAATTCAGTGTGGCAGTAAAGTCATCCTAATTGCAGACAGTTATTATTATTTTTTTTTAATCTCAAAGTGTTGGCAATCTGGCCCCCCTACCACTGCCAGGGGACAGGACATTGCTGCGTGACTGACAGGACAGATGGCAAACGGAAGGAACAGTCCCCTTCTTCTCCAGCCTACCGCTCTGCTCTCTACCACCCCCTGCTGGCACAGGGGCAGCGTCTGGCAAAGGGGCAGCGTGGCTCAGGAGTGCCAACCTTGGCATCACAAAGCAGGGACAGAAGGCAGGAGCTGAGCCTGAGGAAATAGCTTAGTAAGGAGCACAGAGATCCTCCAGTGAGACGCCGGGTGACACGTTTCCTAGTCACTCTGTAGGGTTTGATGGAGGATCTATTAATATACTTAAATGTGGACAAAATAAAATGAATTTGAAACCATGTCCCCTAAAAGGGAAAAAAGAAAAGAAAATCATGTCCCCCAAGATTTAAGTGGATATCTATCTATTCTCATTAGCAAAGACCGAGAAAAGAAAAACAGAGAAAAGCCAAGTAGGTTTAAACTATAGTAAACATTGCTTGTGTGCACACATATCCTATATTTTATGAGACAGTCTTGGTTTCAAAAAAAAAACAACGAAGCTTTAGTTGGAAATGTTTTTCTTGTAAATATATTTGTGTTCACAGTTTAGGGCTTGTGCAGTGTGTGTGAGTGTGTGTGTGTGTGTGTGTGTATGAAGTGATTTTAATGTATAGCTAGAAAAGTTACATCATTTTGATGGAGATTTTGGATTGAGAAAAAGTAGATAATCTTAACTGAGACTCTAAGTTAAATTTTCTCTGGACTCTGGCACAGATTCTGAAAAAGTGAACCACAACTGGTAATGGAGAGAAGTGAGGATGACATTTGGCTGCGGCAGAAATGTATTTGGTTACATTCCACCTCATTCTGGGAGAATAAAAGAGTGTTTGAGCAAATAATAGAAGTGAACTAAAAATATAACCTCAGTTGTTATAGGCAACCTCCTCCTTCCAAGGGGAAGAAAGTACCGGGATAGGAAACATATGGAAAGAAGGACACATGATCTGGAAGTATGCACAAGAGAGCTCTAAGAATAATACGAACACATATGCTCTATGCAACTAATCAGGCAAATGACCAGCCAGAACCGCTCCGTGTCCCTCCATGGAGTCTCATTTCCTTCGAAGAGAAGTTTCCGCAGACCGGCTTCCCTTCCAGCTGGCAGCGAGCAGGCGGAGGGAACCCGTGAGGAAGGAGAGGGGAGTAAATCTGAGTAATTCCAGTGCGCACAGCAGTGCTAATCGCTCCTTTTCGGTTGCCCCTAAAAACTCTCGTAAAAGGCAGGGAAACTGTTTTGCTGACTAAGTCAGAGAATCGTGCTGGCGCTTATCGAAGAACTCCTATATCGTGCACACTTTTTTATTTGGCTTAATCACCCTCCACAGAATCTGAGATTCCGGTTCTATGTTTGTTGATTACGAATTTATATTTTTGTAAACTTTCCAATTTCCCCATTATCGGTGTCAGTTCTCAGTACCCACTGATGCTTTACTCATATGGTGCCTCCCTCTCAGGGAGCTGCATGGACAGCCAGTGTGGGCTTTGTTTTGTCTGGTTTTTCTTGCGTTTGGCTTCCTTTTGATGTGAGCACCACGGGAAAGCCAGGCCCAGAGGTTTGCAGCACAAAACCTAGCCCAGGCCCGTTTCATGACAACACAAACTCCTGAGTGAGTAGTCCACCATTTAAAAAGCAAAGCGTAGAAGACAAGAGGGAGGCTTCGGGAGGGTTGATGGGTTGTCAGTGAACAAAGCAGCAATCAATACACAAATGAGGAAAGGGTAGACAGAAATTCTCATTGTTTAGGAAAAAATGCGATCAGTAAAACAGCAGCAAGACATACAACAGAGAAACCAAAATCAAGGCCGTTGCTCTGATGGTTGGTACTGTGTTACTTTTCCCTTGAGTTCCAAGAGCTGAAAAAGCAGAGCAATTTTTCTCTTCATTATTGGCCTCTGTCTTGTATAATCACATAAAGTATGATGACCTATTTATTGAAAATTGGTATTTTTGCGTGTGGCTTAATATTATAAAGTTTTGTTAATGTTTTTTTTGAGAGTTAGAGGAATGAAAACTCACACACACACACACACACACACACACACATATATATATATATATATATATATATATATATATATATATATATATATATAATTATTGGATTCATAATATGATATCCAGTAGGTCACTCTTGTTTACTGTATTTTTTTTAGATATTCTAGTTTTTGTCTATTTACCTATCAATAGTTATTTAGAAAAATGTTTTAATTATAATCTTTTAGAAACTTCCTTCTGTAGATCTAGCAGGTTTTGCCTCATATTTTTCAGCTGTTTGTGATGCATAATCTTTATTTGATTGATATTAGAGAGAGAGAGGAAGGGAGAGAGAAACATTGATTTATTATTCCACTTATTTAGGTATTCATTGGTTGATTCTTGTAGGTGCCCTGATTGAGGATTGAACCTGCAACCTTGGCATATTGGAACGATGCTCTGAACTACCCAGCCAGGGCTGAGATGTATAATCTCTAAAGCTGCTACATCCTCTTAGGTAATAGAATGTACCATCATTAGGTAATGAGACTCCTCACTCCTCATGTTTTCTTTCAGTTGTTTCTTTATTTTATCTGGCTTTAACAGATTATGGTAACTTTCTTTTTGTTAGTATTTTCCTGATATGTCTTTACATTCAACTTTTCAGTACTTTTATGTTTTTGTTGTTTCTTATAAACAGAAACTTATTATCTGGAACTTTTAAAACCTGAACTCTCCATCTTTATGAACTAGTGAGTTTAATCCATATAGTTTTATCATAAGTGTGGGCATATTTGGACCTGTGTCTACCATTTTTAACCTGGATTTTTCTTTCCTCTCATTTAGGTCACTTGATCCGTAACTATATTCAGTGTTGGTGTTTGTGTGGCAAATCTCCTCAGGCCTTGAATGTCTAGTAGTAATTTTCATTAAATTATCTATAACAATAAAAGGGTAATATGCTAATTAGACCGGATGTCTTCAGGATGTCATTCCGGACATCCTTTCTGATGAAGCTGGGGCCGGAGGGAAGCCAGCCTGGGTTCAGAGTGCCTGCTGGCGGCCGGAGGAGGGAAGCCGGAGGAGGGAAGCCTGGGTCCCGGGTGCCGGAGGGAAGCCGGGTGCTGGCAGCCAGAGGAAGGAAGGCCTACTCTTGCACGAATTTTCATGCACCAGGCCTCTAGTTTAATAATAATGGTAAATGATGGGTAGCTTGGCTGAGTGTGAAATTCTAGGCTCTAAGTTAATTTCCTTTAATACTCGAGAATAAAAATCCATAGTCATCTTGCATCCAGAGCTCTTAATCACAGTTTGTTAAGCTAAAAGTTGGTCTGTGCAAATAACAGTCTCTCTGTTTACTTTTAATTTCTAATCTAATCTGATATTCATAAATATTACGAGGTGTTTGGTTTGGGCTTTATTTTTCCTTATTTCTCCCCTTTGGCACTCAATAGGGCCTTTTAATCTGAATCATTTAAGCTTTTCCACTTTAATTTTGGAAAATTTAGCTCCATTATTTCTTATACATATTGCTTCTAAAATTTCACTTTTCTCTCCTTGTGGATTCCTATCTAGATATTAGACCTTTCACTGTAATTTTACATACCAACTTTTCTAACGTATGTTCTATGTTTTCTTCTTTTCCCCTGGGAGTTTTCCTGATCCCTTAATTCCTTCTTCTGCTCTATTTAAATAGTCTACTATTTTCTTTGTGTTCTTTACTGAAACTATTATTTATTTACTTCATACCTACCTTCTGTGTTCCTTCTGTGTCACAGTCATACCTGTCTGTCTCTCTCAGTGTGTCTACCACAGTAACGTGGCTTTCGTGATACTTCTCTTGTCATCTTCCTGGTTCGGATGGGATCCACAACACACTGACGTCTCCCTTTGAAAGAGCTGTGCTCCCCAAATGCATCGCTGTTTTGGCGCACGAGCTCATGGGAGGCCTTGGCTGCGCTCCGAGGCAGTGAATGTAGAGATGAGACACTGGTCCAGTCACCATTCGTGAGCTCGGGGAATGTGGAGTGGGGGAGCCACAGGCACCAGGCGCCGTGGGCATGAACCGGACTCCACAAAACAACCCCCTGGGCTCCGATCCCCGTTCAAGGAGAAGCAGCATCGAGGGAGCTGCTCACAGACCACAAGCCATTCTCTTCGTGATGAGCTGGGAGGGGGTGAGGAAAGGGACAACCCCATGCAGACTCGTCTCCACCTGTTCTGGGTTGCTCTCCAGGATAGAGCTCCTACCCTGCACCCATTTTACTCCCTGGGCCCCTGTGAGTCACTACAGGGCTGAACAGGGGCTCCTGTCCATAGGCCCCGGGGGACTTCCTGCTGTTTTACCCTCTCCCAGCTTGACCAACTCATCTCCCCTCCAGGCCAAAGCCACTGTGCCATTCCATAAATAGCCAGTGTCAGTCACTCCTAGGGGTTTCTTGCTGAAATTCCCCAGGAGTTTTAAGTTGTTTTACTTTTTTCCTAGCAGTTAGAAAAATCTAAAAATGTTCATTGTAGATGTAGATAGAATGATATAAGTCTAGCCATTGATAGCAATACCAAACCCGATTTTGTTGTTATGAATTGGACATGTTCCTAATACACTGTCAAGCATATTCATGCACATGAATGCTATTATGAGAAAGCACCTCCCCCCCCCCCCCTTTGGACTTTGAGACCAGTTCCCTGTGTCTCCGCAGCCAGCACCATGTGTTTTCTGCACCATTGGACCAGGTGGAGAATGGCAGGCAGCAGACAGACTGAGAGGGAGCTGACCACGTGGATGGAGGGAACAAAATTTTTTAAAAAGTTTACAAAATAATCTACATCTGGCTTTTTAAAAATAACAATTGGGTGTATTTCTAATTTTAAAACATTCCAGAAAAAATGATATTGCTGTAATAAAGCCATAACCAAAAGAAGAAACCGTTCAAAGTCTTTACAGGATAAACTTGCCTCCTCTCACCCAGGAAGGACTGGGCAGCAATCATATCTCCTAACAAAACTGTGTCTACTTGACTCTATAGTTGATGAGTGGATTCATTAAAAAGTTAAAAGCCAGTACATTTTTTAAAGCCCAGGTGATATTAGAGATGAAATCACAAATACCTATGCTCCTTAAAACTTGCCAAGAATACTTAGCAGCAGGAAAGCTTATCTAAATGACAATTCACAGAAGAAGAACCCAAATTGTGGTCTGGATTAATGACAATTTGAGAAGGTAAGACGAGATGGGAATGTCTAAGAAAGGCAATCAGAAGTCTAAAGACCTTATCCATCACCTGTAACTGAGATTCATTGTCTGGATGGTTCTCTCTTTTATTTACATAAGAAAAGAAATGGGAAACAGTGATTTGGGCCCCTGTAACCTGTACCCAGACACCTTTCTCTCTGGTTGTTTTGTTTGTGGATGTGAGCGGGAAGCTGCCCTTGACTTCGTTCACTGACTTAGAGCTGATGTCTACAGCAGTTAAAGGTTGAAGACAATGTCCCCACACAGGGGACAGTCAGCGGAGAAACAATTGAACTGCTCTTTGAATGAAGTTGAGCTTCCTGAAAGCAAAATCCTAAGCCCCTCTCTCTCTGAAACCTCACGTGGCTTGGAGACTTGCTCTAACTCCCTGTGCAATGAATCTGGCGGAAGTCCTGTGGAGCACTGGCTCTCAGTCCCTTCATTTCCACATGAAAGCATTGTTGGTAGCTTCTCACACCGAAAGCAGACTTGATGCGAAGAGCTTCCAGGAAAGATTCTACATGTTTTATTTTTTTCAAGATAGCTTCAAGTTTGCAAATATATTTCAAACACGTCTACAAAGAACAGGGCTTGTACGGAAAGCATGTTGGAAACCTCTAAAAACCTCCTGAAACACCGGGACTGTTTATTTTCCTGGGTAGTCAAGCTGTCAAGCCATGTCTGGTCATCACGGGGCTTCGGTGCCATCGGTGGGGTAAATAGGCATTTGGACTCTTGCTTTCAGAAGTGTGTGTAACGCTCTCCAGAGGACAGCCGCCCTGGGAAGCCTTAATCACCAGGGATAAGAAAGACTTGAACAAGAAATAATTTCACATTTGTCAGAACCTAGAAAAGCAGCTGTAATGTCATTCCCCACCTAATTCCAACTATTCTTCCCACACTCACTCCATCTTGCACTTTATATAGTCATCTTTAGTCTAATTTCTTGTGATTTTACCATAAGTATGCTGACATTACTGTATGCTGAGTAGAGATCACCAGAAGGCAGAAGGTCATTAGGAAATTGATTTGGAGAAATGTTGACTGAATATTGCTAATAGTACATTATTGCTTTTACTCCGATGATTTTGGGAATATATTTAGAACTCATATGGTTAAACAAAACATCAACAATGGGGGAAAAGGAGACTTATGTAATACTTTAAACAATAAAGAATTTAAATTAAAAATATAATAATCATTGAAAATAGAAAAATAAAGAAGAACAGTGAAGGGGGTCCTAGATTTTGCCTAGATATTCTGACTCTGATTACACAATAACTAAGTTAGTTATTCATTGCTGCAGTTAATTTTTAATTTAAATTTTACAGACAAATGAATAAACGAATTATCCCTCTGTTAGAAAAGCAAGTATTACATATTGACTCTTTGACTCTGGGTGTTGGAGAAACCAATCCAAATCTACTTCTGAATCTCATGAAGAAGCTATGGAGACTTAGGTTCAGATATCAGATTCAAGCCATCTTATTTAAAGGATAAAAAAAAAAAAAGTCCCATTATTTTACAAGATGTATACATAATTCAGTTTTCATTAGTCTTATTTATATTCATAGGATTTAAGTACAAAGAAATAGCCTAAGACAGGTCAGGGTAGCCTTGTAAGTGAAATGTGAACCCTGTTAAATTAGTTTTAGAAATGTAAAAGATTAATCAGGAAACTGGAGAAACACACTTCAAACTAACGTGTGTGACGATGTCGGCTGCAATTAGCAGTGTGAACATATTATTGCCTAAGCCACAGAAGTGGTAACTCTTGACCTTACACAGAGCATTTGTTTCCTTTTCTCTTTCTCTCTCTTTTTCACTATGTCAAATAATATAATATAATTGCTGGAAACTGTAAACGTAGAATGTCATGGTCTTCTAGTTTTCAAAGGACGATGATGAAATGTAAGAAACACAAGAAGTTCCTTCATCGCCTAATTGGCCTCCTCTTTCTAGGTTTCTTTTTAACAAGAATGATTTATAAGTAAGATTACCAATGATAGTGTTACCCCCACCATGTACCGGGTGGAAAGCACCTGCTGGAAGGTTTCAGTTCCACGTGCAGCGTGTCTGAGGGGCCGTGAGACAGGCCGGTGGCTGTAGCAATGGCACTTTAGAGGAGACCGGCGTGGCATGACGCGTCAACCCACACACAGTGGCACAAAGGACAGAAGTGACATGTATTGTAGAAGGCCGTCCAACATGTGGTGGGTGGTAGGCATAAGGATCTGACCAACTGCCAGGATCAGAGAAAAGAAAACATGGTAACTCAGAGGAAAAGGAGTGTGTTTCTTTCATTTTCTCTTGGTTAAGGAAACGTCTGTGCTGGTGCCAAGTTGTAGACCAATCCAGGAAGCTCTGTTTACAGCTACAGGCGTGCCTGGCAGAGCTGCCCCGGAACAGGGTCCTGAATCGGGGCGGGCGAAGATGCTAACAATAGGCCTTAGAATCGCGTCTTACTGTTACAGCCCATCGGCTTCCGTTCTGGCTCCATCCTTGTGAGCATCCATACTTTACTTAATCATCTTTCTTACTATTTTATGTTTTGGCCTTTTGTTTTTTAAAATATATTTTTATTGATTTCAGAGAAGAAGGGAGAGGGAGAGAAAGATAGAAACATCAATGATGAGAGAGCATCATTGAGCGACTGCCTCCTGCACGCCCCCTCGAGCCTGCAACCCAGGCATGTGCCCTGACTGAGAATCGAACCCTGACCTCCTGGTTCATAGGTCGACACTCAACCATTGAGCCACACCGGCTGGGCTGGCCTTTTATTTTTTATGCTGGATGATTTTTCTGTGGTTTACCCTGCCACAACCTGTTTCTCTTAACTTACTCTGGTGGCAATTTTACTCCTTAATGCACCCTAACATGGATTTTGATTGTTTTGTGCTTTATTCTTTCTTGATTGCTTTTTGTATTTGGACATCATCCTTACCTCTCTCTCTGCCTTCCAGGCTGTTCTCTGATTATGATACTCTGCTTCTGGAATTTAGAACATGAGTAACCTTGCAACTTTTTTAAAGGTCAACACTCAACTTTTTTTCGGATATGTTCTTCTAATTTTAGGTCAAAATATTACAATAGCTGAGCGTTTTTTTGGGACCAAGTATTCATTCATCTGTGAAAGGCTTCTGGAGTAAGGACAGATCATCCGCTGAGAGGGGTGGCTCTCCTAAGGAAGACATGCCATAGGCTCCATCCAACGCAATATCGGCAAGGACACGTCCCCTGTGTCCCACTTCTCATTAGTTGACTACATGGCCAAAGGGGCCATGTTCCCACCAGTCCCTTTCTCTTCCCATTGATGCCAGGTACTGAGACTTCCCTCTAAATGGCGTAGACATTTACATATTGTATGTAAGTTTTTCTTTCTTTGACAAAGGATGAGGCATTGGTTTTATGCTGTTCTGTTCAGCTCAAAGGCAGCTGCCTGCCTCTTGGGAAGCACTGCCCTGGTTCCGAGAGGCAGGAGCGTACACAGAGCAAGTCAGAGTTTGCTGCGTCCTCCTGTAGGATCTCTCTCCTATTCTATTTCAGAAGGTGCGGGATGTGAAGTGGTTCTCCCAAAACCTTTCCTTTAAGTCCATCCATCCATACTGAGAGCAATCAATGAAGATTCAGGCCTGAGGTTTCTTTTTTATTTAGACTAGTATTTCCGGTTTTGATCCTTCTGTGAGTTATCATACACATCTCATTGGCATATTGGAAACCAAAGGTCAGGTATTACTGATATAACACTATATTTAACATAGAGTTTTCAATAATTTTGTCAATATTGTATCTCAGTTTTATGGTGTTCAAGACTGTGCCCTCCCGTTTTACCAATATTCATTTATTCGTTTGAGGCAGGGACTATAAATGCTGTAGTTTTTCCTGCTGTGTTGAGTACAGTGATCTCTATGTAGGAGAAGATGGATTAATAAGTTAATTTATCAAGTTGACAAAATATTTTCTATAGCCATTTGAACACTATATGTGTAAACTTCTGTGATCAAGATTAAAATATAGAAAGGCAAAAGTATTATATACATTAAAGTATATAAGCTTTTGTAAACACACGTATATAGGCATATATATATATATATATTTACACATGTGTTGAAATGTGTTTTGCTAAAGTGACCAAAGACTTTTATCATTTGCTAAAGTGTCCAAATGTTATTGTGGTAAACAGGTATCTCCTAGCAAAAGGCACATTCTTTGGGATTGTAGTCACCAGTTTCACCTAGCGGGAGGGTAAAAAGATATAGTCACAGTTTGATCTGTTGAAAGTCAATACAAAACCAATACACTGCATGTGCTCTATGAAGGCGAATGAATGTGCAGAGTGTCGGGGAACAAACAGGCATCCCAAACAAGGACATGCCGATCACCTGTTTGAGACTTCCAATGGATGAGATGTGTAGGGGGACACTGAGTCACTGGGGTCCTCATCTGGTAAAACTGGACAGTTAACCTGGCAGATACTAATGATAGGCCTAATTCATTTCCTTTTGCCGCCTTAACAAATTACTACAAAATTAATGCAAACAATGCAAATAGATCAGAGTTCTAAAGACTGGAAGTCTGAGGCAGGTTTCGTTGAGCTAAAATGAAGTTGTCAACAGGGCAGCCTGGGAATGCTCTCGGGAGAATCTGCTCCTTGCCTTTCCAGCTTCTCAGTGCTGCCATGTGGCTTGGCCCAGGGCCCTGTATCACTCCAACATCTGCTTCCGCTGTCACACAGCCTCTTCTCCCTCCATCTCTGTCGTCATGTCACCTTCTCTCACTCTAACCCTGCTGCCTGCTTCTTATAATAAGACCCTCGTGATTATATCGGGCCCACCTGGAGAATCCAGGGTAATTTCCTGATCCCACGATCCTTAACTTAATCATATCTACAAACTCCCTTTTGCCATGTAAGGGGACATATTCAAACTAGAAAATTCAGAGAACTCTTGAGGAAACAGGAAGAGCTCCATTATAAAATTAAAATTTCAGAAATGCCAGAAATATCCTTATGACTTGGTACAGTGAGCCGACCACCAACACATGTAGACATTGTGTACTAATCACTGAAACCCATGAATGTGTGTTTGTGTGTGTGGTTGTGTGTGTGTGTGTATGTACATGAGCACATGCATGGTGGAAATAGCTAGTAGATGTGAACTTTAAATGAGCATCCACACTTTGTTGGAATCAGTAAATATTTCAGTCACTATAATATACAGGATAGATTTATATCCACCCTCTTTTTAATATAAATTAGAATTATTCTTTTGCCCTCTGCAGGACAACTTTCAAAGATCCTTCTGGGTTACCTTGGAGACAAGATGACAAGAGACTTGCAAAATCACAAAATTATCAGACACCTCAGTGTTCATCACATTCTGTAGAGAGAGAATCCAAATCCCAGGTACCATCTGGTGAGTTAGCAGCAGGAAAGAACAGGAGCCAAACCTCCAGTTTCAAATTTTCTGTTTCATTAATAGAGACAGAAGTGGCTTTGCCTCTACCCCAAATCTAATCCATATTTAGCTGCAAACATCTGTGCAGATGCCAGATCGCATCATCTTATTTGACCATTTGAGTTTGCCATATATTTTGAAATATTTAATTAAAGGTGAGTTATGTCCTTGAGAATTTTATTTTGCTAAACTTAAGTACTGGCAATATAAATTGCACTACAAAGTTACAGTTGTATCTCAAGCTCATGTGAAGTGATAATCTTTTTGAGGGTAAAGAAAACAGAAATAACCATTTTTG
This sequence comes from Cnephaeus nilssonii, assembly GCF_951640355.1. Lineage (NCBI taxonomy): Eukaryota > Metazoa > Chordata > Mammalia > Chiroptera > Vespertilionidae > Cnephaeus > Cnephaeus nilssonii. Next base: position 3,529,575 of record NC_137079.1, on the reverse strand, counting down.
CCACTAAAGGGGGGAAATCAGCTATTTTAAATATAGGAGATGCCAGTGGAGTTATATGAATTACAACTGAGAAGGACAGAGATTGTTCCTTCATACTGCTGACAAATAGATAATCAGCCATGTTGGGGTACCACATTTAAAAAAGAAATTCAACATTTTAAAGGTTTGAAGAACCTTCAGGAATTATAGAGCATTGTAATGATAAAACCTCACTTTATTTATTTGTTGCATTATTAGACATGGTAGGCACAGACAATGCATGGAAATGACACACAAAAATCTTAGTCTTTATGTCTTGGTTGGTAGTAATAAAGGATCTTCTTCTTTTGTATATTTTAGAGTTTTCTTAATGTATGCATTAGTATTCTTTTACTGTTTTCATTAAAAATCATAGTTACAAGTTAAAGTAGCATGTAAGGAATGATTAAGTATGCCAAACATTAAAAAAAAAAACTACATGTAAAAGCCCCTAAATTGGGGATTGTCATATGAATTGTAGCTTACAGATTTTGGTTGTTCATTAGCGTTGATTCATAAGCTCCGGTAACAGAGTGCCTTGTGAACGCCCGGGGCTCTGCCATGAGTCTGCAGGACAGAGGATGAAAAGAGGACCTGGCATAAGACAGAGGCACGGTTTGAACCACTCATGTCTTCCTGAGACTTCAGCACCAGGCATTGATAATTTAGAGCACACAGCCTTGGTGCAGATGACATATAGATGTCTGTGCCACGTGTATAGTTGAAAAGTATACCCCACTTATCCTATCTAAATAAGTGGTAATATGCTAATTGACTGTCACATCCTCACAAAGATGGTGGTGCCCCACAGCCAATAAAGAGGGAATATGCTAATTGACTGTCACGCCCTCACAAAGATGGCAGCACCCACAGCCACAAGATGGCAGCACCCAGTCCTCTCAGCTTCACCTCATCCAGCCTCAGTCCCCCAGTCCTCTCAGCCCCACCTCATCCAGCCTCAGTCCCCCAGTCACCTCAGGCCCACCTCATCCAGCCGGAGTTCCCCAGTCCCCTCAGCCCCACAGGGGAAGGCAGTTGGGGGCGATCGGGCTGGCAGGGGAAGGCAGTTGGAGGCAATCGGGCTGGCAGGGGAGGGCAGTTGGGGATGATCATGCCAGCAGGGGATCATTTAGGCATCAATAAAGCCAGCAGGGGAGTGGTTAGGGGGCTATCAGGCTGGCAGTCAGAGTGGTTAGGAGCCAGCAGTCCCAGATTGTGAGAGGGATGTCTGACTGTTGGTTTAGGCCCAGGGGATTGGGCTTAAACTGGCAGTCAGACATCCCCTGAAGGGTCCCAGATTGGAGAGGGTTCAGGCTGGACTGAGCCCCCCCCCCCCCCCCCCCGTGCACAAATTTCGTGCATCGAGCCTCTAGTTTCTTTTATAATGTGGCACTTTCATTCTCAGAGGGAACGTCTGTTGCCTGTATTAAGATCAAATTTTAAAGAAGGACTTCAGGTGTCGTTCAAGACAAGTAGCCACCACACAGTTGCAGTCAAAGATGAAAGAAAGTAGAGCATGTAGACACACATCCTTCCTGAGTGTATCCAAACAGGGATTTTACTTTGCATGCTCTGCCCCCCAAAGTGAAAAATAGATGGAAAAAAGACAAAGTAAAGTAATACATTTTGATGTCACTATTATTTTGATGCAACCCCACGGAGAGTTGAATAAATACACAGACACTTTCTTTTATTTCCACTTCATACTCACGGGAGACATCTTTTGCCCTTCCTATCATGTCCCTACCTAAGCTCTCCATTGCTCTCACCACCTCTGGACTTCATTTTCCCCTCCCCCTTGTCTTTGCTATTGTCAAAATGAAAGATATTAGAAGAGCTGGGCTATATTTACTTCTAATCTCTCCAAAATTGTGAAATATTTTTGCCTATTGAAGAATTGTGGTGTGTTGTGTGTGTTTTTTTTTCATGTTATTTTTAATCTTTGAACTTTTCACTAAATTATCACCCATTTGCACCTCTAGAATGCTTTTCCTCATTTACATGTGAATCGTGACGCTCTATCAGAATTCCTCCACTGGACACCCACAGTGGCTTTGTGCATATTTGGATAATCCACTCCAGGTTTCATTCGCAGTGAAGAGCTCCTCGAACTAAGTAGTTCCATCTGACAGGACAGTGACTGGACCTTTATAAACTATCTAAACAGATGTTTGTGCCAATGCATGTTTGTCACTCGGTGTATATTCTTTAAGCTCATTTAAATTATTTACTAAGACTATTTTTGAAAAGACACAGGGAATGCTTGGTATTTTAAGCGCTTATACATTTTCATAAAGCACAGACCCTTTCCCATTGGGTAAGGGATGAAGGGTGCTCAGGAATGGAGCGGAGCAGTGATGGGGAAATGGTGAAGTCTGGGCCACTACTGGGGAGGAGGATTTAAAGCTGAACCATGGTTAACAGCAGTATTATCTCTTGCCTCTGTTACTTTACAACAAGAAGCAGTGAGAATTCTCGGGGGGGGTGGGGGGGGGAGCGGACAGTGTGGGGCAGGACCCAGGCCCAGGACTGCAGCGATATTAGTATCTACAATCGCCAGTACGTGTTTTGAACATGGAAAATATAGTTTATTTGTTATATATGACAAATTGTCTCTAGCACGCACCAGTATGGTGGTATCAAAATGTTGTGTGACATATATTGAGAAAACTTTATTCAAACAACTATCTATGTAATTTTAATGTCATGATAAAATTGATAATGTAATTAGTGAGTGAAATGTAGAAATTTTAAGAAATTCCCCCCAAAAGAAATATCATAAATATCGGTGATCAAGGAATTCTTCAGAATGAACAAAAACTGGACATGGTGGGGAGAAAATAATCAAGTAATTCAAGGATTTTAACCTAGATTCCTTTGTGAATCTCAGATTATAGCTAGGGTCTAGATTAAAAGGTAGTATAACCAGAATGACACCTTTCTTCCCAAAGGATGTCCATGCCCCAATCCTGGGAATCTGTGAATGTGTTATATTGCACCGCAAAAGGAACTGTGCATATGTGATTAAAGGTATGGACCTTACAATGCTATGATTATCTTGGATCAATCAAGTGGGTTCAATCAATCACTTAAGCTCTTAATTGTGGAAGAGGAAGGCAGGTGCCAGTGAGATGGGAGCAAGAGAAGGATTTGTGTCTCCTTGCTGGTTCTAAAATGTGAGGGACTACATGCAAGGACCAGAAAGAGGACTATAGATGAGGGTGTTTCCCAGGTGACAGCCAGCAAGGAATCAGAAACTTCAGTCCTGCAATCTCATGGAACTGAATCCTGCCAACACCTAACTGAGCAAGGAAATGGACTCTCCAGGGCTATAGAGAGGGACACAGCTCACACCTTGGTGTTCATCCAGTGAGATTTGGGCTGGACTTCTGCACCCAGGACTATAAATAATATTTTTGTGTGGTTTTAAGCCACTACATTTGTGGTCATTTGATATGTCAGGCATAGGAGACTACTATACAAGGGTTTCCTAGAAGTGTGTGCAGTATTTTGTGTATTTGTATGTGGCTACTTCTCTGATGAAAGAGGCTATTTATTTCATCAGCCTTGTGAGAGTCAATGACATGCTAAGAAAAGCAGCAGTGATTGAACCCTGTTGTCCTTTTCCATATTGTAGCATTAAACACATTCTCAAGCCTGAGAAGCAGGACATTTCCTATTTTACATATTCAACTGGGAAAGTGTGTTTTATGACAAACAACTTCCAGGTTATTGTTCCTTAGCTTTTGTCTTACCCTCCGTATCTCTAAGACAGGCGACATTTGGTCTTGGTTTTATTATGTTTCCTATGGACTCCGAGCTGCTGTGATCACTCAGTGTGGATTGTGAGTCCCTAGAGGACAGAATATTTATTTTTGTTTTTCCTTTTAACTCTCCGAAAACAACTCTGCCTAGCGATGGTAAGCCCTACAAAAATGTCCACGTGATTTGGTGAAAAGGGTAAGTAAGGTTCTCTCTCAAGACAGTAACCTGAACTACATACCCGTTGAAATTCTGTCCAGAGCAGTGATACAGTCTAGATATTTATTTTTATGTGTTTAACTCATTGCTGTGAAAAGGAGAGTTTTCAGATTTCTATGGGGAAAATATAGCAATGCCTTCGGATTAATTTCCAAACCAAGGGTTGGCTGGATTATGTGGAAATATTGGTGCTGGAGCTTTGACATTTCCCATTGATTACTTTGACTCTCTACGGAATGCTTTCTATTTCAGAATGGCTTAATCCACCAGGCTTCAGTAGAAGCCAGCTTAATAGTCAGAAATATAAGCAGAAGCTTAGTGATATTTATTAAACAAACCATTATGAACCAAAGTTTATTTGGATAAACTGCAAAATTCACAGATAGAAGTCCTAGGGGTAAATGACTACATCAAAAATTAAACAGGAGAGCCCTGGCCTGCATTGCTCGGTGGTTAGAGCATATGCCCACCCACTGAAGGGTTGCAGGTTCAATTCCTGGTCAAGGGCAAGTACCTGGGTTGCAGGTTTCATCCTAGGACCAGGGCCCATGCAGGAGTCAACCAATTGATGTGTTTTTCTCACATCAATGCTTCTCTCTCTCTCTCTTTCTCTTTTTCTCCCTCTTTCTCCCCCCTCCCTTCCACTGTCTCTAAAAGTCAATAGAAAAATATCCTGGGGTTAGGATTAACAACAACAAAATTAAACAGGAGAGGGGTGAGAATTTGATAGTCTCGTAGTCTTGCAGGTTATGTCAGAATGACTTGAAATTATGAAGTGATTGAATGCTGGCAAACAGCAGACCAAGAGAAGGAGGATGACTGAGAATGACTCTGCATGTGGTGATCTGCTTCATGCTCCGTCTCATTTAAATATCTTCACAGGATATCTGGAGTTGATGAAGCATTAATAAAATGTGCAGAGGGTTCTCAATAGACAGGTGCACTGTGCACCCATCCATCCAGAGGGAAAACGAGTGGACAAAGCCCTACATAAGTTTGCGATGTGGTGAAAAAAAGAAAGAAAATGAGATTTTGAAATAATCAGAGGGAGTGTGTCTAATCAGAAACAGATATTCAGTGGGAGAGAGGCAACTGGAAAGCAGTCAAGCCAAACAGAACAGAGGGGAGAGGATGCTAGACAATAAATCAGATGAGACTGAACACTGTGACAATCGCAGGGGAAGCTAAAATTCATCTTGGTGGCCACATAATATTATTAAACAAGAAAGGATGGACTGGAATCCCCTTTGAGATTATGTCCTGTCCTCGTTCTCTATGTTACAGAACTCGGAGGAACTGGAATTCAAAAACGAACAGCAAATACAAGTAAGAGTCTAGAGGGATTGATTTATGTAGGGAGAGGGAAGAAATGGAACAGAAAAGCCTTGGCTAAGGACATCTAGAGAAAAGATAATTTTCAAAGGTCTTTACAGGATTCGAGTACCAAGTCAGTGGATGGTGATTTCGTTCAGTGAAAGGGAATCTAGGCAGAAGCATAGGGTGATGAATGTAAACTCTGACGGTGAAAGCATTTCTCTAATTTTCATGAGTACTAAAATCTATCACACGGTGCTGACTCAGAGTCTGCTTTGGTTTTTGTTGGTGTTTTCAACCCGTTTTGCGATTTGTGAGAAGGGACCTAGGGAGACAGTGGTTGGAAAACTCTCTCATCGGTCATTCTCTTTCCAGAGATCATTGCTGTCCTTCGGAGAACTTCCCCTCAAAGCATAGAAATAACTCCTGGTTGTGTGAGCTTAGCTTTATCGTACGTCTTCCGATCTGGTTGGGCAAGCCCTACCACATTCTTCTTCTTTTTAAAGACTTTGCTGTCTATTTTGGCCCTTTACACATACTCTGTGTACTTATGGATTTTAATAGATTATTTTATTAGTCCCCTCAGGCCATCATAAAAACACACACATGAGAGCCTGGGTGGCTTAACCAACAGAAATGTGTTTTCTCACAGCTCTGGAGTCCAGAAGTTCAAGATCAGTTATAGAAACTTAAACATAATAGAGCATAGAGTGATATCATCATAGTGTATTAACTTGAAGGGCCGTTATTCAACCACTATTAAGAGCAATGGAATTGTGTAATAAGAAAAACAAATGAATTATCACCTCAATTATGTTTAAATGATGGTGTTAAGAAAAATGAGTAACATCTATATATATTCCTATGTGATATAAGCTGGCTATTATTTTTATTTTGTATGAATAGTAGAAAGTGGGAATCGGGGTCAGTTTACTACCCTTTGACCAGTTTCAGTGAGGACTATAGTAGTTGAGTGTTTTTTACTATATTTTGAATGTGTGTGTACATGTACGTGTGTGTGTGTGTGTGTGTGTGTGTGTGTGTGTGTGTGTATCGGCCAATTCTTTTCCTTCCTTGTACTGTTCTTAGTGAGAACTGTTCAAAAGAGGAACGTTTCTGAGAGCTGGGAGGCAGAAGTGAAGCAAAGGCCTTCGCTTTGAAGATCCTCGTGGTTAGCTGAGGTAAAAGGAGAGACACGGGCTCCCTGGTGGGCTGCAGCTTGTCTTCCTGTCTTCTCTGCAGCGTGGCATCCAGCTCTTCCTTGATGCTGGCCCTACCGCTCACAGTCACTGCATCCCTCCCAGACCCAGGGACGAGCCCCCGGGGGCTAAGCCAGCACTCTCCACGGCTCCCTCCCAGACTCCTCTAATCTTCCACCCTTTCCACTTCCAATTCCCTCCACCCCGCTTTCCCCCGGTGATCAGTCTAATATAGATAATGACTTCTTTGCTCCTCAATTCGTACTGATTTTTCTCTTCTAATGGAACTATGATAGACAAAACACAGTTTTCCCTTAAATTATCTTTTACAAGGCTTAATAGAGGTAGTACAATGCCTTTATAAAAAGAATTTGGAAGATTTCTTTCCATTTCATGATGAAAATAAAAAAGGGAATAAAAATGGGCATCCTCTTTTAAAGATGGAGATTTGATAGAATTCATTGTTTTGATCTTTGGCAAGTTGAGACATTTAGACTTTCACCATGATTATTAATATTTTACTTGATCTTCAACTTCATCCAGGTTTTCAAACCTTTTTCATAAAATTATGTAAAATAGTATTTCATAATTCATTTTCTTACTCTGCATCTTTGATTACCCATTATAACATTTCTACTTTTTTTTCTTGATTAGGTTGACCTCTGTAGTATGTACATTTTATCATTGCTTTTCTAAGAGAACAAACTGTTGCTTTTACTTATTAATTTGTAGAATTTTAGCTTATTACTATTCTGTTTTTATTCAATAATAAATATTTTTATTTGTAATGATATAGTCTTTCATCATTGCTTAAGTTCAGTTTTTTCCTATTTTCTAAATTTTTCATTTAGGTTTTTCTTCTTATTTTCAATCTCTTGGGCTAAATGTATACTTAAGGTTCTGAATGGTCTATTCTACTATTGAGTAACCCATGGATTCTGCTATATACTTGTTATTGCTATTGATATCTTTTAAATATTTTACCTTTTGACCTTATTTTTCCCAAGAGTTGTTTTAAGGAGATTTGAATTCTCAGATAACTGTGTTTTTGTTTTCCATATTTGTTATTAGCTTATACTTTATTACATTGTGAGTTTAAAGGGATTAGAAACTTTGTAACTACATTAGGAAAAGGATACCTAATATCTAAATAATTGAGAACAAAATAAACAAAAATGTATTTAGATGTAGACGAGAAGAAAATTTTCTAAACTTAAAATATTAATTGTATATGTCTACACATGAAAGGACACACATCCTGGGGAAAGTTGATATGGAGAAACCAAAATGTATGGGGAAAATATTATATTGTTAAATATGAAAAAACATACTATAGTTAATGAAGAAAAATAATCAAGTTACTATCAGGTGTGTTCTCTACAACGGCAATCTATTAATTGCTCAGGGAAATACATTTGACTCATATTTCATGCCAAGCCAGACTACATAAACACAGTGAGATTATATCTAAAATTTATGCTTGTGGACACAAGAAAAATCTAACGTAAATTGTCTGAAATAATAGAGGGATATGACTGAATTGTTCACTGATTGGAGACCATCAATCATGGTTCAGTCAAGTCTCCAACTTAATTTCTCTGAGATTTTCTCTCTGTGTTGACAACACCTATAGACTGGTAGAAGATGGCTATACAATTTCTAATACTCATTTCCACGCACAAAAAGTTTTATAGAAAGAAGGATTGCCACTATTTTTATAGATGCTCATTATGAAGAATGAACAACTTTATTTCCAGAAATCCATGTCACATCAGGGATAAACCTGGTACCATACCCATTCATTTAACAGGTGCTTCTCAACTGCTTCTTCTCTTCCAGGGAGTCCTCTCAATATCTGAACCAATTCACCTGTCCAGGTGATTCTATGCACCAATTGGTATGGCCTAGGTTCCTGGACCAATCACTAGCTAACAGATGGGATTACTCTTAGACCAATCAGGATGAGCCCTCAAATAAAGACTTTGTCATAGTGAGCATTGACTTCATAATTTAGAGTATTCCATCATCACCTATATGTATTTGTTTGGTTGACAAAAGGGCAAAGGGATCAAACATAGTAGGGTGGTGATGGCAGGAGACTAGATTTCAGGTGGTGCGCACACAATGAGTACACAGATGTTATATTATAAAGTTGCACACCTGAAATTTATATAATGTTATTAACCAATGCTATCCCAATACACCGAATTTAAAAACGACTTAAAAATGGAAAAAAATAATTCAATAAGGCTCTTCACACAGTACAACCTGTGGTTTTAAATTTATTAACTTCTAGATCAGGCATCCTCAAACTACGGCCCGCAGGCCACATGCGGGTGTTTTTGCCGTTTTGTTTTTTTTACTTCAAAATAAGATATGTGCATAGGAATTTGTTCATAGTTTTTTTTAAACTATAGTCCGGCCCTCCAATGGTCTGAGGGACAGTGAACTGGCCCCCTGTTTAAAAAGTTTGAGGACCCCTGTATAATGTTTTTTAGGTTTTATATATGAAGATATTTTAAATATTGAGAAGAAATTTGGAATGATAGCATTTAAAATTTATAAGAAAATACTTTCTTAATTTAAACAGTGTCAAACACTTTTAGTGTACCATCTTTACCTCTCATACTCAACTGTGGAGTGAAAGATTATTTATGAAAAAAAATATTTACAACATATTTATTGTATAAGCTAAAGAAATATATGCCCCTGAGTTTAAATCATTCTTAATATTAGAAATAGCGAATTGACCATATTTTAAGCCAAAATCTAATTATTTGGAATGTGTGTTTATAGTATTTTCTCATTCTTCTTGTTTTCCAAGTGATTTTATAGGTTTAAAAAACTTTTATAATGACACAAAATTATAAACCCAGTTTAGCAAATGAATCATGTTAGTCCACACTAAACCATTATGGCTAATTCTCTTCTGAAAATTTTCCAGGAAGAGCTCGGTCTTTCCTTAGAAAATGATCCCCGAGTTTAGAGAATTTAAGGGCCCTATAACTGACTAACAGAAATTGAACAGATGATGTTTTGATGGCAGTTGACCTAAATATTTTTGTAGCTATTTCATAAAAAAGGAACTGGGGATTTCCTACGAGTAAGTGGAGAATAACGGAAATGTCAACCCCGTTCTTATAAGAGGTCGGATATTACATCTGAAATTGTCTAATGCTATGATTATTTTTCAGAAATAGGAGATACAGATATGGAAAGACATTATAATAGAGTGTACAATGCTCATGGTTGTCTGGCAGAAATATTTGGACTTGAACTTGAAGATAAAGACGGTGACCCTTATGATAAAATTCCTGGCTATTAGTCACTTTTCCACAAACACCTCTAAACAAAATGTTTTTTTAATTCTACATTCTACAATTTAATGCTGCCTGACATGCATTTTTTGAGAGACAAGGACACTGAATATGGCAAATTTTCAGAGTACTTTACGAACAAAATATTCAAAATCCTGAATTCCTAACCTGTGACTCTGAGCTGTGCTGAATTAACTTATAAAAGTAAACAGACAAACTTGGTTTTAGATTACTCCTTCATTAGTCACTAGTTGTGCATTTTGGGGAAAATTACTTGACCCTTTTCAGTCCCCATTTTCTTAACTACAACATAGAGATACGAAGACCTACTATTTGGGGTCAATAAAGGTCTAATTGGTTGATAAGATAGCAGTGATATTGTAATCAGTATAGCCATATGCAATACATTAAATCCATTCTGAAACAAGATGTAGGATAAATTAAAAGGTTAAAACCTAAATATTGCTCATTTTTACTAATGTCAATCAATTCACCTACAGTGATGTTTCTGAACCTTGGTTGCAGATTGTAATCATACAGGGGATTTAAAATTACTGATGCCAGGCCCCAACCCTGAAATGTTTATTTTCTTGTCTTGGTTATGATGTGGACACCAGGGTGTTTAGAGATTAACCTAAAAGATAAAGATCATTAGAATTTATCCCAGCTATTTTTGAATAATAATATGTACTTTTAAACCTGATTAAGAAGGAGCCATTGAAAACAGCCTTAAATATCCAACTCTAGCAGGTCTAGCTTGTTTGGTATCCTCCATTGATTGTAAACCCCAACCAAACGCAAATTATTGAGTAGTTTTTTTATCTTGTCAACACAATGATAAACTTTCACCTGTCATAATCAATATTTTTTTTAGCATCGTTCTTTCTCTCCCTGCTGAAGTTAAATTGCAATTTTATGTAGAAACAAATCATTAATCTTTGACTTCAACTTAGGTTGAAGTTAGGACAAGCTCAATACAGGTTGAATACATGACCGAGGATAATGCCTCAAGGAGACACAGTAAACTTTATTGAATAAAGAGCAGAAGGAGCATTAAATAATACAGACCTGGAGTCGAGCAGAAGCAATGGGCTCAGCTATCTTTGCTTCTCACTCCATTCACCCTCCTGGGTAACCGCACCCTCTCCAGGCCCTTGATTATTATGCCTATGCTCACGATTTCAAACTGCCACCTGCCCAGACTCACTCCCGATCTTCATTCCGATGGCCAACTGTATACATGATATACCCAACTGTATATCCCCAACCACTTCAGAACCACCGAGACCAAACTAGATTAATTCATTTCTCCTTAAAATCACACCTTCCCCTTGATTTGCCTTCTCATTAAATAACAACTGTTGTGGACACTTTGAAAATATTGGGAGGACTTCTAACCAGAATTTGTCCAGATGTCGAGACTGATGATGCCACAGTTGACTCAAGAGGGCATCAAAGGTTATTACTCGCCTAATGAGGTTTTATGGAGAGAGCAGGGGAGCTCCCACTCAGGTCCAAAAATCACTTGAGGGGCCAGGGAAAGGGGCTGGTTTGGCTTTCAATGCAGCTGAGGGCTGTGGTTGAGCCGAAGGTTCTTTGTTCGGTGTAGGTCTTGAGTGGGTCGAGCTGCCCGGTGGGGGATAAAGAAGAAAGCACCTGGGGTTTTGTCAGCTTGCCTGGGCTTGAAAGCTGTCGGTCACCCTTGATTTAGGGTGAATGGTGATAATGTTTCTCACTCCACTTTTGATTGGGATTTAGAACCCACTGACCACCCACACAACCCATGGAGTGGAGTGTAATCTTGTCAGTATGATAGCTTTAGTGCATGTCACTCACACTGCACACTGTAAGTGAACTGATGTTATTCCAGGAATAAATGCAGTGGGTTAGATCTGTTAAGTAAGTGAACACTGGCCAACATTCACAGACAGATAAACTGCAGGATAAACACTGAATTTGAACTAATCCAAAAGGAAAAAAGAAAACCCATATCTCTCTATATGATAGATTAATAGAGCATTGTGTGTGTGTGTGTGTGTGTGTGTGTGTGTGTATTTACATACACATAAAACAAAATTGAATATTATGTTTAATAATCCGCTAAATAAAAACGCATGATGAATTTGAGGCCAATTTATAGTGATCTCTGGAAAAACAGGCATGTATTGCACTTGAGGAAAAGAGATTTTTGTCCCTTGGTGATGTTGAATCATTCATCAACTCTTTGGGATATAAGATGAAATATTGAAACTGATGTAAATAGTTTAAAATTACACCATGTGAAAAATTAAACTTTAGTTTTTAAGGAGGATTGGTCTTTAATCATGCTGTGTTCTGTAGTTAATAGCCTCATGATTTTTTCCTACAGTTCAAATCTCAGGAGAGAAACTCTCATTGCTGCAAAGTGCCATAGTATGTAAACTGTATGGTTTGTATTACCGGAGTTGGCCAGATTTGATGAGAACAATTAATCATAATGGGTCTTACAATGGCAAAAATGGATGGACTTAATTTTTTTTTGTTATTGAAAAGAAAAGAGGGAATAAAACCTCCTGGAATTTATTACAATAGCTTACTGACAAATTTATAAGACAGAATATTTATTGCAAAGTCTTTGTTATTTTATTATTGTAAATATTTTACTTTAATTTTATATTAATTTCTCTAAAAATGAATTTGACCAAAACAAAACAAAACTAGTCTTTTTTTTTTTTTGAGTATATAAATAAAGTATAGACTGGAAGGGATAAGATAGATTTTTAAAAAATATAACCATAAAAATCTTTCGTTATTTTACTTTAATTCTATGTTGGTTTCTATGAAAATATATCCAAAGCAGATATAATTTAAAAAGAAAAACGTAATTTCTTTAAATTGCATAACCCTGGAAAATACAAAGCGGTTACCTCAATTATGTGAGTTTAAATTATTTTCTTTGGTTGTATGGACCTGTATAGTCTTATTCCAATATAGATATTTTAGTGGAACCTGGCAGATAATTATAAGAAATATCCAATTAAATTGATTCTATATCCAACAACCCTCCAGGCCTGGCTACCCTGAAAGCCTGTAACCACAAACACCTAACGATTCAGATACAATTTTACTTGTGTAATGAATGGTTTTGCGGAAGGACGAAGAGAGAAATTTCCAGGCACCCTGAACAAGGGAAGCCCGTCCTGGGGGCTGGAAATTGTGATAACTGCACACTCTCCAGTGAGGCTTGCATGCTACAGGCTGTTTCAGGTTCTCTATTCTTACTATAAAAACTACTTAGTCTTCACATCAGTCCTCAGGTGTCATCCTGATTGGCGAAGGTGAAACTGCGATGCAGACATTGCAGAGGGCAAGGTCACACAGAGTGTAAACCATAGACCTCAAATGAAAACCTAGGCAATCCAGCGTGGGAGTCAGTAATCTTTTGTTGTTTTTGTTTGTTTTTTGTTTTATTTTATTAATCTTATTGTTGAAAGTATTACAGATGTCCTCTCCCCTGCATCAACCCCTTTCAGCTGCTCCCCACCCCGCCCCAGGCCTTCACCACAGTATTGTCTATCCATGGGTTATGCACATGTGTGCATAGAAATTCTTTGCTTAATCTCTTCCCACCCACCCCTTCCTTCCCCAGTAATTTAACATGGATTAGAACTCTGTGGATTTGAGATAGAACAATCCAAGGCTGGTAAAAGAGTCTTCAAAGAGATTAAAAAATAAATAGAAATCATGATGAAAAAACAAGATAGTATAACAAGAATAAACCTATTGGGAAAAGAATCTAAATAGAACTTGAGAAGTAAAATAAAAGTCATTGACAGTAAAACAGTTTACTTCAGTAGATATTACAGTAGTTTAATTATTATTAAGTATACTGGAATGTTGAAATCCTAGATGAGAGGAAATTTGATACATGCCTTTTTCTGTCCCCAGTTTAGGAAATGAAACCCATTGTATGCTTATGTATTGAAAGTTGTAAAGCTTCACAGTTTCCTGCTGCCTCAGCATCCCCACCCACAGGCCGTGAGCACCCACCTCCATAGCCAGGTGCACCAGCGAGATAAGGCGGGCCCTGCCACAAGTCACCCTTCTGCCCTGACCGTGACCTAGTGACATCAAATTCACCAGGGAAATCCCGCATGCCTTTTGCTTGTGAACTTCACCCTGACCGCCAATAAATGGCACTGGCCCAGGGGTCCACTCTCCCTCCACCTTCTCCCTCCATCTCCCTCTCCTTCTCTCTCAGGTCCCCACCTGCCTGGCTGAGCACACTCCTGGGCGCTCCCTCCTTGTGGTCCCCTCATGGCCCCCCTGGACTTTGTCTCTCTCGGACCTGTGAGTATAAGGAACTGTGTTTTCTTGGGCCTTGCCTGGGCCCCTCTTTGGCCACATCTGACCATCCCATGAAAGAATACAAGACAGCTGGCGCATAAACCTTCCTCACCTTACTCTTGCCCATATCCAACCACACATTGATATAATTCCAGAACCCTGATCTTTCTCAATTGAATGGGATTTTATAATGACAACTAGAGGCCCGGTGCACACAATTCATGCACGGGGGAAGAGGGGGTGTCCCTCAGCCCAGCCTGCACCCTCTCCAATCTGGGACCCCTTGAGGGATGTCCGACTGCCCATTTAGGCCCAATCCCAGTAACGGGCAGTCGGACATCCCTCTCACAATCCAGACTGCTGGTTCCCAACTGCTCGCCTGCCTGCCTTCCTGATTGCCCCTAACCGCTTCTGCCTGCCAGCCTGATCACCCCCTAATCACTCCCCTGCCAGCCTGATTGATGCCTAACTGCTCCCCTGCCAGCTCAATTGCCCCTAACTGCCCTCCCCTGCAGGCCTGGTCACCCCTAACTGCCCTCCCCTGCAGGCCTGGTCCCCCCAACTGCCCTCCTTTGCAGGCCTGGTCCCCCCCAACTGCTCTCCTCTGCAGGCCTGGGTCCCCCGCAACTGCCCTTCCCTGCAGGCCCGGTCACCCCCAACTTCCCTCCTCTGCCAGCCTGGTCACCACTAACTGCCCTCCCCTGCAGGCTTGATCACCCGCAACTGCCCTCCCTTGCAGGCCTGGTCCCTTCCAACTGCCCTCCCCTGCTGGCCTGATCACCCACAACTGCCCTCCCTTGCAGGCCTTGTCCCTCCCAACTGCCCTCCCTTGCTGGCCATCTTGTTGCGGCCATCTTGTGTCCACATGGGGGCAGCCATCTTTGACCACATGGGGGCAGCCATCTTGTGTGTTGGAGTGATGGTCAATTTGCATATTACTCTTTTATTAGATAGGATTATACGTACACATACAAAAATGTGTCCCAAAAAATGTACCCATACACTTTGAATAATTATAAAGGCAATGTTTATTAAAATACATCTCATTTTCAAAATTGAGCTATCAGCTGTTAAAGTGTGTGTACATTTTGGGGGGACACCCTATATTTTTATGGGAATATTATATTTTGCTAAACATATAGAGACCAAGCCTGCAATTCACTAACAATGAATTTGAGTACAAACAAATTTTTTGAAGTTTATAAAAAGTAACAAGAGTGGAATGAACATTTCTAGTTCTTGCAAGGGAGACCCTGCTTATGATAAATGTGTGACGTTCTTTCTGAACAAGACTCAGGCCCTACATCAGCGCAAACACTTTTTTAGGCAGTCGTAAAGGATGTGAGTCAGGTCTATTAGTATTTTGTCATTGTCTCTACATAGAATGAGGTTGAGGGATAGGAAGGGCAAGATCAAAAAGTTTATCAAATGTATTGATTTGAAAAAAATGTAAAGAGAACTTAATATGTTATGTGTTCAAAATTTTTCCAACTTAGCATTAGAATTTGTCTTAATTTTCTCTCTCTCTGTCTCTTTTGTTTTTCTCCCCCTTTGCTCCCTGTTTATATACGTTATCTTGTGCAAATTGAAATCAGATTCATATTGGAAGAATTCCAATTTCCAAAAAATTAGTGATTGACTTTAGTTGAGACAAAGAATAGATTTCTGATTTGATCCTATTTTAGGAAACCTGTGTAAGCTAATTGTTTAAAGAAATTGAAATATATCATCACCAGTTTATCGTTACATCTTGAATATTATAGAGATTTTTATCCCAGTTATCTTAAATGCTTCTTAACCTTTCCTGTCATATCAAAATATATTCTGTCTTCTCCCTTCCCACAATTAAAAAAGCAGGAAATATCCCTGGCTGGTTTGACTCAGTGGATAGAGCGTCAGCTTGTGGACTAAAGGGTCCCAGGTTCGAGTCCAGTCAAGGGTATGTACCTCGGTTGCAGGCTCCTGGCCCTGGTAGGGGACATGTGGGAGGCAACCAATCAATGTGTCTCTCTCACATTGGTGTTTCTCTCTGTCTCTCCCTCTCCTTTCCACTCTCTCTAAAAATCAATGGAAAAAATATCCTCAGGTGAGGATTAAAAACAAAACAAAACAGGAAATGAAAATTAAAAGTTCTTAATATCTAAAATTTTTTTAAATAATGAGGCATTTTAACTATGGTAATGAAGTAGTCAAATAATAGAATTATTAATTCAAATTTTAAAATAAATAGTATGTTTGGATAATATGCACTTATATGGCTTAAAGGCATAAGCAGAAGACTAATGTAATATTTCCAATTAAAATGCTATTATGCTTATAATAAAAATGTTGGTTTCATTTTAAAAGATAAACTCTGGGACTTACATTTTCATAGTAAACATAATATGTTCACATTTTAGTTTTTAATATTTAGGCATGTGTAAGCTGTATACTAATTTAAACTTTAAAAGTGGTACATTTCTTCAAAAGTACATTACAGTCTTTTAATATAATACCATCACCATCAAAAGACTTCCTTTGCAGTGTCAAAAATACTGGTTCTAACATCTGTTTTTATTTCATGTTCAAATGTTGATTATTTTTCTATAAGCATTTCCAGTTGCTTCCTTTTTTCCTTAAATGATAGCTACCTCTCAATAAAACAGAAACTTCTTCATTCTACTTAATGACCACTTGTCAGATTAAAAATGATTACTTATATTTTGGTCATTATAGGTATTTTTGAAATACACTATCATTTCACTACACTACCTTTGAAAAACCTACACTTTTAATCATGTCACCACACTTATTTCCTTTCTTTATTTCCCTTAAAACCCACCCCTGTCTCTCCTCTGTATTTTAGTCCTTTGAGCACAGGAATTTCACCTGGATCCTATCAGCTTCTGGTGATGTCTGTGACTCAGAGCATGTGTTCAATGATTGTGCTGTGATTGTTCCATAAATGGAGTCCACATGGCTTAGTGTGTACCTCCACTGTATTGGTAGAATTTCTCATCATACTTAATCATGTCTTCAATGTTGTTCATTTGTTCATTTATTCAACAAGTATTTTTCAGACATTTGGGTCAGGAACTGACTCTTCGCAGAGAAGGCCCCACAGCTGTGCAGTGCTCTCTGTCTATGGTACCCGCCCCGATGGGGCTCGGCCCTGGCATCCCTAAAGGTGACACATATGCCCGACCCACGGCTGGGCTCTGAGCTGTGGTCTTTCTTCAGCTCCTACTAGCATCTTGGCATCATGCTCTGGTCTGAAAAAGTTCAGTGTGAAGGGGAAGAAAGTTTTTCATGAATAATGGGTAATGTTGACTTCCATCGTGGCTTTCTTACTAAGAGAGCATGTAGAAGCATCTGCTGCAGATGCTTGGATCTTGTTTATTTTGCTTCGTGTGTCAAAGTCAAGTCTGAACTCCTTTCCTCATCTGCAAAATGTAAATATCCACATGTAGCAATACAAGATTGCTGTGTTAATTGGTTTTTGAATATGCCAGGACTACACAACTGTTAAGTGACATTAATACAGGAGTTGGCCAGCCATCACTTGTGGTCAAGTTGCCTGCTTTTTATCATTATATTTTTTATTATTGATGTCAATTTTTCGTTTTTATTTTATTTTTATTTTTGTAAAGATATATTTTATTGTTGATAGTAAGTTGCCTGCTTTTTGTACATGAAATTTCACTGAATCACAGGCACACCCACTGATTTATGTATTTTCTATGGGGGCCTTTAGCTACAATAGCAAATTCAGTAGTTGCAGCAAAGACCTCTGTCTTGCAAAGCCTAAAATAGACACTATCTGCTTTTTTAAGAAAAAATGTACTGACTGGAGCTCCAATAATATTACTACTACTACTATTAATAGTAACAAAGGTCAATTTCTACAACTCTCATGAAAAATATTTGAAATGCCTACTGAGTGGCAATACACTGTTTATTTTGGTGTGTGAGGGGGAGAGGAGTGGGAATGTATACAGTTGAGTTTGCTACCTGGTCAATAAAGTCAAAATAGTGAGTCTTATTTCCATATACCCAACCTTCGATTTAACTTTCACTGCACTTTGTTTGCTTGTTAATTTCTATGAAAGGAGGCACTACTGATGGGTGGTCATAGCCCGCATCACAATATTTTGTTTTGTTTAGCCATCACAATATTTTAGAAATTGGAAAACTTTATGAAACCTTCTAAACTCTTGACTTCCCTTGGAAAAAAAAATCTTCTTAGCATGGACCCACATTCCCCGATGGTAACAAACTGCTGGGTGCCCTTCACATCTGCCACAACCTCCACCATTTCTATGACACACCCCGCCCCCCGCAATGCACTCAAATCATGGTTCAAATTGCCTGCAGGCATCTGAGCCTGAGATTCTCACTGTAGAATATCTACATTTTTTGAATTGGCTGCATGTTCCGTGACGTGGCCCCTAGCACTATCAGAACATGGCAAGTATGGATGTCCCTAAATATTTAATTGGTATTTCCCACCTTCTTCCTTATCAGCTAACTAGATTCCTGCAGCATGTGGTACTGAAGAGCAGAGGACTCTAAGGTAGGAAACTGAAATCTCATTTCATTGATGAGTGAAACTGAAATGCTGTCTAATAGGAACAAGGAGACATTTCTTATGAATAATCAATGGCCCACTTTTAATAATAAATTATAGGTTGCTTTCATTTATCATTTTGTGGCACACTGCAGAGGATTTCTGAAGCACACAAGGAGCGCTAAGAAACTAAAACAAAGGGAAAAGTAAATGGAGGAAGTTGAGGGTGGCATTATAAAGGGTTCTATGATATACAAGAGTCTACTCACTAGGGCACATGCCAACTTCCACTTCAGGAAGCAAAACAATTTTATCAGAGCCTCTAGTTTCACTTCATTTTTAAGGGAAAAAAAAACAACATTTTCTTTCAGAAATAATTACTTTTTCCAAACAAAAGTAATTGAATAAAAATAAAGATTCAACATAATCAAACATTTTATTCACTAACTAGAGGCCTGATGCATGAAATTCGTGCAAGGGGCTTGGCCCTTGCAGCCTCAGCCCTTGCAGCCCCTCATAGCTTCGGCTGGCCCTCGCAGCCCTGGCTTTGTATGGAAGGTCATCTGGATGGTTGTCCAGAATGTCGTCTGGATGGTCGTTCGGCTGTTCGGTCTAATTAGCATATTAGCTCTTTATTATATAGGATACAATCTTTGGCAATCCTATATAATAAAAGCCTAGGTGTTGTCGTGCCCTTATGTGATGTCATCACAAGATGGCCACCACAAGATGACCACCACAAGATGGCCTCCACAAGATGGCCATCACAAGATGGCTGGCAGGACAGTGCAGTTGGGGTCGAACAGGCCAGCAGGGGAGGGCAGTTGGGGGCAACCAGGCCTGCAGGGGAGGGCAGTTGGGGGCAACCAGGCTGGCAGGGGAGCAGTTAGGCGTTAAGGCCAGCAGGGGAGCAGTTAGGGGGTGATCAGGCTGGCAGGCAGAAGCAGTTAGGGACAATCAGGCAGGCAGGCAGGCGAGCAGTTAGGAGCCAGCAGTCCCGGATTGTGAGAAGGATGTCTGACTGCTGACTGCCGGTTTAGGCCCGATCCCACAGGAATTGGGCCTAAACCGGCAGTCAGACATCCCCTGAGGGGTCCCAGATTGCAGATTGGAGAGAGGGTACAGGCCGGGCTGAGAGACACCCAGATATTATATATATATATATATATATATATATATATATATATATATATATATATGCCTCTATGATGTATATATAGCTGGTCTGAGTAAATATATGTCCAGCCATGGGTCAGACGTATGCGTAACCTTTAGGAATGCCAGAGATAGACCTCAATCTTTCTTCTAAATGAATATTTTCTTACTCTCCCCTGTAAAAGTCCTATGCAAAGTCTGATCTAACCTTGAGGATATGTCCAAACTAAAGTTTTATGTAAATATCAATCCAAACCCTTATATTTCTAACTGCAGATCATCAAAGATATTGAATTATGGGCACCCAGTGCCTCTGAGTTACCCAAAGAGGGTCCCAATGCCTCAGTGGAATGACCCCTAACACGAAGCCATTCCCTTCCAACACTTGACTTTGTCCCCCCACCTTTTGTCTTAGTGTTTCCATTATTTTTCTACATTTGATTTTTGCAAATGCTCAGGAGTTTAGCTTAAGCTCATTTTCAGTGATACAATCATGGAAGATTTAGCAGGGTGGTAAAAAAGGCCAGACTAAATTCAAATAGTTCTAAATTTACATTCTAGGCATTTTATTCACTAATACAATCTTTGACAATATATATAGTCGGTCTGAGTAAAGCTTGTTCATCTATAATATACATCACATGATAGTTTTAAAGATTAAATGAGAAACACATGTGAATGACTGGCCCAAGGCTGGGAATCTCGGTGCTCAGTAAATGATAACTATTAGTATTGCTGTTGGTTTGATGGACGATCTTGGGTAGAACACAGGACCCTAAATGAGGTCCCAATGGACCCACATCTCAGAATCAGCCTCCTTGCTTAAATAGGGCAGTTTTATCCTCTTCCCACCCCTGCATGGAAGAGCGAGGAGGGACCCACTCTTATAACCCTTTGTATTCCCCATAGACCCTGTACAGTTGTGTACATGCAGTAGGGACACGTGTAACATGTGTACAAGGAGAACTATAATTCTCCTGCATTGACTGGCTCTGAATGTGTCATTGGAAGGATTAATAAGGCAATATAACCAAATAATGGTTCCCTTGGCAGTTAGTTCAGTTCCTTCAACATGCACATCAGTGTATGCAATGTACACAGCGTGACTTTGTATCATACAAGGAAATGGCATGACTTCACATAGGATGTGAACTTCTCCTTTAAGAGTGTCTGTGGTCATCTGTAAACTAGAAGAGAATATGTTATGAGTGCTAACTCCTCACTGTAAGGACAAAGAATATTCAGAATGTTACCTATGCTGCTGGTTAGTCTTAAAAATCATTTGTTAACCTACGCTTCAGATAATCATCTTATTTTATAAATGGTCAGTTAATTTAGGGGAAAAGCTAAGGCAAGCCAGTAAAGTGACACTAGATGGTTCATCTTCCAAAGCATTTAATTTTTTTTTTTTACCTTTGACATAGTATGATCAATGATTAATTGTCTTTAAAATAGAGGATCAAAGAGTGGCTGTTTCATATTTTGAGCAAACTAAACATTGTCTTTGACTTTTTAAAGAAATCAATCTTGAGCCTTTTGGAGAAAAGAAAGAGTTGGATCAGTTCCTCACATCATGCACCAAAATGAATTCCAAGTGGACACATAATTAAATGTAAAAAAAATACACCTTAAGTTTACCAGAGGTAACAACTTGTGTGAAATTCTCTAACTTGTGAATGGCTGAATTGTGACTCAGAATCAATAAACAATAGAGATGTATACCTTGATTTTATAAAAATGACAGTATTTCAAAGTTTTGGCATGGTAAACGCAACCATCCTACCTAATAAAAGAGTAATATGCAAATTGACCCTAACTCCGCTACACCTACAAGCCAATCAGAGCGAGTATGCAAATTAACCCAACCAAGATGGCTACAGCCATGGAGAAAGTAGGAGGGAGGCTTGGGTTTCCAAGGCGATAGAAGAAGCCAAGTTTTCCCCTGCCCTGGCCGGCCTAAGCCTTCACTCAAGGCTACAAAGTTTCAATTATTGAAGGTAAACAAATCCAAACAGAAATGGCTGCCAGCCCTAGAGCGAGCAGGAGGCTTGGCTCTGCTCCAGGCTACAAAGTTTCAATTGTAGAAGGTAAATAAATTCCAGATACCAGGGCCTCCGCTTGGGTAGCCAGGGGGCATGACTGGCCTGCAAACCACCACAGGCCCCTCGCTCAGGCCACCCGATGCCCCAAGGGAACCCCCACCCTGATCCTGGACACCCTTCAGGCCAAACCAGCTGGCCCCCACCCATGCACCAGGCCTCTATGCTATCTAATAAAAGAGTAATATGCAGATTGACCATCACTCCAACACACAATATAGCTGCCCCCATGTGGTGAAAGATCCTGCCCTCATGTGGACACAAGATAGCCACCACAAGATAGCCAGCAGGGGAGGGCAGTTGGGAGGCACCAGGCCTGCAAGGGAGGGCAGTTGGAGGCGATCAACCCTGAAGGGGAGGGCAGTTAGGGGTGACCAGGCCGGCAGAGGAAGGAAGTTGGGGGCAAACAGGCTGGCAGGGGAGCAGTTAGACATCAATCAGGCTGGCATGGGAGTGTTTAGAGGGTGATCAGGCTGGCAGGCAGGCGAGCAGTTGGGAGCCAGCAGTCCTGGATTGTGAGAGGGATCCCAGATTGGAGAGGGTTCAAGCTGGACTGAGGGACACCCCCCCACCCCCGTGCACGAATTTTTTGCACCGGGCCTCTAGTACATAACATAAAAAGACAAATATAAAACTGAGAAAAAATATTTGCAAATTATAACACAGATACAGTGTTATATGTCTAACATATACAGCCCCTTTGATAAGAGGAGAAAAGATGAATGTTTTAGGACAATGAACTAGAATAATGATCAGTTGGTTCACAACAAAAATGCAAATGGCCCCTAGACATTAAAAGATTGCATATGCATGAATCGTTGACCCACAATTCCATTTTGGGGAACCTACTGCAATCATACCCTGCCAAAATGAAGATATTTATATGCATGGCTAGTTAGTAAGTGACTAATTTTAATACCAAAAGACTAGCAACAATCCACCTGTCCATCAGTAGGAGACTGAATAAACTCTGCTATTGCATCGTCCTAGAAGGCATACCAGAAAGTTGTAAAAATGAAATAGATGTAGAGAAATGGATGTATCCTAATACACTGCTATTCATAGTAGTAAGGAGAGAAAGTGATTGTGTGTGAATTTTTAACTAAACAAATAATAAAAGGGTGGATGGTAACATTTAAAATTGTTTGGCTAAACCAACAAGCAAGGAATGTGAATATGACAGTGTGGGAAGCTGGACTTTTTTTTTTTTTAACCGTATCTTGTAGAACTGAATTGGGAGTCACATAAAAATTTTTACACAATTATACAACAGTTTTTGAAAAAATAAATCTCTACAAAGTCTAAAATATTGTTCTAAGTGGTGTTGGTATTGTTATTATGAGATTTGGTATGTATAATGTAGCATAAAAGTGTTGAGTAATTATTTTTGCACGGTAAGAATATAATTTCAGGTATTACTGAGTTAGGATTCTGTTGGGGAGAAAGAATAAAAAATGTAAAATAGAAGGGATTAAACAAAACTGGAATGTGCTTGGTTTGAATTACAAGTATCATTACTAGTATAAACTACTGATGTCTTTTATTTTAAAATTGCATGTCCTCGCTCCCTCCACTGAAAATAAAAAATCTAGAAACAATGACCAACCCAATAAAAAGGAGCTCTTCTATCACCCACATTTATTACTAAGTTTTAAGATATTTTTCTACTAAATGGAAGTAGGGTACCTTGAAAAAAACGTGGTTGATTAATGAAGAAATGCTCCACAAAGCCCTAGAACTGTGGTCGGCAAACTGCGGCTCGCAAGCCACATGCGGCTCTTTGGTCCCTTGAGTGTGGCTCTTCCACAAAATACCACGGCCTGGGCGAGTCTATTTTGAAGAAGTGGGGTTAGAAGAAGTTTAAGTTTAAAAAATTTGGCTCTCAAAAGAAATTTCAATCGTTGTACTGTTGATATTTGGCTCTGTTGTCTAATGAGTTTGCCAACCACTGCCTTAGAACATAGTTCAGGCCAGTTATCAAGAGCATTGCCAGAGATGAAAAGTGTTGTGCCACAAGGGCTCAGCACCATCTTGAAGAGGTTCCCCAGCCCATTATAAAAAACAATTTGAGTGTAAAAATCCTATATAATAAAAGGCTAATATGCAAATTGACCCAACAGTGCAAGGACTGGTCGCTATGACACACACTGACCACCAGGGGACAGACGTTCAATGCAGGAGCTGCCCCCTGGTGGTCAGTCTGCTCCCACAGGGGGAGCGCCGCTCAGCCAGAAGCCGGGATCATGGCTGGCGAGCGCAGCAGTGGTAGCGGGAACCTCTCCCACCTCTGCAGCAGTAGGACATCCCCTGAGGGCTCCCGGACTGCGAGAGGGCGCAGGCCAGGCTGAGGGGCCCCTCCGACCCCCCGCGTGTATGAATTTCGTGCACCGGGCCTCTAGTAGATCAATAAATTAAATGCTTATATTCAAATGTCTGTAGTGATACTAAAGCAACGCAAAACCGAACTAAACTAATTGGTCACCCCCAGATGCTAGAGAACCAGATTACTCTTTTGAACAGCTTTTACATAAAGGGAAAGGATCAGACATTTCTCCAGCCTTTCCCATGCATATTGTGCCCCTGGGTAAGCAAAAAGTAGGGTGACGTTTTTAAAGAAGTTTTTCAGTTAATAAGCAAGGACAGAATAACAGAATAAAAAAGACTCGATATACATTAACATGTTAAAAGATCTCTGTATTGAGCTTAAAAGCTGCTATCATTCCCAAATAAGAAACACCCAGAAACACCCAGCTATCACGGACCTCTGATGGAAACCACATTACCACTTCTGATCCTAGTCTTACCCGAGGGTGGAGGAAACAAGTGAAGTGTGAGCACATCTCCCGTCAGGGGGCAGGGAGCCGTGGGAAACGACACCAGGCATCCGATCTGTCACGTTCAGGCTGTGGGAAGCTCTGCGGGGTAACCTCCTGGCTTCTTCCACAATAAACTGCCTGTGAGAAAGAAAAAACGGAAAAGAGAGAGATGAAGGGAAATTCTATATTAAAAAGAGATTTAAGCGACATGGGACCATCACAAAATCTAGACAGTATTTAATTCATTCTTCAAACAAATGTGAAAAATTATGATACTCATGAGGTCATTGAAAATTTGAACATTGACCTGATATTTAAGAGCAAATTATATACATTTTAGGAACGTTAGTTGCTTTGTAATTGCTTGAGGAAGGGATTCTTATCTTTTAGGGTTGCATATGGGAATATTTATGGATGGGATGATGTGCACTAGCATTTGCTTCAGATAATATAGATGTGGGGAAGTGGCTGGTGGAGCAGATAAAACAAGACTGGCCGGGGATTGATCACTGTTGAGGTTGGACGATGAGCGCACGAGTCCTCATTATTCTGTCTATTCCTGCAGATGTTCAGCATCTTCTATAATGACAGTTAAACACACACAGAACAGTCACTTCTTTCGGGCTTTTACGTCACAGTCACAGCATTGATAAAGTTAACAAGTTCAATTTTTGCAAAGTAAGAACAAGTAAATTCTACATCATTGTCAGCACAAGAAAATTTCGGTTTTATAGATTTTTGACAGATATTAATGTGACGAGAAGTATTACACATTTAATCACAAAATTACTTTCCTTGTGCATGAGTGGTTATTGTTATCATTCTTGATATCACTCTAATTCATATGGAACAGCCACAATGGTTTTATGCATTAAAACTTTTGTAATATATTTTCATAGTTCCCCATGTTCTTTTGGATTTATTTCAGGATTAAGGTTGAAAATTACTCAAGCTATCCCTCATAGCAATTTATAGTTCTCAACTCGTGTTAGGACACCTTAGCATGGAGGTTCTATGGGAACTCCGTAGACCCTTTGATACTACTCCCGTTTTCTTCATCTCTCCATGTCTTCAGTTCAACAACATTTTACCTATAAACAATTTTAAACAGTAAAATTATATCTCACAAGTCTTACAGTCCTGACTTCATCAACCATTAAGGACATGCTGTGATGGTTACTCTAGCCTCCAATGTAGATAAGACGGTTTCAATGGTTTCCATACAATGCACAATTCTCCGAACCCTTCTCTCTCTCACCTGAAATGCCCTCTGGAATTCATTTGAGAAAGTCTGTCATCATTATGATAAAGACCTCAGACCAATTCACAAAATGTTATACGTCATTATTAGTAAGGAATTGCATTGTGGCAATACCTTATGGTGTCAATAATATGATTGAAAACCTGTGCCTCAAAAGATAATGTGACTTAATGATGTTTTGAAAAAACACACAAAACAATTCCTTACGTGAAATTCTTAAATTTTGGTTTTCCCTGTCAGGTGTTACAATGTCAAGAGAAAAAATAAAAATATTTTTATTCTTTAAAAAAGTTTTTTTGAGTGTGATGCTGTACCAAAAGTTGGAAAACATGAATGAAATACATCGTATTCGTTCAGAGAGAAGAATAAAAGGAAAGTGAAAAAAACAGGAATCGAAACATGGTGATGCAATTAGGCTGCTGATTCAAAGAACAGAAGTTCAAACTGTGCTTTAAAACTTTATGGAGCAAAATAAGAAAGTGTCTTACTACATAAAAAAAAAAATTAGTGAGTTTTCAATCGAACTTACTGCTAAAGATAGTTATCTTTTGTTTTAGTCTCATTGCATTGCTTCCTACTCAGAAAAGGAAACACCACCGACTTGTGCAGATCAGCCGCCTTGAAGATTCCCCACCAACTGGGATGACCTCAGACATGGGGAGCTAAGGAGGGCAGTAAAGCCAGGCTGCGTCACTGCGAACTGCTGGCTGAGCTGAGAGTTCAACAGTTCGACTTTACTTCGCTTCCCTAGAAGCACAGGAGTGCTGGTGAGTGTGTGAGGGAGGCAACTGTTTCTGGGAAATGCCAGATGGTTCTGCCTCCTCGTGTCTCATTTTAGAGAATGTCATTTTGAATCGCAGGGCTTTAAGGCAGCGATTTCCAACTGGTGGGCCCAAGAATGTTTGAAACGTGTAATACCCGACTATTTAGTCAGGGACACCGACCTCTTTTCCCTTAGATTGTCCAATAAAAAAATGACAACAGACAACACAACCACCGCCATCCAGGGTGAATGAATAAAAATGATACCTATTTTTTTTTGGCAGATCGGCAAAAATATCTTTTTTTGGTGTGCCACAAGATGTTAGTAATTAGTTTATGTGTACCATGGGATGAAAAAGTTAAACATTGCTGCTTTAAGGGGTAAAAACTTGTAATGCGTTTTACAAAATATGTAAAAAATAGGCCATTACATCCATGCCTGTACCATAGAGTAGCATGCTGAAGTGAGAACGTACCCTAAATGACACACCTCAAGTGGTCTTTGACAGCGTACACCATTATTGCAAGTACCAACCAGCATAAATCACCAGATTCCAGATAATAATGCTATCACTTGATGGATTAATGGAAACTTATCTAAAGGTAGCTTATACTTGATAAATTGAAATCAATTACATCGCACGAAGGAGAAAACGCTGTAATATGTAGAAATAATACATATTAAAATTACCAGCCAGTGTCCCAAACCTTTGGATACTGATTCAGCCCTTAATTGCCTAGTTTAGATCACGTGGGACGTGACTTCTCACTCAGGGTGGAAGGAGTCTGAAGGCTTGAGACTCGCTCCTTGACTGTAGGAAGCCGCCAACCTAGTTAAACTGGCAGATGTGCTTTTACAGCTGGGACCATCCGGAGGCCTTGATGTTTGGGCTCTAGGGAGGAAGACGATGCACAAAACAGCAAGCACCTTTGTGAAGTTGCTCTAGGGCGTAGATAGATGGAGGTTAAAATGTTTTCTCAACACACTTCCCGATTCACTACCGCTGGTTCCTCAGCCCCAATAAACCCCGCTGGCTTAGGAGTGGTTCTGGCACTGACCTTCCCAAGGAAGGAACTAGAACTTACCAGATTGCCTATCTCCTGCTATGTGAAAGTTTTTAAAATTTCCTTTGCGAGCTGACTTCTAAAAGTAATTATCATTATCAAAATGTCCAAGGACACTGAGATTCTGCAGTTTTAAGATAACCTAACACATCTTCTCAACTTAAAAACACAAAGCTTTTTCTGCCACTTCCTTCTTTTCAGAATCGCTCCCTGGGGAATATGGCCATTGGCTTGGGGTATAGTAGGTGCATAGATTTAATTAGAAATGTAAAACTTAGCCTTCTACACTGGGGTTTTCTATCTCATTTTTATGTTTCCTTACCAATCGCTACGGATACTTGTGGAATTTTTACGAAGTCTTCAAGAATCTGAGGCATGTCTATACGGTTTGCATCTTCCTTCCCCACAGCTGTCAATCACAACAAATTAAGCCGGAAGAAGCAGGCTCTCCTCGGATTAGCAGCGCCGGCCCCTGAAACAACACAGAGCGCACCCCAAGGTTTGTTTGGAGAAGCCCTGAACTGAGGTCACTCTCCAAGACAGCAAGAGGCGGCCCTCTGTGACCCCGAGAGGTTAGAGTTCAGGAATGTCCTGGAGAGACTGTGTTCTGGCTAGCGTTTACTTTAACGTATCAAGGGACTCAACTGGCAATAGCAGGACTATCTTCATCGGAGATGTCAAAAGAGTATGCGGTTAACAAAATGTATTGAGAATTAGAGGCGGGAAAGGGAAGACCACGTTTAAGAATCATCAACAGAAGAAAAATGTCTAGTTTTACATGAAACAAAAGTCAGGTAGGTTACCAGGTTCTGTTTCTTGTATGGCTGATTATTCATTTGCAATAATTAACTTTTAAATAGGAAGGGAATGGATTTGAGTAAAATATGAGTGTAAGTGATACTCATGCTAGTAGTATTGTAACTCTATTGATAATATTTGTGCTCGGTAGTATTTACCCATATCATATGACATATCCAGGGAGTGAAACTCAGGTGCCAAAAATTCACTGTGATGCCCCAGCCATGTAATAGCAAAGCTTCCATGCAGGCACTTTTGCTTATGTTGGTGTTTTAGCAGTTTCTACGTGTTGAAACAGACTTGCCTCGAGATGATGGTCTGAAACAATCTCTCCAGCCCTCTTCTAATATTCCACTTTGGTCAACAGCTAAACTCCACCTAGGTGGTGTATTGAAAATAGATCTTATTAGTAATTTCTATCTGAAGTATAAGTACCTTGAAGAAACCAGGAGTTCAAAATACCTAGTTAAACTGAGTTCATTTTTTTGTTTTTTTGGAAAATGTACGTTAGCAAATGCCCTGAATTTTTCTGTGTTCCAAAATTCATAGGTGATGGGTCAAACTCATTAGTCAACTGAATTATTTGCTTAAGTAGGGCTTTGTCCCAACTCAGTTATGACTGATGTTACTCTTGGATCCTGTGCTATGAAATTTAAGTGGATGCACACTCCCAATTCTTCTGGGATCTTGTATGATTCTGGCAAACCATAGCATTACGTGCACTTAACCAGCAAATTGTACTATGGAGCTAAAATGCCTGTTGATGTAGAGACTTAAACAGGTGGCGCCCGTCATGATAACCAAGGTCAAGGATCATCAAGGACTAACTAGAAACAACATCATTGGAGCTGTTGGAGGGAGCTAGCTAAATTTCCTTTTGCTGTGTATACAAAAATGTGTTTTTCTATATAATGAATGATTTGTCATAACTTCTAACAATACTAAGCCAAATACGTTAGTCAAATGTGAATTATACCTACATATTCTGAAATAAAAAACAACTCAGACCTAAAAACTAAAATTGTGCCCAGTGAGGCTTAGTTTTATGGTGCTTTATAGATTGTCATACAAGGAAATACATTTTCTGGAAAAGGTCTTTTTCCAGACTTTACAACAGAGAAGTGGGCCAACAAAAAGGAAGATGTTCCCAGGGTCTACTGGGATGAATTATGTTAGGGCTCTCTTATTTTGATCAAAAGCTTTTTATAAATTTATACTGAAGGATTATTGATGTTGACTGGATAAATATTTATTACCAAACACCTGATTTTTGTCAGGTATTTTATGTACACACACATACACACACACACACACACACACACACACACACATAGACACATACACACAAATATCAATATTCAATATCATTGGGATGTGATCCGAAAAGGAAAGAAACCACATCCTATCTAATAAAACAGTAATATTCAAATTGACTGTACCTTCGCTATGCCCACAGCCAATCAGAGCAAACAAGATGGCGGTTAATTTGCATATGCTGAGGGAGGGAGGAGTGAAGAAAACAGAAAGCATGGCGGCTGCGCGGGTGGGCGGTGGCGCAGCTGTGGAGCACGAGGCCTCTGAGGCAGTGGCAGGCAGTGTGAGGCAGTGTCGAGCAGTGTGAGCGGCGGCAATGCAGCCACAGTGGTGGCGGCGGCGGCGGTGGGCGGGGCACGCAGTGGAGGTGGCAGGCAGGGCGTGGCAGGCGGTATGCGAGGCCACAGTGGCCTTGGAGGCGGTGGTGGCTGCAGGCGGGGCGTGGTGGGGCGGGTGGGCGGGTGGGGCGCGCAGCAGCAGCGCATGGAGCTGAGGAGGCGGCGGCAGCGTGCGCAGCAGGTCGGGGTGATCAGAGGCGGCAGCAGCGCACAGCCACAGAGGCAGCTGTGTCAGCGGACGTAGAGGGTCGGGAGTGCGGGGCGAGGCAGGCTGGGTTGGGTGGGCGGGACGGGTCCCTAGTTGAATATAATACACAAGCAGAAAGCACATGTTACTAAATGACCATTTTGTCCCTATTGGTGTTCCCAGTAGCTGTGCGATCTTTGAAAATGGGAGACAGCATGGCACTCACCTACCAACCAGAAACTTTAGAAATATCCTATATAATAAAGATGTAATATGCAAATTGACCCTTACACCCTCATGTCACAAGATGGCTGCCCCCACATCATCATCATATGGCCGGCAGGGGAAGGCAGTTGGGGGGGACCAGGCCTGCAGAGGAGGGCAGTTGAGGGTGAATAGGCTGGCAGGGGAACAGTTAGGTGTCAATTGTGCTGGCAGGGGAGCAGTTAGGGGGCTATCAGGCTGGCAGGCAAGTGGATAGGAGCCAGCAGTCCCAGATTGTGAGAAGGATGTCCAACTGATGGTTTACATACCCCGAGGGGTCCCAGGTTGGAGAGGGTGCAGGCTGGGCTGAGGGATACCCCCCCCAGTGCACAAATTTTGTGCACCATGCCTCTATCTTTAATATAAACTTAAAGATTTTATATTCAAATTCTTATATTAAACTTTAAAACTTCATTATATTTTGAAGTAAGTTATCATGAAAATATGCTGTATCTTAGTAGATCTTGATAGATAATATTTATTATCCTAGGTAGATATCTAAATATTGTAAGAGAAGAGATTAAAACTCTGATAAAACATAAATATGTATTAACACAGCAAAAAAATATTAATAACTACCTCGAAGTCATATAAAGCCGTTTTAAACTGGAATTTTAAAAATAATAATGTTTAGAAATTCCCAAAATCGAGTTTATTCTCTCTGGCTGTGATTATCCCTTCGCGGCAGGATGAAGGTTTATTCCTCACACTTTCGCGTTTATGGGTCTCAGCACGTCAGTGGCACTGACAAGAAGCTGGGACCACGCTCCGGCCACTTTGCTATCACAATGTGGATGCCTCCAGTGCCATCAGGCCACCAGTCACCAGTCCCACGAACTTGCTGAGCCTCAGGCTCCTCGTGGATAAAACACAGGTAAGAGTTTCTACTTCAGAGGATTATGATCCTGTTAAATGAAAACATGTATGGGACACACAGTCCCTGGACACAGAGAACAGTAGAATTATTACAATAATTTCATTGTCATTATTATTAAGACAACTATTAATAACCTTGAATTCCTGAAGGTCAAAACTTTGACCTTGTGATAATGACAAAATTGACTGAATGATGTCTAACCACATAGTCGTTGATATTCACATGGAACATGAGACTTAGGAGGAAAAGAGTAATGGCTCTCAATTCTCTTTGATCTATAACTCTTTCCATTTTGTTTCTAAGTTTTTTTACATACCTCCAGGGCCAATACTTCTGGGACATACAGATTCATCTTGAGTCTGAGACATGTAATACATACCCAGTTTCATCCGTCAGCTCTTTATTTTTCTTCTATCAGTGTTCCCCGGCATGCACTGAAGCCTTTTGTCACATAATGGGGAATTTTCATACAAGAGGCAAATTGACTCTCTGCTGAAAAATTACCTTAAAAGTCAATCTACAAAGCTATCAACAACAAAATAACAACAACAAAACACACACACACATACACACCTTGGTCTACCACCATCTGTGCCCCTCCTTTCTCTCATCACCATGATTCCTTCAACTCCAGAAATCTAGGATTTTACCTATTTCGGGCCATGTTAATCAGATGGATGGGGTGCAAGGGACATTGGCCATATACAGTTGCAATACCAGCTTATTTTTTCCAAGATAACCTAGTCAAACTTACGTTTTTAATATATAGACTGCATTTATTATGAATTGGAACACATTTTTTCCTACAGGTAAAAAAATTACTAAAAGTTTTCAATTAGAAATGTAATTGAACAACTAAAAAGAAGAGTTACTGATTATGTTGTAGAATCAATAAACTAAAAAAGGGAAACATTTAATTTTAACAGTTGGCATTCTTAGTGCTTGTGAAATCCTGAAGATTTTGCCTCCAGCATAATCTCTATGACAAAGGATTACATGACAAAGAAGCAATGGAAACTACATTTTAAAAATCTGTATTCAAACTTTCTTTTAAAGAATCATATTGATCTTTAGAGAGAAAGAGAGGAAGAGAGAGGGAGAGAGAGAGAAACACTGATGTGAGAGTGATACATCCTTGGCTGCCTCCTACATGGCCCCAACCCGGAATCTAGCCTGCAACCCCGCATGTGCCTTGACCAGGAATCTAACAGGTAACCTTTTGTTGCACAGGACAATGCCCAACCAGCTGAGCCACACCGGCCAGGACTGTAGTCTAGATTTATAAAACTAAAATTACGTCACATTTTTGTGCAATCCTGGATCTCCAGTTTATTAAGCATTACTAGAAAATCATTTTCCCCCAGCTTTAACTATTTTCTTAAAAATAAACACTAATGTCACATATTAACCATGCAGTGAGATTTTTAAACATTCATTGATGGAATGGAAAATGACCACACTCCTCTTAGAAAGCCTTTAGCTTTTGGTTTCCACTCTGCATAGATTATAGTCTGTGGATACAGATTTGATGGAAACACACGCACAATGTCAGGATAGGCTGATTTCTTGATGACCCGGGAGAGTGCATGAAGTTTTTTTCTCCTATCTTAATTTCTATTGGCATTATTATTTTAACACTACAGTATTATATTATTACATAATAATGTAATAATGATGCTAATAAAGTTAGCATTTTAAAATTATTTCATTCTTAAAAATGATTCCATCATAAAGATTACTATTTATAATTTGAGTTTTAGTCTGTGGACTGGTAGAAATAGATAAGATAAATTTGGAAATAATTCAAGGAAAAGTTTAGGTACTCCATGACAATCATCTAGATATTTCAGCTAAGCAAAATTTTTACAGAGAGATATGTGAATATGTATGTATATTTCCTTCATTTGTTTGTTGAGAAAGTC
Organism: Cnephaeus nilssonii; assembly: GCF_951640355.1. Classification (NCBI taxonomy): domain Eukaryota; kingdom Metazoa; phylum Chordata; class Mammalia; order Chiroptera; family Vespertilionidae; genus Cnephaeus; species Cnephaeus nilssonii. The sequence goes on along the minus strand of NC_137079.1, from coordinate 3,496,016 downwards.
TGGAGTAAATTCAGACACACTTCCGCTCCCAGCTCCTGTCTCTCCCCCTCTCTCTGCACCATCTCCAAACCCAGTGCTGCCCAGCACAAAGTAAGGGTGGAGAGGTGAAGAAAGATGAAGAAACTAATACTGAGGCCAGGAGAGAAATGTGTAACAGCAGTAACAGGAGAGGAGGCAACTGCTCACAGATAATCAAGAATTGTGTCTGTGTTACACAAATGTTCTTGATTTTCATATAAACATATATCATGTTACAATAATATATAACACATACTGATTATAATTAGGTGTGATACACACACACTCACACACACACACGCACACACACACACACACATAAAGTCTGTTGAGAAAGCAGACGAGGTTGGTGATGTGGGAAAGGGGAATGCAGATAGAAATGTGCTTTTTGGCCATCTTTGAAGCCTAATGTTGATTAGTTGGCATATATGTTCTAAATAATTTACATCTCTCCCCAAACCATTTGAGTCTTAAATCAGTTCTGTGCCTGTGATTACAAATTAGACATATCCAATAATACTCTCTTCCAGCCTCAAACTCAGATTCTTTTTGGGGTGTTTAATAGGATGTAACATAAGAAAATTAAAACTTCATCACACACTATGTCTCAGAAAGAACTATTGATAGTAAATACTGGATCTCTTAGCATTACATTACAGTCAAATAAGCCCACTTATTTGTCACAAAGTATCATCAAATACCACCCTTAAAATGAGTAGAATTCAATAATTATTTGCATTTAGAGTGACTCACCTATTATTTTAAACTCCAGATTGAGATGGTTGATCTCAGAGACGATTTCATTGGGACGTTTCCGATAAACCGTGTCATGGAAAAGTGCCAGAGCAGCCAGCTGCTCAATATCAATTTTTAAAATTGTCTTAAAATGAGTGACTATCAATTGCAGTTTTTCCTGGCGTTATTTATTATCACATCTTTCCAGACTTGTCTCTAGCATTTTCATGATGTTATCCTTCAGTGAAATTACTAGATTGATAATTCAGTAAGAATCTTCTGAAAGTTCCCAGTTTTGTGTTGAAAATGACAGTAATACAAAAGAAGTAGAAAACACAACTTCTGCCCTCCTTATTGGATTCCAATTAGGGTGCTCTCAGTGGATACACGAATATAATATAGGTTGCAATCAAACTAACTCAGGTTAAATAGCACTTGCTCATCAGCTTCTCTCTGCCAATCATTCTGTGGTTACATAGTAAATGCACACAGATCATTATTATCATTAAAATATTTTCAAACCTACGGAAAATGAGGCTAGGATCACATAGATAGTACGGGGGAGAACTTCACATCCGCATCCTTTCCACTAAACCCATATTGTTTTCAAGAGCAAAAAAGAGGATTCATTTGCAGTTGGGCTTAGAGTTAGAATCAAGTCTGTTCTATTTTGAATATTATGGGTCAGAACTCTTCAATGGAACAGTTTAAGTTCAAAAAATGGAAAGAAAACGTATTTCATGAATTGGCACAGACACATGTAAACTGATTTGCTGCTCCTGCTGTCGCATAGATGGCAATGTTGACAAACATATTCTTGCTGAGACATAAATGCCAATCCTTTCTACAAACTTGCCCGGTCAGAGTGGGTGGAGATACCAGGAGGAACTGGGTACCAGGGGAGCCTGCAGGGACGGGGGCAGAGCTTTCTGAGTGACAGTTTACTGAGGGCCCGCACTGTACCTTCCCATTTTCCTGTCTTACATAGTCTCTCTGCACATACTGAGTTTTAATGGAGTTTAACGTAATGGATTTAATATACAGGGTATGGCAAAAGTAGGTGTGCAGGTGTGAGTACACGGACCACAGTTTGTTCTTGTATTATTATTTATTAATTATTGTCTTTATTTTCCATAGGAACAACTGTAAACCTACTTTTGCCCTACCCTGTATATAAGGAGTTGGTAGTATAGACCCAAATAATGGGGGTGGGGGGGAGGATTGCTTGTATAAAGTTATCGATTTGTTTCCTAAAAACAAATGTTATCATACAAATACATTTTAAAATGTAAACAAATATAATATGAAAATAACACACTCAATAAGGAGATAAGTGTATTCTTTGGCATAGTGAGAATTAATTTAGGTGGAATAATAAGCGTTTTCTTTTTTTAGCGAATTTGTTGGGGTGACATTGGCTGAGGTACCCCTTTGCAAAAGCTGGATTTGAAAGGACGGTAAGAGTTGAGGCTGTTCCCAACCTGCCAGGTCTTTTCCGCTGAACTCCACTGTGTTTGCCACTTAGACCTCTTCCCTGAGCCCGTCACTCAAAGCCAGTGTCACTGATGGGCCGGTTTGTTTTCCTGTAAAAAGAGAAAAGCCAGGGGACAGGCTGCATCCCATTCCATTCATCACTGACCCGGGGAGAGGTCTCTCCACAGCGAACAAGAATTTGGGGTCATCCTAGCAAAATTCATCTTTTTCACATATTGCATTACATTGTCCTTTCTCTTAGAAGAGGGATCCAACATGTTCCTACTTTGGGGTTGAACTAGAAGCAATTTGTTTCCATCAGGCATCTCTCGTCATGGGCACCGCTCTCTGTGAAAGCATAGGCAGGACGCTCCACTGCGCATTTATGAGGCCTGAGGCCCGTGATGGGGAGAACGGTCTGGAAGTCGTTACGAGATGCACTTCACAGAAGAGGCTGACAAACGGTGGGATCACAGAGCGGGAAACAGCACTGTTTCCGCTTCTTCCATTGCGGCTCTCACACGATCAAAGCCTCTTGACTCCCGAGTAAGTAGAGTTGAGACCAGAGGCTCATGTTCTTTCCATAAAAACCCATAAAGTGTCTGCGCACTGGAGTCCATTTCTTTTCGGGCTCTATATTAATAATGGGCATATGGTTAGGGAGATACATTTCACAAATGGTTTGAAGAATGGAGAAGATCATGATGCCTTTTGCTATCCTATCTAATAAAAGAGTAATATGCAAATTGACCATCACTCCAACACACAAGATGGCTGCCCCCATGTGGTCAAAGATGGCTGCCCCCATGTGGACACAAGATGGCCGCCACAAGATGGCCAGCAGGGGAGGGCAGTTGGGAGGGACCAGGTTTGCAAGGGAGGGCAGTTGTGGGCGATCAGGCCTGCAAGGGAGGGCACTTGGGGGCAATCAAGCCTGCAGGGGAAGGCAGTTAGGGGTGACCAGGCTGGCAGAGGAGGGCAGTTAGGAGTGACCAGGCCTTCAGGGGAGGGCAGTTAGGGGCAACCAGGCCAGCAGGGGAGGGCAGTTAGGGGCAATCAGGCTGGCAGGGGAGCAGTTAGGCATCAATCAGGCTGGCAGGGGAGTGGTTAGGGGGTGATCAGGCTGGCAGGCAGAAGCAGTTAGGGGCAATCAGGAAGGCAGGCAGGTGAGCAAATTTCGTGCACCAGGCCTCTAGTAAACTTAATAAAAGGGGTACTAATTTCAATGATTTAATGTGAAATGAAGAAAATAAATCAGTATCTCCTTCCTGTATAGCACTTGTGATTTTTATCTAAGTACTTGTGTACTACCAATCTTCTCCATTCTCATTTAAATACCTGATTTGTATTTATTTTCTGTGTAACCAAGTTTTTAGCAGAGACTGGAACCTAGAAAGTACAAAAGTAAATTTTTGACAAATGAGAACAACCCATTTTCATCCTGTTGTATTCAAGTCTCTCAGTGTTTTATCCTATTTTAAGGCAACTGTCTAAACACGGTGGCATGACATAGTGATAGTAGAAGCTTTGATGGAGAAACTATGAGTCATATAAGAGAGTGGGAGATTTCATTCACTCTCTTACTTAGTCTGTCCAGCAACCCTGTGAGAACATTGCTGTCAGTGCCTCATTTCATAGGTGAGGAAGCCAAAGTACTCCGAAGCTGAAGGACTTCACCCTACGTGGTGAGTACAGAGCTGACACTCAACCCCAGGCAGGCATTTCTGAATTCAACTCTTGCCAGGATATAGAGCAGCTTTCTACCATCAAAATAAAGTTTATGTGTCAGATGTCAGGACCGTTTTTGCTACAAACTACCCACCGGCACCCAGTATAGGAAAATCGGGTAGTCTTTCTTAGAAATTCATTGGCATTGCATATAAATCAAATTGTTTAATTGTTAAATAACATAAATTAATTCAAGACATCATAAATCCTCACCCATTATAAACTAGTTTAAGAGATCTGGGCATCTGGGAGACATAGCCCAGAATGTATAAGCTGTTAAAAGGTAAAGATTTCATGTGTCTCCTTCTGACCTGCACCTGAAATAATAATAATTACTGTTATTTATTACTATTATTATTATATTTTGTATGAGACCACATATTATAGACAAGAACAAAAGCACACACCCCTGGCCAGTTTGGCTCAGTGGATAGAGTGTTGGCCTGCAGACTGAAGGGTCCCAGGTTCAATTCCAGTCAAGGGCAGGTACCTTGGTTGTGGGAACATCCCCAGTAGGGAGTGTGCAGGAGGAAGCTGATCGATGTTTCTCTCTCATCAATGTTTCTAACTCTCAATCCCTCTCCCTTCCTCTCTGTAAAAAAATCAATAAAATATATTTTAAAAAAAGAACAAAAGCATACAATTATAAATTCCATCTTAGCTAAAGTATACAGATATCTTCATAGATGGTATTTTCTGTTTCCGGTTCAGAGGTGTTGGGAGGATGGATATGGAACAGGAATCGGAAAGAAAACGAGTTTAATCAGATACTAAGTATGACTCGAGCTTGTGAGGAATGCCAGGCTGATTTCCATATCATGTAACTAACAAATCTGAATAACTAATCATAGCTACACAGACAAAGCCCCACTTGCAAATGGTGGGCCCATTGGCTTAACAGATGTTATGATGACGGCCTACAAGGATCTCTCCGTGTCCCCACATGTCCTCTGGGGCAGCACAGAGCACGGGGCCGTGAGCGGCTGCAGGGGCCAGGCCTTCCCGCCAGGTCCTCCTCCCAGAACACAAACATGTTCTGAACATCATGGGAATCACTGCCTTGGCAGCATCGAAGGGGAGTGGAATAGCAATAACGCGGGATTGACTCGCCCCAGGTGCTGTCGGGAAATGGTCATCTTGGTCTCGACCAGCTCAGGGGATTGTTCACTCTCTGAGTCATTACATTCTTATTACATTCTTCAGGTCTAAACATAATATTTTAGTCTTTGCTAAATGTTATAAATCCACCTAGAACAACAGTTATGACTTCTTTTGTGGTTTTGAGAAAAGGGACACTGAGCCTGGGCGAAGTTATTCCAAGCTCAAGGGCTGAGGCGTTGAGACTTGATGTTTGTGTGCTAGACATCTACCGACTTCCTGTGAGGTGCATTCCAAAGGCGCCCTGAGGCTCCACACAGGAAACACTGCCTTTAAAGTGAGATCTCGTCATGTTCTCTTTGGTTGTAGGCATTTAGGGTGTCTTGTTTGAATGGGGTGAGAATGAATATACATCCGATTACTAGGCAAAAGAACTCATTTCCTGTGAATTTGTAGAATAGCTTCAAGTTCATCAGCAATTATCTTTTGTGCACCTTGCACGTGCCACCGGATCAGCACTGATCTGGACTCAGAATGAATGAATCCAGGGCAGAGTAGAGGTTGGGGAAATTTTGTCCTCCATTTGAAGAAATGCTGAATTAGGATCTGCAGCACTTCATTTTAATAGCAAAGGGGTGTCCAGAGGGCCATCCAAAGGAGCAAGACGCTATTTTAGGAAGCATCACTTGGCTGCACTGTGAGAGAGAAAGTGCCCGAATGCAAGGCTGTGTACAGACAGAAGAAAAACAGCAATATATCACTGCCCTATCAACCCACACGGAATATGCTAGGCCTTACTTTCATGTTGCTTTTGGCATGAACCACAGTACACTTGAATCATTTCGAACGATGCTAATAGGAGAATTTGTGTTGGCAAAAGGCCAAATAAAAGCTACGGATACAAACGCAGTAGCCAGAACTGTACACGTCTGTCTGGAGGGGTTTGCTAGTCACAGAGCGTGACGGGCAATTCCCAGGGGAAAACACACTCCCTCCTAGTAAGTGGCAAAGGCTGAAAGAAGCCGGGAAACCGAGAGGACACGTGGCGAGGTAACAACTCACACAGCGCAGCTGAAGGGAGCGAGGGGGAGTGTCCATCCCTCTCATACAGCACTTCCTCCGTCAGCAGTTTCTCCCCTTCTCTTCTCTCTCCCCATGCTCCTGAAAAACCATCAACCTGCTCTCTATCGCTGTAAATGTACCTAGTCTAGATATGTCTAGAATCAAACAATAATTTTAAAAACGCCACCATGTGGCAACAGAGGCAGTATTTGGAGAGATGCAGCTGAAACCAAGGGACATCAAGGTCACAGCCACCACAGGAGGGGAGAGGCAGGAAGGACTCACCCAGAGCCTCCCAGGGCTGAGGGCCGAGGGCTGGGGCCCTGCTCACAACTGATTGTGGACTCCGCCCTCCAGAACTGTGAGAGAATGTTTTGCTGTTTTAAGCCACCATTTCTCATATTTTGTTAGGCTGCCCTGGAAACTAATTCAATGGGTAGCACATTCAGAAAAGCACAGAAAAAGTAAGTGCTAAGCGCAATGAGTTAGTGAAAATATGTTCTAGAAGCTTCCCTTATGACTCTTCCCAATGCCACCCCAACCCTCTTTCCCAAAGGTAAGGACCGTCATGACTTCTAACAGTCTAGTTTCTTCTGTGGATTATGTTTATGATGGAACTAGATACTGTGCATTCTTGTCTGTCTGGCTGCTTTCACCCAATCTTATGTTTCTAAAATTCAGCCACACATCTACCACAATTTGTATATCCACTTTCCCTTAGATAAACGGATGCATGGTGGTGTTTGTAGTTCAGTGCTGTTATAAATAGTGCTGCCATCAACCTGCTCATGCATATCTGTTGGTTAACGTGTGCGCCCATTCCTGTTGCTTATTTAACACAGACTATGCATGTTTACAACCTCTGTACAAAATTACAACTCTCTTTTTTGTTAATCCTCACCCAGGGATATGTTTCCATGGATTTTTAGAGAGTGGAAGGAAGGAGGAGAGACACAGAGAGAGAAACATCGATGTGAGAGAAGCACATCAATTGGTTGGGGATTGAGCCTGTAACTGAGGTACGTGCCCTTGACCAAAATTGAACCTGGGACCCTTCAGTCCACAGGCCGATGCTCTATCCACAGAGCCAAACAGACTAGGGCAGAAATTACAAACAACTTTCTAGGGTATTTGCATCAGCTCACACACCTACCAGCAGTGACTGAGAATTCTTATTCTTGGTACTGATAGTCTTTGGGGGTCTTCATCATTCTCAGGGGAGTGCAGTCACATCCTACTGTATTTTAATGAGTACTCACTTCCCGGGTCACTCATGAACACCTCCAGGTGTCTGCTGTGGGAGTGCCCAGTGGTAAAACGACATGGGACAAGAGCTTGCCAGAATAAGTAACATGACAATAACAAGAAACATATTAAAGATAATGGTTCCTAGAAAATAGCATCGTTGGTAATATGTTAGTAAATAGTTTTAGTATCTTAACTGAAATTAGTAGCATTTATTCTTATGCATGAGAGACAAAAGCATTTAGAAATGGGGTGAGACTCACATCCTTCAGTCCCCTGTGAGAGTGAGTTTTCTGGAGCACATTGCTGTAAGCTACATAAAGCCCCATTGAAAATGGTTTAAAGCGCCAGGATGTTTGCTGCCTAATCTAATAACCACTTCAGAGCAGCATGGTTCCAGCGAACATGACCGAGGCCCCCTCTCCAGGGTCTCAGCCCGACAGTGAATACCCAGGCGCAGGGGTTCTCCATGGCTACAGACGGCAAGGAGATCGCCTAGACATGTCATGGAAAAGAGATGGCATGTGATCACTGATGATGTCTCATGGCTGGTAAGCTCATTGGTTTGTCCCGCGATGACACACTTCGTATAGTTTGGAAATGAGGCCAATGTCCTGGACCAAATTTCACACGTGTGCTGTCTGTACTAGATGCGGGAAAAACTCTAAATAATAGGCATCTTGAAGTATTGCCCAGTTCCATGGAAATTAAAGTTTAAATTCCAGATGTAACACTGAGCAAGTGTTTCTCAAACCCAAGTGGCTTGTTATACAGATCTTTAATCCAAAGATCATGCTTAAAACGTTATTTAACACCTTAATGCATGACACTGATTAATGCTGTAGTCACACAGGGATCATCTTATTTCAAAATACAAGTATCCTTGAAATGAGAGTTCAATGAAATTGAGAAAAATGCCAAGATGACAGAAAGAAAGGGCTTAGTAAAATACTTTTGGTGACAGCTATATGGAAATATCTAAAACTGACATTTTTTCCCCACCAGCATTGAACATTTCTTTATAAAACAAAAAATAAATAAAAACTTTCTTTCCTTGTGAAGAGTTCTGTACAAGAATTGCATTTTTAAAGTCCCCCCTGGGCCCATGGATGTTAAATAGCTTTTACCCACTCCAGATTCTACACCTGCACTTGGAGGCCTCTGAGCACACACAGACACACACACGTCACCACACTCCCTCAGAGGGACACGGTGACTTTTCCCCAGAGGTGGCGCCCCCTCTTTCTCCAGGTCACCCCCCTCCCCACAGCCACCCCCCCTGACTTCATGTCTGGCGTTCCTGAGACTCATCGGTCTTCCTTTTGGCTATGTCACTTAACCGCCACCTCAGAGGAGCATTCTTCCTCTCCCCTGTGACCCTGGGCTCTTGGGCCCAGAAGCGCCCACATTCCCTCTGTAGGGGGAGAAGGAGGTGTGGAGCTCGGAGGGAAGGAGCAGCCCTTGAGAGCCAGTGATGAAGAAAGAACCTTCCATGCCTTCCACTCCAACCTTTGATGCTGTTCTTTCCTCCAGAAACAGGGAGGAAACTCGAAGTCATGGCCGCGTCACCCACCCAGTGGTGATGAAGAGGAGAGTTCCTTCCGCCAGCTGCAGGTAAGATGGATGGTCAGCTCACAGCTCATTCCCAGCCCAGGAATGGTCCATTGTAAGCTGACGGAGTCTGCTTTGCCTTCTCTCTATCTATAACTTGGATGAAATGCCTTGTGCTTAAAAAGCAAGCAAAAACCCTTCTTTCCAGCTTTAACTTTGAACAGGATTAAACCCATGAGAAGGAAAACTGATCATCTCATGTTTGGGGAAGAAGACACTTCCGTGTTTCAGCACTAACGTCCATGTCTAAGCAGCACGTCTCCCAGGGTATCCGGTGTACTGAACTACCCCTTTACAGAGGAAGCAGCAGAAAGTTCTAGAGGCTGTTTGCTTTCACTGATGAAGTTACTTAAATAGTTGAACTAGGATTCATGTTCTCTTCTGCTTTCAGGGTCTGCCTCTGACATTTTATTTATTTATTTATTTTTATGTATTAAGGTATTACAAATGTGTGGTTATCCCCCCATTGCCCCCCACCCCCCACCCCCAATCCTGCCCTCACTCTCACTCTCTGTTGTCTGAGTCCATTGGTTAGGCTTATATGCATGCATACAAGTCCTTTGGTTGATCTCGCCCCCTTACCCCCACCCTCCCCTACCTTCCCTCTGAGGTTTGGGCCTCTGAGCGATGCTTCTCTGTCTCTGGATCTGTTTTTGTTCATCGGTTATATGCCTCTGACATCTTTTAAGACTCAGGTCAAAAGTATAAATGGAGGCTCATGGACCGTACATGTGCATATTTACCAAATCAAGCTAATCAGATGTGAAATACAATATCTCATAAGATTTTACCATTACAAACACTGCTTCCTCAATCCCTAGAAGACCACGTGCAGACTCAGATCTCTGACTCGTTGGTGTTCTCAGGACAAAGCCCACCTCTCCCCTTCCCAGTCCTCCCTCTGTCCTGCACCACCCGCAGCTGTCGTATCCACACTGGTCCCCACACACCACGACCACCCTTGGCATCTCAGGGCTGGGAGGAGCTCACTTCAGGGGTGTGATCGATGCATGAAGGACAGACTCGGAGAAGCCAGTCCAGGCCCTGGAAGCAGGCTAAGAGCTGGTAGTGAGTTTGCGGGCCAGATGTCTGGGGGGGGGGGGGTGTCTAAAAGAGAAGGGTTGGCTTGAAGCCAGGGCCATCTTGCCCAACAGGAGCATCTAAGAGGACCAGGGTGGGCCTTGCAAAGCAGTTCTCCTCATCTCTGGTTGCCTCTGGGTCACATGAGCCTGGGGCGTAGGGCGGGGTCCCGTGACTGTGGTCTGAGGGCAGTGATGGATGCCACATTCCAGAGGCTGCACTTGCCACTCCACGCCACCCTGCTGTCCGAGCAGCCTCGGAAAAAACAACATGTATAGCAAAGGGTCCTGGGAAGAAGCTCAAATAATGAGGTCAGTTTAAGAAAATTTTTTTTCTCCAAAATTATCCACGTGCAGTTTTCTCTCTGTAGAATACATTACTTTACGCCTTATGCAAATCATTATTTGTTGGCTCTAAATGAGGTGGAGTGAGTTGAAATACTAAAAATACTTTGCAACTTGACTCTAAGGAATTGTGGAGAAAATCCTGGCTTGTGAGCTGGGTCCTGGCTCCAGCTCCATTGTTAACAAGCCGCCCTGGGTAAGTCACTTAACCTCCCACCCCTGATCTTGTGGTCCAGGAAAGCACCCTCATAGCTGAGGCCCTGGGGACATAAAAAAGGCAGGGGAGGGTGAGGGAGGGGGGGAAAGATTAACCAAAGGACTTGTATGCATGCATTTAAGCATAACCCATGGACACAGACAATAGGGGGGAGAGGGTCTGTGCTGAGAGGCGGGGGTGGGCAGGAAGAGGTCATTGGAGGAAAAAGGAGACATGGAATATTTTCAACAATAAAGAATTAATAAAATAAAATAAAATACTTGATAAAAAATGAGATGTAGATCAAATGTAAAAATACACAAAATATTTGTTTTGGAAATCACACAGTGAAGTTACCTGGAAATCTGTGTGTAGGTAGGCTGATAAAGTGTACTGTAAATGTGGAGAAGAACTTCCTTCGTAGCTTCTTTTTAACTTTTAAATACTGCAAATATTATGTAATGTCCTAGGGCATTATTTTCAAAGATATGCCTGGGATTTAGGATGTAGGAAACACAGAGAAGCACTTTTAGAAAATCGTTTTTCTTGGGAAATGTCCATGTTAGTTCCTGCCTTCCGTGATTTTACACTGAAGCTAGGATGTGACGTAAATAGGCAGGTGCGGTTACATGAGGCATGTTCACAGTGAATTACTGCAACTTCTAAATGTGATTCAAAATAACTTTAAAAAATCCACCACTCAATAGTAAAGCACCATATATGTGTGCAAGAACTGAAAATAACTTATTTATCACATCTAGGTCCAGAAACATATTTTTAAGAGTCACTGTATAAGATATCACATATGAAGGAGTTGATTAGATATTTTCCTAACTTAAGGCAGAATGGAATAGTTTCCCTTTTGACATAGTTAATCATTAATCAGGTAGTGCCTTATTCTGCTTAACAGCTTTCTATTTACATCAAATACCTTTTCTCACTATCACCTGACATTTAGTACACATATTATCATCAGATTCATCAGGTAATAAGGGCAGTAGGTCCATGAAAAGTGAAACTCATATAAAACTAAAATCCAGTTCTTTAAATCTAGATTTTTAAATTATTTTAATTCAAAGATGAATTAAAAGTAAGTAAGTATATGATATGCTCTTCAGACGTATTTAATTCTCCCAAACCTTGAGCCCTGGGTTTTGCTGTCCCATTGCCCTAGAGCTTTAGAATCTTGCCTGGAGACTTCCCCATAGGACAGCACCATCTGAGATTGTGACCACGAGCCACACATGGTTATTGAGCACTTGAAATGTGTCTAGGGCAACTAAGGAACTGAATTTTTTAATTGCGTTTAATTTAATTCAAATTCCATTTAATTACTAGAAAACCGATGAGTGTGTTTGGAACAATTTGAGTACATGAGTCTACTTGCTCACCTGCAAATGTTATATAGTTTAAATAGAGATAAAGTATTTCACTTATTTCATTTTACTTAACTCATTGTAATTACCAGATAATTTGAAGTTATGTGTATGGCTCACATTATATTTATACTGGGCGGCACTAGCATGGAATATGACTGGCCTTGGTAAAATCTAGCCTGTCTGTCTGTCTTCCAGGTTGGTTATTTCTAGCAAGACTAGGCTGATGTTTGAAATGCTTGAATCATTTATAGTAATCATTTTTCTTTGAGTTACTAGTAATTAAAAACACTAAATATGGTTAAAATGTAGGATGAACCAAAAATATCATTGTAGTAGACATTTTTATTCTGTGCTATTCCCAGTGACACTGGAGTGTTTTTAAGCGATATTAAGTGATCCCAAACTGGTTGGTTTTAAGGTTCTTAAATATATTTAATTTTTACGAATTATTATTGTTTTCTAATGGTTCTCCCTGCTCTCAGACAATGAGTTTTCTTCCTTCTGCAATCCCACTAAAGACATGTTTCCTAGCAGGCGGATCTTCCCTGAGCTCCTTAAACACCTTTGCTGTTCATTGCTGTGAACCAGGAAGTCAATGAAAAGGGTCCTTCAGCATCGGGTGTAATGTGTCATCCATTTAGCTCTTGCTAAGCATGTATTAGTATCCAGACCATTTGTCCCAATGATTTTCAGAGAAAAGCAATAATATAACATAATGGCCTTTTAATGAATATTTCAGCTGCTTAGATGACTTGATTTCTGTTTTTCTTTTCTGCTTAGCTTCCATTTCTGGCATTGTTCTAGATGTTCCATTTGGCTAAAGCAGTGAATGGAGGTGTTATCGTTTCCATTTTTAATATGATTTTGGCCCAAAAGCGAGTGCACATTAATTAATCCTACAGCTGCTACTGTCTACTAAAAACGGAAAAAGGAATCATACCAACAGCAATCCTGAAATATAGTATATTAAACCAAGAGTCAAAATATTCTATCTGCCAAATCATTTATTTCTGAATGAACGTCCATTAGAGAACATTCAGAACCATTCTAGGGCTCAGCATTATAAGTGACTTTGAAACACTAGCCAGGAGGGCGGATTTTGTTTTTCATTTATTTCCATTTTGTAGTAAGACTACTGTTCATATTACAAAATGAACTGACATTGGATTATAAAGTGTACTCCAAGATCCACTTAAGAGGCCTAACTAGTTGTTCTCATCTTGGTATTAGTATCAAAGTTCAGATAACATTTTACATTTATTGATTACTTTTGTGCTTTAAATATGTTTTTGTTTCTTTTGGAATCTATTTATTTATTTTCATGCCAGAATATCCATGAATCATGACAGGAAAACAAACAAACAAACAAACTTGAATTTCCACAGATAAATTTATTCATGCAGTTACGAGTTTTAAAAACCTTACAGTAGATTATAAAGAAATCAAGATAAAATACATTCAATTTTTGTAAAAGATATCGGAGTCAACTTTAAAAACATTTAGGGAGTTCCAAAAATGTAGTCATATTTCTTGCTTGAAAAAATATTGGGTTGTGAAAGTGCTTGTTCTAACGAAAGAAGAACGAAAACGCAGTCGATCCCCAAAGACAGCATGCAGGATGACCTGCCGAAGCAGAGGAATAGCATGTGGGACTCAGCAAACGCACGCTCAGGAGCTGGCCCGCTTCCTGGTGCTTTGACAATATTAGCTTAGTGCTCTCGTCACGGTGTGAGGATAGGCATTTGTGAAACTGGAAGTGTGCTTCTAACGTAAAGTCTTCCAAAAGAGCAAAATGGGGTAAAGTCAGAACTGAGTTTCCAGAAGAACCAATATTTGAAGGTGTTCTTAGCACCTGTGGTTGTAATGTCATTCTGAAAGCACTGGCAATAAGAATCTAGTGGCAGATCCCCTTGGGGTGCAAAGCACAGAACAAGTATAATTGTGCAGAGGCACCAGCTTCACATTTTGTCCTATTCATTTTTTGATCTTTTCTGTCAAGACGTAAACTGCCCCCTGCTCCAAGCTGTCACCCCAATGTGTACATCAAGGGGGTAAACAAGATTTGTTAGACTTGAAGCATTTTGAGTAGTTTATTATACTTCAAAATAACTTCCCACATTCTGCCATATTTACTGAGGTTGTTCTCCTAAAATGAACGGAAGAAAAACTTAAATCCCTGTTCAAAAGGAAAAACGAAACTGAAATGGCAACAGACAGAACGCCAGCGCGCAGGCTGGGCCCAGCCCCTTGTGGGATGGAATTGTTTGCCCCTCTAAGAACAGCTCTACTCATGCTCTTCGGAACGGCTCTGTTGTTGAAATTCAGTAAGAACCGAACTCCTTCCTTTAGTTCCCTCATGCACAGTGGCCTCTGAATAGAAATTTTACTTTTCAGAGTTACCAGTGGCCTAGACTTGAAGAAATACGAAACTTTTCAAAAAGCTGTATTAAAGTTGAAAGTAGCTTATAATGTTTTAGGGTTTATGGTTTTCTTTAAGAATGTGAAGAAAGCTATGCGGCCCTTCGCCGCTGAAAAATGCCCTTGAGCACAAAATACTGCATCCAGTTTCAGTGGATTGATGGCTGTACTGAAAGGCTCTTCCCAATGGCAGTAGATCTCGGGCTGAAAACCTCATGAGTTGTATCACTTTCATGTGGATGCATGGGTAGTTCTCGAAATAACTCAATCACGTTTTTATTTTTAATTATAAGTTAATAGTTATTTGAAAGGGATTTAAAAATCATGTTGATCATAAGTGGATAGAAGGCAATCAATTCCTATATAAATATAAGGATGACTCATTTTTATTATTAATCTGGAAGTTGAGAAAACAGAGGCCAAGAGGAATGATACCCAGGCATTCAGCATACCCATGACAAAACAGAAAAGAATAAATCAGGAAAGATAAGGAAATAATGTCTATATAGATTAGCGCCCCCCTCCCCATCTTTTCAACCTCTAAATATTGGAGTTCCCCAGGAAACAGTCCTCACCCATCTTCTCTTATCCATCTATACTCAGGCCCTAAGTAATTGTATCCAGATTCAATTTCAAATGCCACCTGGACATTCGGCACAGCGTAAACATTACCTGCAGTCCCCGTCTCTCTTCTGAATTCCAGACTCATATTAGTGTCTACTAGCCTTCTCCATTTCAATGTCAGTTATACAGCTCTGGGTGAAGCCCTTTCTCAAGACTTCTTCCTCCCAAGGTTTTGCTCATTTCAGTAAGAGAGCATTTCCAGTTTCTAAAGCCGAGTCTTGGTACCTCACTATCATCTCCAGGAAAAACCTACACTGAGTGGCCAGAGTATGATGATCTCTGAACGCATAATAATCTGTCCACTCAGTGTATATCCTACATAATAAAAGGCTAATATACAAATTGTCCCCTCGACCAGGAGTTCGAACAGCAGGCAAGGCCGGCCAACCACCCATGTCCCCTCCCCCTGGCCAGGCTGGCTGGACCCCACCCTTGCACGAATTCATGCACCAGGCCTCTAAGATATATATATATACTGAGTGGCCAGATTATTATGTGTTCAGAGATCATAATAATCTGGCCACTCAGTGTGTAAAACATTTGCAAACTCTGCCCTGTCTCTGGAAATCCTGCCCTTCAGTTTAAACAGCGCCACTTTCTTCATGAAACGTCTCCTCACAGAGACATGACAAGATGCTCTCTTCTTTGCAATCAAGAAACACCGTGGCTTTATTATGCCCATGTTACTCTACACTTGCAAGGAGAAAACCCAAGCTCACACACATCCGCTGTCAGTCAACAATTATTTGACAGTGAACAATTCATTTGATCTCTCTGAGCCTCAGTTTGCATATCTGTGAAATGTAAGGATTATAAAGATTAATAAAATATAATGCAGGCAAAGTTTCCATTCATGTAATCAACATTTGTCAAAGACATTCTGGGTGAATCGTTGTAAACGCGTAAAATGCAATATTTCTGAGTAAGAGACTCAGAATTTGGTTACTACTCAGGAGTCTGGGAAGCAGTTTGAACAGACACAGTCTCGCAGTTTAAAGTCCACAGTGGGTAGGAGCTGCAAGAAAGGCATATCATTATCACCCTAATAAATAGTTAATAAGCATCCACTAGGTGCTACACTCTTTGTAAACACAGTTATAAAAAATGAAACACTACAAGCAAACAATTGTACAAAGAAATTTGTGTGACTAGACCACTGCTTAAAAAGTCTTTTGTTATAACAAAATCAAGCATTCCACATATTTTTGATACAAATGTGACATCCAGCACCTTGATTTAAAAATAAAGGGGCCCATAAACAAATTATTTTGTCTTTGTGACAATTACAAATCCATCCGAGTGATTCTTTAATGCAGTGATTTTCCACCGGCGTGCCACAAGAACTTTTAAAACATTCAATTTCTGATCCTTTAGTCAGGGACACTGACCTCTTTTCCATTGGATTGTCAAATAAAAATGACAACAGCCAACACAACCATAGCCATCTGGTGTAAATGAATCAAAATTATACCTAATTTTTGTCAATTCAGCAAAATATATATTTTTTGGTGTGCCGCAGAATTTTAGTCATCGGTTCATGAGATGAAAAGGGTTGAAAACTGCTGCTTAATGAATTGACCAGTTGGTTGGCAATGCGGAAACACAGCCTCGCCTAGAACATAAAATAATTTGCCAAATCCTCCAACTCATTGAAAACAAAACTAAACAACACCAGCAAACGATTTCCAAATGGCTGGGTGGAACTCCCCCGCTTCAGCCTGGGCGCTGGAACTGCAGACACACGCTGGGTGCGCCTTTTAATATTTGGAACCAGGCCTTTCTTCCCTTGAGATAGGGGATGCTTTCTAGAAGATGTTCTTTTTCCGAAGAAAATTTCCCTGATGCAATCAATAAACTTAGAGGGAAGAGAAGGTGGTAGCAGGTACAAGGGTGACAAAACAAAGACAGAAAAACGAGTTGAAGGCAATGCTATTTTGCTGTGATGTTTCCTTGGTTGGGATGCACTGGGAACAGAGGAAACGGCCAAGCATCTAAGTGTGAAGTGAAGACAGCAAGAAAGCCAGGGATCCCTGTGCCAGCTGAGCAGGGAACTCAGCCTAGTGCCGAGCAGAGAGCGGTGGGAGGATTCCTCAGAAAGGATCAGTCTACTGGAGAGGAGTGGACCAGTAACAAGCCTGGTTTATACTCTGAAGTTACCTCTTTTCCTAGCTTACCATCTAAAAAGAGCTACTTCTAAAGTTAAAAGCATTGCCAATTCTTTTTTTTTTTTTACCCTGTTGTTGAAAACTTTACAAAAAAAAAGGAGTTTGGTTAAAATGGATTTATTGTTGTTAAGATCCAATTATTTAGATGGAAAAATCAAAGCAGGGAAAGGAGTGTAAGACAAACAGAACCTGACCTGATGGTAATTCTAGAAAAAACTCCTAGGAGGGACCACATAAGTGAGAAGAAAAGAAATCAGATCTCCCTGTGAAAAGGTCTTTCTCTGTTAGCTAATAAAAATAGTCTTTCAAACAACCTTATTTAAGACTTGAGCTCCCAGGGCTGAGCTGCCTGCCCTTACATCATCTGACATTCATTAACTCTATAAATCCGGGCAAGGCATGCCAAAGGAACACTGAGTTTAGACTCCACTACACAGAAGGTGAATGAGCCAATGCAATATCTGTTGCTGAAAATGGATTTGAAGCTCATTATTTTTGGTTACTGTTTTTTTTTTTTCCCTGTTAAACTTTTTTTTTTTTAATGTCCTCCCCAAAAAATCATAAAAACTGGAAACTTGTTATTTGTCTTAAATCTAACAGACTTGGCATGTTAATTATGGGCATTGAATTTGTTCCCTATCAAAACTAACAGTAAATAGAGATTTAAAAATCTCAGGGATTTGAGATCTTTCTCTAATCTATTGAATGAATCTACGCAAGAGGATTTCAAGTGCAAACCAATTTCAGCTTCTTTTTTGCCTCTGACAGGTCTCTGCTAATTCGCCTATAATTACAAGCACTATTGACTTTCTATTAGACAGGAATGATGAATAGCAAGGACCTACAACCAAGATTACTCTACCCAGCAAAGCTATCAGTTAGAACTAAAGGTCACATAAAGAACTTCACAGAGAAGAGAAAGCTGAAGGAGTTCATTACTACCAAATCAGCATTACATAAAATGTTAAAAGGTCTCCTTCAAGAAGGAGAAGAAGAAGGAGGAGGAGGAAGAGAAGGAAGAGGAGGAGGAGGGAGAGGAGGAGGAGGAAGAAATTAAATAATACAATGGCAAATAAATACATATCTATCAACAGTTGAATCTAAAAATCAAAATAAAAAAAATCAAAAATCAAAATAAATGAGTAAAGAATATAATGAACCAAATAAACATGAATAAAATAGAACCAGAGGCATAGAAACAAGGAACAGACTGAAGAATGTCAGAGGGAAGTGGGGAGGAGACAGGAAGAGATTAAAGGAAGAACTTATATGAAGCTATGCATAACCCCTGGCCACAGACAATAGGGTGGGGCAGGATCCTGGTGGAGGAGGGCAATGGGGGGAAAAAGCAGAGAGGGAGATCTGTAATACTCCCAACGATAAGATTGAAAAAAATATGATCTGGCATCACCACATGAAATCCCCTTTCAAACTACACTTGAGAAAACAAGCTGTGGTTCCTTAAGCAGGAGGTCCCCTTAATCGAAGCCACCGACCATGTGTTTTGTCTTATTGACTCAGCAAGAGAATTCCAGAAGTTCTTCACTCTCTGTTCACACACATCAGCCTCCGACTTTAATATCTGAGTCATTTTCCAGAATCCTCCCTCAAAGCCTCCTCATTCTCTGCTGATTCCTGTCCTGTCCGTGTTCCCAGGGTTCTGTTATCTGCCCTCTGATTTTCTCTCTCACACTCAGAGTTTTCTCTGCATCCGCATCTGAGCAAACAGACAGTCTCACCTGGATGCCTCAGAGGCATTTCGAGTGCAACAAGTCCAACCAAGAAATCATATCTCCTTGCCCCCAACCTCCTACTGTGTCTTTCATTGTCTCGGGGAAAGGCATCATCCTGCATTCTGTCATTCATGCAAGAAATGGGGCGTTTCTTATTCCTTTACCTCCCTCCAATTTCACGGAGCCTCCATCACCTAGTCTAGTCATCCCACCACCCAAACGTCTCGGGGTTCTGGACACTTTTCTCCGAACACATTGACACTTTTCTAGAGGAGGCCATCGTCATCTCTCTCCTGGGTCACTACAGTCATCTCTGAACTGGGCATCCTGCCCTAGCCTGCTCACCACCACCCCATTCCCCACATCCACATGAAGTGATCTTCCTAAAATGCCATTTAATGTGCTTTCACTCATGTGCTTTCACTCACAATAAGAATGACTCCTAACGGTTGTTTCTTAATAGAGCTGGAAACTGATCAGTTCCCGGCTACCCTCTCTGGGCTCATCCCCTGCTTCTCTGTCCACGGACACCCGCAGATCTAATTTCCCTACACCTGCTTGGGTGCTCACCTGTGTCACGCTCTCTGGGCTCTCCGGGCCTTCGTGCAGGTGACTCATGTTTCCGTGGAAATCGTCCTCTGTCCCTACATGCTTACAATGACTCACTAATGTCTTACCTCCTGCAATCCTGGCTAAACCCCCCCAATCGGCCTCCCTTGTGCTGCTCTGGCCACCTTATTAACTCTACTTTTTGTTTGGGAGAATACATTTAAGAGTTCTGGGTGAGACTCTTTAACCTTAGAGTTTGGGAATGTTATAAACAACATGAAATGCAAAATATTCTCAACATGCAGGAGGATGTTTGATTTAAGGTGATATCCCTGGTTATTTGACCTCAAAGAATTTTTAGGAAACTGTATCAGCCTTATACCAAATCTACAATTTTTTGATAATTTTGTAAGCAAATAATAAAAAATAGATATATTTTATTATTTTTAATAATTATTATTTTGACAAATGTTAGTTGCTATATAGTATGATTCATTACCCCATTTAGCTATCACACATGACATAAGAGATCCAAGATTCATATTTAAGCTCCAAAAAAGTGAGAGTGGAAGAGAAGTATCTGTACAAGATTAAAGGTAATAAATCTGAAGTCAACCACTCCCCTGATCCTCCCTCCCCAGGTCCTCCCCCAGGTTTAAATAGTCAAAAGAGGTTCTATAGATCTATATCTATGCCTAAATCTAGATCTC
This sequence comes from Cnephaeus nilssonii, assembly GCF_951640355.1. Lineage (NCBI taxonomy): Eukaryota > Metazoa > Chordata > Mammalia > Chiroptera > Vespertilionidae > Cnephaeus > Cnephaeus nilssonii. The sequence goes on along the minus strand of NC_137079.1, from coordinate 3,475,848 downwards.
TGTCTGCATCTGTATCATCTAGATCCATATGTATATCTCTGTCTCTATCTATACCTATATCTATCTATCTATCTATCTATCTATCTATCTATCTATCTATCTATCTATATCTATATCTATATCTATATCTATATCTATATCTATATCTATATCTATATCTATATCTATATCTATATCATCTATATCTATATATATCTATATCATGTATTTCTATAGATATCATCTATATCTATTAGCAAACCTGATCCTTTATCTCTTACATTTTCATGTCTTTGAACTTAGAAAGAAAGGAGGTTAGGAACTAAGAGATAATATGCAATTTATCAAAAATGCCAACCTCAGTCACTTTTGAAATGAGAAATTTCTAACTGAGCTGGAGTAAGAATAAAATGATATGACAGCATTTAAGCCAGAAGGTGCAAAGCCTTGGAGACTGTGCTTTATGGATTTGCCTGCATTCTATTATCTCCTGCTTGAGGCTCAGCCCTGGAGACTCCTCCATTATACTCTTCATTACAATCCATCACTAGGACCTTGGAACGGCGCACCCTTGCTATGCTTTTCGATGAATACATTAAATGTATTCAATGACCCAAGGAAAGTGTTTAAGAATGTCAGGAAGACAATGAAATGAATCTTTTGCTCATGTAGTGTCATTTTTACTTTTTATGTGTTATTTCATTTACCCTGGTCCCCCGTCTATGAATTTGGTGTTATTATTCCTACTTTTACAGGAAGTCCATGAGGTTGAGAGATTAATTTTGTGTGTGTAGGGCCTCAAAATCCAGGAATTCACACTTATGTTTTCTGACTATAAATCCTATTTGCCATTATATGGAAACATGGGTTATGCCACATGGGCAAGATACATTCATATATTTTACCTTAATTATTTTAAAAATAATAGAATAGCTGCTCCCCCATAATTAAAAGTCTCCCTTTGCCCCTTCCTTACTGATTTCTGGGTGGAATCATGCAAATCCAAACTGAAACACATTAATTAGTTATGCATAATTACAATAGCAAACACTCTTTATTACTGCCCGTCTTCTAGTTGCTTGGCACATACTCATTCATTTAATTAATCACTGCAACAATGCTGCGAAGTCTGTCACTTGAGCCCGGGTAAATACTGCTACCACTCATTGAGTGAGAGGGACATAAGGGATTCTGGGGGACAGTCAAGGAGTTCATTTCCTCCACCAGACAATGACCAGCAAGGGTTCCTGTTTGGCAAAGGGACTGAGATGCTGGAGAGAAGAGACAGCAAATGGAAAGAAGAGATAAGTGTCCACCTTCATGAGGACACTCTTCAAAAGCAGCCAAGACCATGCCCTGAATTTGTTTCTCACTCTTACCTCTAGTGAGGAAAAGACTGTCCTGAGGAAGGGGCCGTAGGGTTCAAATAACTTGTTTCTCAAGAGTATTCTGTATCAACAGTGAAGCTCTTCATTATTTTCTAGAACAAGTAGTAAAGCTGACACGGTGACATCAGTCTTCAGTCCTGAGAGTGAAGCTGTGTGGATACTGGGGGCCTCAGTTCTCATAAGCAAGTCAGCCAGGTATAAGAAGTAAGTGAGGGTGCCTAACCTGAATGTCTTGTCTATTCAGGTGTACACTATGTGTCTAGCATGGGTGGCCCAGTGATTATAGTTCTTCTGTATATGAATGTGGACTGCTCACTCTCTAAAACGACCTCCAGAATAACCCGTGGTTAAGCAAAGCTCTGTTTATTAACCTACTGCGGTAAGGAAGAGCATCGACTAGACAGAGCCTTGTTTGTGTCTCAAGGAGGAAGACTAAGTTGGGCAAGTATAGGCTTTGGAGATTGAGGATCAGGTGGGTTAGGGAGGGTCTTTCAATTCAAGAACCTAATTAAGATAAGACAAATTCATCAGATACAAGTTTAGAATGGGTGGACATAATGAGGTGAGGGTCTGGAAGTAGTTTTGATAAGAAAACAGAGGAATGAAAATCTTTTTGTCTCTACATTAGAGTCTTCATTGAAAATAAAAGTTGACTTGTTGGTCCGTGGTTGGACAAGGAGGGATTCTAGGCAATGAATAATATGGCTAACCAGGTCTGTGTATTGATGGGCTAAGTGCTGAGGGAGGGTCAGCCCACAGAGACACCTCAGGTTTCACGAGGAAATGATTCTTTCCATATCACAAGTTGCAAAAAGTGAGCTAGTAACTTTCCAAGGGTCACGCATCTTCAAGTCCACAAGATTTCTCAGTAATGTTTCGATAAAGATGTTGTATTTGCCTGTCTCTCTACAAAAATAGTGACTAGTGTAGACTTATTTCTGTTCTCATTTTGGAAGTTGAAAATAGGTTGATGATCATAAGTATTCCTTTGTAGCAATACCACACACTAAGACTTTTTAAGTATTTTCAGCAGCAGATTTAAGATTACAGTTCTCATTTAGGTTGATTATTTTTATCTTACTCTCTTCTTGAATTTCTCATTTCACACAATCACTTGGAAAAAATTACCAACATATCTTGGATGTAGCAATGTTGCAAAGAAGCAATTAAATTGGATTTCATGAAAACCAAAACTGAACTTCCAAGTTTACTTGCCTTCATTATATACCAATTAACTGTCAGTGTACTTTTCTATTTTTTTGACTACTTGAAATTTCTCAATAATTTGTACTTTTAATTCAGAGCATTCTGAAGTGATGTGTACTCTTGCATGTACACATCACTTGACTGATACAGCTCCAATCTATGAAGCACATTCCAGGCTACATTTAGGATGTGTACCTATAATTGGAAGTGTGGTCAGATATTAATGATAAATCTTCATGACATGGTTAGTTCTTGCTTCTGAGATAAAATTTCTATTTTTAATTTTTTGAAGAACCTCTATACTGTTTTCCAAATTTGAGGTTTATTTGGTATATGAGTGTATAGTTTTATCAAATTTGGAAATTTTCAGCCATTAATTCTTCAAATAGTTTTCTTCCCTATCCACTTTTCTTCAGGAATTCCAATCACATTGTTTTGAAACTGTCCCACAGCTCACTGATCCTGTGTTTATTTTTTAAAATTCTCTTTCTCTGTGTGTTTGTTTTGGGGAGTTACTATTGCTATATCTTCAAATTTACTAATCTTTTCTTCTGAAAGTTTTAGTTTGCCCTTAATACTCTCCAGTATAATTTTTCATGTGTAGATTTTTTTATATCTTCTATTTCTCTAACTTTTTTTATTGGTTAAAATAGAATTCAATATAACAACTGCTTAATATATTTGTATTAATTATAACATCTCTGACTCTTCTGAGCAATTTTGATTAATTAATTCTTCTCATGTCTCATACTTTCCTACTTTGTACATGTCTGGTAATTTTTTATGGCCAGAGGTGTGACTTTATCTTATCGAAGGCTAGACATTTTTATAACCCTATACATGTACATGTGCTTTCTTATGGGCCACAGTTGTGTTACTTGGAAACAGTTTGATCCTTTCGGGTTTTTTATTTTAAGTTTTTTAGATGGAACCAGAGCTATGCTGAACTAGCTTACTCACTCTACAGACCCAAGGCCTTTGTATGTACTCTACCCAATCACCCATGAATCTTGAGGTTTTTCAGTGTGGTTGGTGAAGGGGCACTATTCCAACACTTTTAGGTCTTTTAATGACCTTTCCCCAGTTTTCCTCACATGCAAGCTCACGCTGATCAGCATTCAGTTGAATACTTAAGGAAGACCCCCCAGGACTCCAGGGCTCTTCATCGCTCAGTTCCCTTATCTCTAGCACTCGGTCTGGAAACTCTAGGTGCCTGGGTTTCCATGGACCCTTAGCTCGCTCTCCTCATTTAGGGACTCCGCAGCATTCTGCCTGGTTCCTCCTCCTTGCACTCAACCAGAAACTCAATCAGAGCAGCAAACTGAGCTAATTGCAAGGGTTTCCTTATTTGTTTTCTGTCTCTCAGAGATCTGTCTTTTGTCTGATGTCCAGTGTCTTGCAAAACATTTTTTCATACGTTTTGTCCACTTAATGGTTGTTTTAAGCAGAAGAGACAATTCAGTCCTCATTATTGCATCATGGCCAGCAATGGAAATGCCCGTATTATTATTATTATTTATTATTATTATTATCATTATTATTATTTTAATGACAGTACCCTAGTAAGACCAGGTGAGGCAAAATAATCCATCATCAATTATTTTCTCAAATATGAAAAGGAGCGCATTATGTTCAGTTTTATAGTTTTCATTTCTGCAGCTTGTGTCTTGAAGGAATGAAAAAAAATATATATATATAATTGTTTTTTATAAATCTTATGTCCCTAGTGTCATATATATTCTATATACTCTAACTCCTGGGGGAAACCTCTGGGAAAAAGAATAATTGGCAGGATACAATTCAATTACTCTTGAATCCTGGCCATCATTGTTTGAATACCATCAAAACCCCATCTCCCAAGCCTCACATTAATCTATTGCCTGGAGGCCAAAGGCCCTAATAACACTTGACCCAGAAAAAACAATTTTTTGAAGACATAAATATTTGATCTCTTCAATAAATTTTAATAATCAAATAATGATTTCAGCTCTGTTGCTATGTTTTATTTCATGTTACCCCCAATATTTTCATTTCCCTTTAAAACTAACTTCTTGGTTACTTTTTTCTGTCAAAATGAAAGATTTAATGCTAAAGGTTAGCATTTTATATGACATTTTTGGTTTAAGATTTGGAACCCCTTCACCGAAGGGAAGTTTTACTTTTAGGACTACTATGCCTAGTGTGCATAGGATTATGAGGACTAGGTAATTGGGAAATGTTTAATTTAATTAGGGCTGACTTTGCAAATAAAAAAGAACGCTAGAAGAATATATAAGGAGAAAGAATAAGTAGGGAATAATGAAGAATCATTAATCTCTTGGTTGCTGCATATCTTAAATAGCTTGTTTATTAGTAGTATTTTAGCCACATTGAGCAAAAGGCTCACCTTAAGAAGACATTTGCTGGGGGGAAAAGGAATACTGTCCATGTTGAAATGACTAATGATGTTTTTACATAGCTATTAAAAAAAATAGTGTGTTGGGTATATATTTACATGTATATATATATAACTTAAACATTATGCATTAGAACAATTGTGCACATACGGTACGTGACCACCGCAGAGATTACACCAAACATACTTGCTCCTTGCTGCACACATGTGATTTGTGTTTGGCTCATGTAGATTTCCCATTTAGTTTAAATATTAAAAATCTAGGGTTTGTTCATAATGAAATATAAAGCAAGAATAACTTATGACTATTAAGTTTTCATTTCATAATCTTGAATGGAAATTTAAAATGTCTTGCATCTTGAGCTACATTTCAGCTGCATCAGATCAGGAAGAACAATAACAACAAATGAATAAAGCAAAACAAGGGGCAGGAAAAGAGTCCACCCCAAGGGAACTGAGCTCATATGTCAAAGCCTTAGAGCAGTGGTCCTCAACCTTCCTAATGCCGCGACCCTTTAATACAGTTCCTCATGTTGTGGTGACTCCCAACCATAAAATTATTTTCGTTGCTACTTCATAACTGTAATTTTGCTACTGTTATGAATCGTAATGTAAATATCTGTGTTTTCCGATGGTCTTAGGCAACCCTGCTAGCGGTTCTCAACCTGTGGGTCGTGACCCACTGCTGCTGTAGAGCCTAAGACCATTGGAAAACACAGATATTTACATTACGATTCATTAACAGTAGCAAAATTACAGTTATGAAGTAGCAACGAAAATAATTTTATGGTTGGGGGTCATTACCACATGAGGAACGGTATTAAAGGGTTGCGGCATTAGAAAGGTCGAGAACCACTGCCTTAGACAGAGGTTGTAAAATTAGCAAATACAGAGTGATACACTAGTGTAAAAGCTACCATTATGAAGTGCTTATTACATACTAGAAGCCCAGTGCACAAAATTCATGCACTCGGGGGGGAGGGGTCCCTCAGCCCAGCCTGCACCCTTGCACAGTCCAGGAGCCCTTGGGTGATGTCTGACTGACAGCTTAGGCCCGCTCCCCCCAGACATCCTTAGTGCTTCCACAGAGGTGAGAGAGGCTCCCACCACCACCTCTGTGCTCACCAGCTGTGAGCGTGGCTTCCGGCTGAGCGCCACTCACCCTGTGGGAGCTCACTGACCACCAGGGGACAGCTCCTGTGTTGAGTGGGATCAGGCTGAAACCTTCTCTCCGACATCCCCCGAGGGGTCCCAGATTGCGAGAGGGTGCAGGCCAGGCCAAGGGACCCCACAGGTGCATGATCGGGGCCGTAGAGGAATGCGGAGGTTGGCCAGCTGGGGAGGGACCACAGGTGGGCTCCAGGGCATGTCCGGCCCATCTCGCTCAGTCCCGATTAGCCGGACCCCAGCAGCAAGCTAACCTACTGGTCGGAGCATCTGCCCCCTGGTAGTCAGTCCACATCATAGCGAGCGGTTGAGCAGCCTTAGCATATTATTAGCATATTACGCTTTGATTGGTTGAACAGATGACCAGACACTTAGCATATTAGGCTTTTATTATATAGGATTTTATCTCATCAATCCTTACAACCATACCTTGAGGTAGTGCTATTATTTCATTTTATAGCTGAGAAAACTGAGTCTGAAAGTAACTAATTGTCTCACCTGGTTTACTCAGATGAAAATAGTCACCTAGAATTAAATCCTGGGCCTCCTTTCAAAACTTTCTCTAATGGTCATATACAGAGCAATGACAAGATGGGAGCTTGTGTGTTATTGCATGATTTGTTTGAAGAACAGTTAAGAAAAGTTGAATAAGAAAACTTTTGGAAAGTAGACTACTTTTTAAAATGTATTTCTGTTTAATTTGCCTTAATTTAATTATAGCAATGTTTATATTATTTGGATGCTGAGTCAATGCAATGTACCTGCATTGAGTATTTCATTTCCTTGCAGTTGCTGGGCATTATATCCATGGAGCCAGGAACTTGAATTCCCAGTTTCTGTCACCATTTAAAGACACACAAAAAGCCATATGTGATTGGAAAATTTTTCTCATGTGTTCAAAAGATAAATGTTGATTAATAAATAAGTCCTCAATAATCTTATTCAGTGATCAGTAAGAATGACTAGTAAACCTACCTTCTTTCTATATAGTATAATTTTAAGCTATTAATCAATAATATAAAAAACTGAGAATAGTGCTACTGCCAAGCATTTGAAATTTGCTGATTTCTGTCTATACATTTCCTAAACATAAAATATAATGAAGTGATTGGTAGTCATTGAAAGTGATATGAGTCAGGGTTCTCCAGAGAAACAGAATGAAGGAATTGCCTCATGGGAGGGAGGGTCTTGCAGAACCAAAATTTGTAGGGCAGGGTAGTAGGCTGGAAACTCAGGCATTATTGAGGTATTGAGACAGAATTTTATTTTTCCCCAGGAAATCTCAGTTTTTGCTCTCAAGGCTTTCAACTAATTGGATGAGATTCCCACAATTGCACTAGAGTCATCTCCTTTGCTTAAAGCCACCTGATTGTAAATATTAACCACATGGACAAAATATCTTCATAGCAACACCTAGAGCAGCATTTGATTAAATCCCTGGGAACTATATCCTAGCCAAGTTGGCACATAAAACTAAGCATCACACTGATACAGAACAATATTTCTCAAAGCATAGGTTAAGACATTCCTAGGAGTATGTAAGGAACCTATTTAGACGTCTGAGAGTCACCAAGTTAAAGAACTGATGGGTATTCATGAAAGCATTTTTTAAATCTTTTCAGATAGACTGATGTCCTCTTGTATTATTTTAATCACACAAGCATTTGACTTCTGTTCTCTTTTTAGACCAAGTCTCATCTCCTCATGAGCAGCCATCTAGCTTACTCTTTTCTGCTCTCTACAAAAATACAATAAGATTTTCCTGAGATTCTGTAAAGGAAAACTAAGAATATGTCATGACATCCTTTTTCTATGGTATAAAATGCCATTGTCAAATTTTCACTGTACTGGAACTTGTTAATATTGCTTTCTTATAGTTGGATTATTTGTTCAAGTCTATGTTCTTTTTCTAAAAAGAGCGATTTTTTAACATCCTATATAATAAAAGGCTAATATGCAAATCGACTGAATGGCGGAACGACCTGTCGCTATGAAGCACACTGACCACCAGGGGGCAGACGCTCAATGCAGGAGCTGCCCCCTGGTGGTCAGTGTGCTCCCACAGGGGGAGTGCTGCTCAGCCAGAAGCCGGACTTACAGCTGGCAAGCACAGCGGTAGTGGTGGAGCCTCTCCTGCCTCTGTGGCAATGCTAAGATATCTGACTGACAGCTCCCTGGGGGAGCGGGCCTAAGCCAGCAGTCAGACATCCCCCGAGGGCTCCCAGACTCCAAGAGGGTGCAGGCCAAGCTGAGAGACCTCCCCGCCACCGAGTGCATGAATTTTGTGCACCAGGCCTCTAGTTAAAATATAATCTTCAGTGAAAATCCCATCATGTGTACAGTATAATATTACATTTCATCTATGGGTAGAGAGAGCAGCCTATGTGTCCCATTTCTTGAGTCTGAATTTTTCTATATTGACTTTCTGGTGAACTTCTTGAAGTGTTAATTGGCCAAACACTAATACTACTGACACAATTGCTATATGCAACAGTCTATATGGAAATCATAAAGAATTGCCAGAAAATATTCCTTAATTTCCTTTCAAAGTGACTCTGTATATTTTTAATCTATAATGTGTTGGGGAGCACACGAAACTTGGTTGGAAAGTTTTTAAGGAGGACATTCTAAGAAAAGGGAAGTGTGCAGAAGGCCGCCTGCCCTGTTTATCAGAATTCCGACTTAGGGGAGTGCTGAAGGCAGTGCTCCTAATTATTCCTTGGCCTTTCCAAACAAGTCTATGCAAAAGCAGACCCCCAGGTGTTTACTGGAATCCTTATGCTTAATCTTTTGGGTGTCCTTGCTTAAAAGACACTACAAACACACGTGTCCTTCCAAGATTACTTACCTTGTTGATTTTATCTAAAAGATAAACTTTATCTCAAACTGCTGCTACAATAAAATCCTAACGAGGCAAGCAATCGAGGCTGCCTGGATCCTTTAGCCAGGCCGTCCCTTAGCCCTCTCTTTCACCGCACTGATGTGTTAGAGTAATCCATTCATCCATCACTCGGGGGTCTGCAGGTCAGCCCCAGCGATAATGCATACTTATGGAAAGAACACTAACTCTATTGATGAGGTAGACATCACTAACTGTTATTACTGCTTCATTCCGTGACTTCAGATGATTGATGCAGACTTAGTAAACAGCATTTAGAGCATCAAAGGAAAAAGGCATTTGCCAAGATACAATTGGAAAATTGTCACTCTTAAAAGCAGAAATAAATTGTTCTTATTGTCACATTGAATTGATGGATAAGAATAACATGTCTTTAAGGTTATTCACTCTAATATTATGTTAACTAGTTCTCTCATTGACATTAGTTTTGATGTTTTCCAGATATGTGCCCTTGAACCCATTCTCTTTATCCAATGTTTAAAATATTTATTTATTGACTTTTAGAGAGGGTGAAAAAGGAAAGAGAGAGAGAATTTGTTGTTTCACTTATTTATGCATCCATTGGTTGGTTCTTGTATGTGCCCTGATCAGAGATTGAACCCACAACCTTGGCATGTAAGGACAATGCTCTAATTAACTGAACTTTGTGACCAGGGCATATCCATTTTTTTTAAATCTAGCAATCATTCAAAATATTTAGGCTTTCATTCCAAATAACTTCCTCCATTGTCTAACGTTTCACGGTTTTTATTGCAGTTAAATTTCAGCATTTCATGTTCCTGGTGGTTGTGCATCCTGAGTTGCTCACAATATCCTGCACATGCTCTGAGGACCCAGTGAGGTAAGGCAGTTGGTAATCATCCCTGGCATTGCCTTTTCAATCACTGTGATATTGTGGGGGAATCATTTCAAAATGAATGTTTGCAATTTATTTATTACATCTTATAGATCTAAATAATGTCTCACACTTTTATTGGGGGGATAAGGAGGGAAGTAAATCATCTAACATCAATATAATTTTTCAGAGGACATTTCTCTGAGAAGGAACAAAGGAAAAAGTCTTTGTAGCCTACCTACCTTGTGCCAGGCATTCCTAATTAATATCCATTGCTTTCTTACTCTGCATATCAACACTCATAGTTGATATTACAGGCCCATAATACCTTGCATGAAATCCCTTGGGCTAAATATGTCTCAGAATTCATAAATCTTCAAGTTTTAGATCTGAGTTATCTTCTTGCCATCAACATTAATACTTCCTCAGTGAAATGTATAAATAACTACACGGGGTGAAATAAGTAAATGCTATAAATAAACTCATGTCAGTTCTGATCAGGTTCATGTCAAGCCAGGTTTTGCTGCCAAATGAGAAAAAAATAGTAGTGGTTTTTGGGTTTCAGAATAGTAAGGGACAGTGACCCTGTATTAACCCAATATTAGGAAGAGGTAATATAGGGCACCTAGAGGGATTAATACAAGTCAGGGATACCGAATTTAAACCCAGACCTGTCTTGATCCAGAAGCCTTTTTTGTTGTTGCTGTCACTGAATTCAATGAAAAATTTGTGCATATATCTTCTTTAAGAATAATTAGAAACTTGGGTTCACTAAGGAACACTAAAACTATAGGCTTTCAAAGATGATCCACCATTGAATCAGTATTTGAAATACCTTGGAACTGTTTTCCATTGTGACCACCCATCACAAAACCACGGGGAAGGTCATTTTTCCACGTTTTGGAATTTAAATTATATTCAATAAAAGGGTAGCTCAGATGCTTGCCTTAACTTATCTAATCTCAAACTAACCCAAGCTGCTTCCAAGGGGCTGTTTTGGCCCTGAGAGATTGTTGTTAGCTTTGATTTGAGGACCCAAGTCCAATTATGTTCAGGGCAACCCATATGGGCTGTTAATTAATAATAGTTTATGTTCATAACCAGTCCCATCCCACCAAGGCCTCGCTTTCTCAAGCCTACCAGAGGGAGTAGACTATTAACTGGTATTAACTGGGCACCCTGGGCAGGACAGTGCAGTGTGGCCTGAAAAGCTGGCAAAAGTGCTGCAAATACTCCGGAGGCTACTCGGGCAGATTAGGGCTTTTAGCAAAACACGATGCTATCCTGAGTACCAGATGCTGAGAGCTGAAACTTTTGGACCACGCCATCCCTTTGTGAGAGGCCAAATGCAGTCCCCATGTACTGCAATCAGCCAAAACTTTCTACACTTACCACGCTACCCTGAGGTGAACTTCCCCTGGTTATTCCACAAAGAAAAACAGAGTAATTCTAGTGGAATGCTTTCAACTGGGAATAAGTGACATGTCATGACTGTCTTCCATGGAAGCTTAGGAACAATTCATGCCTCAAGTCCTAAAAAATGGGTTCTTAAAAAGCACTACAGTGTTTACTCCTTGGCTTCCACCCTCAGTTAATGAGAAGTCTATTGTAAGATAATCCTTCATAACAAAAGCTTACATATTTTCAAAGTAGATTAAGATAAAGATTTGTTGTTGTCCTTAATTTAATTGTTCTTTTATACACAAAAAAATTAGAAAGATAATGATGACATGTAAAAAGGAGTTAGAACCTTATTAATTCCATCCAGTGGATTTTTATATGTTTACACATGTCCTTTTAAAGAATTAGACATTCATAATATGGCTTTTCCCTCTGTTTTTGTTCTGATTAATTATTTATTGAAACAATAATATTAAAACCTCAAATGTCAGAGAAACAAGGACTAGACTATATAGCAGATAAGTACCACAAATTAACAATAGTTTTGGAAAAACAAGCAGAATAGTAGGGTTCTCCAAGGGAAACAGAACCGATAGCATACGTAGGCAGAGCTATCCAGAAGATATTATAGGAATTGGTTAACATGGTCATGGAAATGGAGAAGTCCGCTGTCTGTAACTGGAGAACCAGGGAAGCCAGTATTCTATAATTCAGTCTGAGGCTGAAGGCCTGAGAACCAGGAGCTCCTATGTCCAAGGGCATTAGAAAATGAACTTCCTAGAGCCGTGGTCGGCAAACTGCAGCTCGCGAGACACATGCGGCTCTTTGGCCCCTTGAGTGTGGCTCTTCCACAAAATACCACGGCCTGGGCGAGTCTATTTTGAAGAAGTGGCATTAGAAGAAGTTTAAGTTTAAAAAATTTGGCTCTCAAAAGAAATTTCAATCGTTGTACTGTTGATGTTTGGCTCTGTTGACTAATGAGTTTGCCGACCACTGTCCTAGAGCAAGAAGAGAGCACATTTTCTCTTCTTGTCTTTTGTTCTACTGGGGTCCTCAGTGGACTGGATGGTGTCCCCCATTGGTGAGGACAGGTCTTTACTCAGTCTACTGATTCAGTTGCTAATCTCTTCTGGAAACACTCTCACAGACACACCCAGAAGTAATGTTTTACCAGCTGTCTGGGCATCCCTTAGCCCGGTCGGTCAGGCTGACACATAAAATTAATCATCACAAGTTGTGAGAAAAAAATTGGTTGGAAACTTCTCTATACAAAAGGCTTGTTGGTTACAGTAGATATGATAGAGGAGTTCCGGCCTCCCATTGGGGCATGTATGTCTTGGCAAGTTAGGAGGGTGACAGTCTAGTCCTTGGACTTGTAGGGTGAGAACTTGATCACTGTAACTTTGGCTCAACAGGAGGAGGTGTTTAAGCACCAGAAAAACCTATCTATGTAAACTATTCAAACAGTCTCACTCAAAAGAAACAGAAGATATAGAGGTCAGAATGTCAATTTATTAATTTTCCAAGGGGAATTTATAATGAGGGAATAATAGCTCTCCTTGACCAATTATATTATACAATATCTTTTCCTTAATTAATGATTCTCTATATCCCTAAATTAATTTATTCAGTTTCACTATCACTATCAACTTACTTAAGGTTGGGCGAGACATTTTAATTCTTTATCAATGGTTGAAACCCTTGAAATGAATCAAAGCTTTTTGTTCCTAAGATTCACCAGACTCAAATTACTCTTTCAAGCTTCATTGACTCCATTGACTGGGATGCATGCCTGTTAGTGAGATGTCTGACACAATTGTCTAAGTTAAATGTAAATGATTTCTACCTTGGGCCTTTTCCTGCAGTTTAATTCAAATAAATTAGATATATGTTTGCTGAAACTCCACTGTGCGTAGCAAATGACTCTAATCTGAAGACATTCTCCAATGCGATCGAGTGCAAAGAGCATTGGGCTCTGAATCGGAAGCACTCTGAGTGTGTCAGGCATGGAAGAAATCACTCATCTTTGAAATGTATTTCTTCAGTTATGCGTTGCAGGGTATATGGTATATCTTACAGACTTGTGTTTTGGACCAAGCCACATGTGACAACTGCATACAGATGCCTTTAAAAATGTAATTACTATGTCAATGAAAGATACTGTAATAAAAGACACAGGAAGAGCTTGATCTTAGCAGTGATCTAGGAGACTTTGGGCTATGCTCCCGGGTCAGTTTTTTCTGAATGCGCTGAGCCCTTCCTGGGATGAAGAATTGATCATCAGACAATTTGCAGCCAGCTGTGCTCCTCAAAGGGCGGTCACCGCACTAAAACAGGAGACCGCGGAATTAGAGGTTCCCTCCTAATAATAAAATAAAGAGAATGAATAGCTAGGAGATGATTTTCATCTCCCTGATGATAAATTCTGAGCACTGTGTTAGTTTGCTAGACCTGACATAACAAAATACCACAGACCAAGTGGCTCAAACAGACGTGTATTTTCTCGCAATTCTGGAGGCTGCAAGTATAAGGTCAAGGTGTCTGTGGGTTCATTGTATCCTGAAGTCTCTCTCTTTGGCTTGAGGATGGTCATCTTCTCGCTGTGTTCTCACATGACCTTCTCTTTGTGCAGGCGCATCCTAGTATCTCTTCCTCATCACATAAGGATACCCGGCATGTTGGATTAGACCAATATGGTACTACGACCTCCTTTAAACTTAATCACCTCTTTCAAGCCCTACCTCCAGATGCCATCACATTAGGAATGAGAGATTCAACATGTGAAATTGATGGGGGAACAATTCAGTTCATAACAAGGACCTGTTCCAATGCAGTGGTGATGGGAATAAAAGGATGTACAAATTGTAAGACATTTTTTGAGATAAAAGTAAAAGCATTATTTGATCAACTAAATGTAGGAAGTACATTCTCCCTTCCTCTCTGAAATAAGTAAAAATAAATGGAAAAAAAATCTTAAATCAGTGAAAATTTGGTGTCATACCACTGGTAATTTTATAAGAGGAAAACATAATGGTATTGTTTAAATGAAGTTTGATATAGACTTTTTAATCTTCCCATAGAAAAACAAAACCCATATATATTTTCTAAAGGAAGATGATCTGATCAATGTGGGGGCACTGCCTATACTGCTCTTGTGGTAGCATCAGGAAAACAACCTTCAGTGATGGCACATGAGAGAGAGGACGGAGGACAGAAGCAGACTGAGAGAGCATTAGTGAATGTATCTGAAACATGCGTGCTCGCATAAACCTATGACCAGTAGGTAGTTCATGTCTGTTAGAGGAATTGTAGAGCTATCCACAGGGTGGTGGGCTCTCAAGACTTTCAACTAATTGGATAAGATTCCCTGTGGGAGCACAATAACTTCAGGAGATTCCAAATTTGATGAGAAACCATGGAAAAATAAACAAGCCTTTTCCCTTGTTTACTACTGTATAGTCTACTCTAAGGGAAATACTCTATATGTTGGATAAAAGTATTCTCTAAGGGGGAAACACATCAATACTCACTATGCCATAACCTGGTAGTGCTTTTCAAATGAAAGGATCGGAAGCAGCTACAGAAGCTGTTCGAAACTGTCTACAGGAAGAGCCACAGATTAAAGACTATAAACTATTAGACACCTTAAAACAGAAGAGAGAAAGGAAGAGACAGCCGGCTGACCCCAGGGACAGATAACAAGACCAGATGGGATTCCCAGCAGGAGGGCAAACTTGGGGCAGGCGGTGAGGGCAAGGCCACCATAAAACTAACTGCCAGGGAAGGAGAAGGGACGATGACTACAGACATGCAAAAATCTCAGTCCAAAGCCCGTGCTGACACATCCAAGCACATTTTCTATCTGACTTGCTTTCTCTTCCGCTTGATACTATGTTTGGCTTACATGTTACCGAATGTTATCTCTCCAGTCCATCTAGAGAGTTCTATTTTCTGAAGATTTCCTCCGAGCCACATTTCCAGAACGCCTGTTTCTCATTAGCTGGAATAAACAGGAGTGTGTTTACAGTGCGCGCCAGACTTGACAGAATTCCCCTGTCCTCGGGGGAGGCCGGGCGGGCAATGAGCAGGCTGGAACATGGATTTCAGGGCTCAGCTGGGACACGGCAGAATGGCGTCATTAAGATAATCTTTAAAAAGCAAACTGCCTAACTCTTTGTGACGCAAAGAGAGAGCCTTGTTTTGAACGCAATTTTAAGTGGTTCTAGCATATGAAAGTCCATTTATGCCAAGCACATAGTGTGTAGTGATTATAAAATGCGTAACTTCTGTTCAGCAAATGTTGACTGCCGGCTGAGGGCAATCTAGAGATTATGAAGATGTCTAAAACATCCTTAAGTAGTTCACAGTCTAGTGACTAAGCTAACTTACTGTAAAAATAAAACCCTTAGAAATCACTCTTTAATACTATAGGGGTGCTTAGAAAATAAAGTTGTTAATCACACACTGACTTCAATTGCAAAAAACCACTATACTATAAACCTGAAATAAAGGTAAAATATATTGAATGTCAACTGTAATCAACAAGTAAAAAAATTATATATAGAAGTTGAAAAAAAAGTTTTAGTTCAGTCAATTACAAACAATAGATTTTTGTCAGTGGAAGTAAGTAACATTATCAAAGGAATTATGTCTTGGCTAACAAAACTGATCATCAAAAGCAAGGGAAAACCCACTCTCAAGTAGGCAGTCACACTATCTCCCCTTCATGGAGGTAATTTCACTATCATGATGGTCCCGAGCTACCAAGACCATAAGCACAGAGAAACTGAGAAATTCAGACAAAAGGCAATGTAGGTAATTGACATGTAAGTAGTTGGAAGTGAGGTATTTAATGAAGAGACAGTAGAATCTAATTTAGAAAAGCATATAGAGATCTTTTTGAATTTACACGTAACTGTTTACTGTACTATTACTATAACTGGAGTAGTATGTATAGAATATTAGAAATAAGTATGCAATGGAGTTCCTTTAAACGTTGAAAAAAACATATACAGAGAATTTTTAAAAAGAATATGTGTTTATTACTGACTGTTTAATATTGAGCAGAAGTCTAGTCCCCAGATATTTTCAGCAATATTCTGGGACCCCTCCGTTTCAGGCATTAAAAGATAATATTGAACTAGTTCCAAAAGAGAATATTTAATCTAAAAAAGGCTATTTATTTCCCCAACAGCTCATTAATTACTTAAGGCTCCATGCTATCCCTACATATCCATATGACATTTAACTTGGTTATTTTTATTGCTACAATAGAAATTGAATTTTAAATCAAACAGTTATTTCTCTTTATAAAATAATTTTTTAAAAAGGAATTTGCATTCACATTATATTTTTCTTGGTAATAAAATAGTAAGGTCAAGTTCAAACTTTTATAAAATATAACCTGTTCCTTGATGTCTCAATCAATTTCTCTGTGGGAGCTAAAAGACTCAAGCATTTGAGAGGATGGCAGGTGGAATAAAATAAACCACTGTGGCCATTTGGTGTAAAGAGAAAAATTTACATATATGGTGACTAGAATCTTTTCCACTAATTTTTATCATCATTACTTTTTCTAAGCATTGAGAAAAATACATTATGAATCTACAGCAGTAATAGAATTCTACTCCAAATAGTGACGATCGTGTCTCACCATGGAAAAGAAATCTGCAGAATGTTTTGGCCTAGGAGAGAAGGAAGATAGACACCTGGACATGAGAAAGGAAAGGCAAACAGGCATTTGAACATGAGATCTGCTCACCTGGAAGTCATCCAGGGTGAATTGCTCCGAGCACTCCACTCCGGTGCTCCCTGCGGACAGTATCTGTTGGCTGAAGCTCAGCTGATCATGGACTCGGAATGTAGCTTTTGTGCATAGCTTAGAGGATGACAGAGTCATCCCACCCACATTGCAGAAAGGGAGGTGTTCGGGACGAGGCCCAGGCACACGGGCCCTTGTCAGGTGCAGTGCTTTCATCAGAGGATGGAAAACATCTTTCACTGAAAGAGAGGAACCCTCAGGAAGCCATGGTCCACGTCTAGCTAGTCTGGCAACTATCACCAAGAGCCGCTTGCAGGATCCAAATGTAGTAGTTCATTACTTCCCTGCACTTAATCAACAACCAGGCCATTGGTTTACAGTCATTTTCGCAGGAATATTCAAAGTTACTTCATCGTCACAACATACCTCCAAGCTGACGCAAAGTAAAACACAAAACTCTCACTTCCTTGAATTTTAGCAGAACAGTGTTTGGATGAGCAGTTTGCTTCTCAAAACTATTTGTAGGAAAACGTAAACTATTCAGAAGAGGAGGCTGTGGGGGCCTTGGACCTAGAAAAAAGATGTAACGTCTAAAGCAAGGGTGGTTCTTCTTTATTTTAAATAGTTTTATTGATTTTCTTAGAGAGGGAGGCAAAGGGGAAGAGAAAGAGAAACACAAATGTGAGAACGGAACATGGATCTGCTGCCTCCTGCACATCCCTACTGGAGATGGAGCTTACAACCTGGATATGTGCCCTGACTGGGAATTGAACCGGCAACCTTCTGGTGCCCAGGACCACACCCAACCAACTGAGCCACACCGGCCAGGGCAAGGTCATTCTTCTAAGCAGAGTAGTTGGTTTTTTTTTAATTGAGATAAAATTCACATAAATTCATCATTTGAACCATTTTAAAGTGTACCAGTTCAGTGGTTCATAGTACATTCAAAATGTTGTGTAACCATCTCCACCATCTAATTCCAAATAATTTTCATCATCCCTCAAAATAACCACATGCCCAGGAAGTCGTCATTCCTAGTTCCCTTCTCCTCTGGGACCCTGGCAACCACTTTCCGTTGCGTTGGAATTGCCTATCTCGGATGTGCTCATTCTGGGTTTTTCACATAAACAAAACCTAACAGTATGTGACCCTGTTGTGTCTTATATTTTGTTATTTCTGGCTTCTTCCATTTACCACAAACTGAGAAATCAGCTGCTAGTCCCATGGCACTCCCTTGTAGGTAACTAACTGCTTTTCTCTTGCTGCCTTTAAGAGTCTCTCTTTCGTCTTTAACCCTTGGCATTTAATTATGATGTGTCTTGGTGTGGGCCTCTTTGGGTTCCTCTTGTCTCCCTGCACTTCCTGAACCTGTAAGTCGATTTCTTCCACCAGGTAGGGGAAGGTTTCTGTCATTACTTCATCAAATAGGTTTTCAGTATCTTTCTCTCTCTCTTTTCTCCTTCTCACACCCCTGTAATGCGAATGTTGGTAAGCTTGAAGTTGTGCCAGAGGCTCCTTACACTATTCAGATTTTTGGATTCTTTTTTTCTTTTTGCTCTTCTGATTGGGTGTTTTTTGCTTCCTTGTATTCCAAATTGTTTATTTGATTCTCAGAATGCTCTACTCTACTGTTGAATCCCTGTAAATTATTCTTTATTTCAGTTAGTATATTTCTGACTGCTGTTTTCAAGATTCTCTGTTTGTTTTGGTTTTTGACAGTTTGAGTATATGTCTTTGTTTTCCATGATTACTTCTTCAAATATCTATCCTGCCCCCCTTTCTCTCTTCTTCTGGGACTCCCATTATACCTATGCTTATATGCTTGATGGTATCTCACAGATCTCTTATGCTCTGTTCATTTTTCTTCATTATTTTTTTTCTTTCTATTACCCAGTTTAGACAATCTCAAGTGACTTATCTTCAAGCTCTGGATTCTTTCATTTGCCATCTCAATCTGCAGTGGAAACCTTCTAGTGAATTTTTAATTTTAATTATTGTACTTTTTGATTCCAGAATTTCTATTTGGTTCTTTTTGTTGTTGTTAATCCTTGCCCGAGGATATTTTTTCCATTTATTTTTAGAGAAAGTGGAAGGGAGAGAGAGAAAGAGAAGAGAAACATCTATGTGAGAGAGACACATCAATTAGTTGCCTAAAGCACACACCCCAACCTGGGCTGGGAATGAACTTGAAATCCAGGTATGTGCCCTTGATTGGGAAATGAACCCTCCACCCTCTGGTGTGTGGGACGGTGCTGTACTATTGAGCCACACTGGCCACAGCTCTATTTCATTCTTTTTTATAATTTCTGTCATTTGACTGCTATTCTCTATTTAGTGAAACATCAGTCTCATGATCTCCTTTAGTTCTTTGGCCAGGGTTTCCTTTATCTATTTGACAAACTTAAAATAGGTGACTTAAAGTCTTTATGTATTAAATTCAACTACTGGCTTCATCAGAGCAGTATTTATTAACTGCCCTTTTCCTGTGTATTGGCCATGCTTTCTTGTTTCTTTGTATGCCTCATCTGCTTTTGTGAAAACTGGACATTTAACCCTTTGCACTCGCTTGCTTTTTTCTCGATTCCTTTATTCTAATGCTAACCGTGTCAAGTCACACTCGACATCAGAGTGCGAAAGGTTAAAATATTATAATGTGGCAACTCTGGAAATCGGGTTCTCTCCCCATCCCCAGGGTGTGTTCTCTGCCATTTACTGTAGTTGTCGATGTTTGTTTAGTTATTTCTTTGAGCTAAATGTGTAAAGTCTGTATTCTTTGTTTTATTTGGCCACTGAAGTCTCTCTTCTGTTAGCTTAGTGGTCAACAACAAAAACGTGATTTTGTTGTTGCTTTACTCATATCCTATTATTTTGTTTTGTTTTTTAGTCAAGAAGGAATGTAGTGATTAGACAGTGTTTTTAGATCCACACTGTGTGTGTATTAGGACATGCCTTTAACACTCAGCAAGGCAGTTTAACCTGGCCTTAGCCTTCACTTTCCACTTCTACAGAGCATGAAGGTCAGCCAGAGGTGAGAGTTTACGGCATTCTCAGGTCTCTCCTGAGAGAGTAAGTACAAAGCTCTGGACATACGAATGGCCTTGTAGATCCCCAGGAATACATATGTCAGAGATTTTTAAAGTCCCCATTCCCCAAAGCACCACATTCCCCTGACTTTCCTCCTAAGCTCTTTGCTTAGTCTATTTTTACCTCAACTTTCATCCACTGTCCGAGGCAGCAGCAAATAATACACTTGCCTGTAAATGTTTTTGACAAACATTGTTCTTTTAGCCAGTTCTCCAGGGAACCACCATACAAGTAAAAAAATAACCAACTCCAGTTCTTTGCAAATGAGGTCCATTTTGTGCCCTTCAGTACTGGCATCTGTACCAGGAATGTGGGCTGTTATCTTCAAGGCCACTGCCAGGGCGGTGGGTAAGGAATGGGCCCAGGGTAAATTAAAGCACCACAAAGCTCTGTGTTCTTACTGAGATGCAACCTTTTTTATTTTTATTTTTTTAATTTAAGCATTCCACTGCTTGCTGAAAGCTGTTGGTTATATTCCAGATTTCCAAGGATATTGATTCTGACAGGTTTTGCCAGGATTTTTGTTGCTTTTTAGAAAGGATCGACATTTTAGTTTTTTACTGCACCATTTCCTCTGACATTCTCTAAGCAAAATCTCTACACATGTATAAGCCAATCAAAGGTTTATGGGAGTTATTAAAGTGTTTTGTTATTGTTTTACTCACATCCTATTATTTTTTGTTTTTTTTTATTAGTCAAGAAAGAATGTTGAATTTTATAAAACACTTTAGAGAAAATAGCAATGCATAGAACAATTTCCTCATTTTTCTAAAATCAGTCACTGACCTTCTAAAATTATTAAAAATATGTGACACAAAATCAATAATTCTAGCATGATTGTATGTAAAGTGTGCAACACAATCTCACCTGAGAACCATGCCAAAAATAAATGTTTGGCCTAGATTGCTCACTACAATAGTTCATTGTTGACGATATTTCATGGATAAAAAACAAATATAATGTGTTGGTATAAACATGCAAAAGTGATCTTCAATTACTAGAATACTAGTAATTCAGTTCCTGTTTTTCCAACATCTCATTATACAGTAAGCAATAAATGTATTATCATTGGAGTTAATATTATGATCAGACCCAATCTTACAGGTGTTGTTTTAATTTTTTTGAAGCCGTGCATTGCAATACTTTCCTACATGGTTCTCTACACAGTGTCTTTGGTTCACACCTTTCAATGTGAGAATTTTTGGCAAATGTTTAAAACATTTTGGTACAGAATTAAACAAAATTAAAAATACTAAATTCAAAAAGTATACATGATGTAAGTTTCATAATGACTAAATAATAGTTGTGTTTGCACTGTGCATTTGGTACACTATAGTTTGTGTATGTGTAGAGGTGTCTATTAGTCCAAAAAATAATGATCTCTTATATACTCTGAAGGCAAGTGTTTGCACTTTCTAGTAAGAATTTTCCTTTTCTGGGGGCTGGGGGTCGGGTAGGGGTGGAGCTGGGAAAGAAACAGTCTTAAATTAAATTAACTATATCTTGTACTCATGGCTAGATGTGACCTGGTCTAGAGTTCATTCTAGAACCTGAACTTTCAAAATTTGATTAGGGTTGGGTATATATTAAGATACAATAGTCCAGGATTGCTAGAAACAGTAAGACTCAGGTTTTGAGGAGAGGGATTCAAAGAATCTTAGAGTGGTTTCCTGTGAAGAACTGAAGGGTCATTCCGGAAGTTCCTCTGCAAATAATTAAACCATTTATTGGGAAAATTGGGAGAGTAAAAAAATGCTAGTGAAGACAGCAGAATGGAAAAATCATGTCAATGTCATCAGTAAGGAATGATCTCTGTTCCCATTGCCCACACTGAGTGTGTACATGGACACTTTTCATTTTCATGGATCATCCCTCATGCCCATACATGTTTAAGAAAATACTATGTTTCCTATTTTTATTCTTGACGCACCTTTTCACATTCCCATTCAACAGGGCTGTCTGGCGATAGTTCCTGTAGATAAACACCAGTGACTGTGTCACTAAGAGTGTGGGCTTTAGTATTAACGCCACTCAGGGGAAGGAATTCAGAGCATGCTTTGTAGCGGTCAGCTTATCTTCACTTCTGAACACAATTACTGTGACACTGATGTATTCGAGACTATTGTGTTTGTGTCACTAAGCAGTCATTTGAACTATGATTTTCCCTTTAAGAGACTCTCGGGCAAAAAATGGGAAGGAAAGATGCCCAGGAAAAAGAGAGTTGAGTGTCTAGACAACAAGATTAGTCTTTCTCGCTTGACCTTTACTAACAAGAATTAAGCTCAGATGTGTCAGCGGTGACAGCTTTAGAGAATTCCACTTTTTCTTTGCCTTTAAAACTGTAGGAGAAAAGAAGACAAGGATTTCTGCTCTTTCCTTGTCTATGGTTCCATTGTCTCGCTACACGTATGGGAAGTGACCTAACGTGAATGTCACTGGTTGGTCCAGCACCATGAACATGACCTGATCAGGACCAGCACAAGTGCCCTAAGTTCTTTCCTAAAATGCATCCTTGTGATTACCTGCAGATGACATTTCCTCCATTTCCTCCATGTACATACATGTGAAGAGTAAAATATAGTGGGCATTGCGAAGCAGGCACATCACATTCTCATATTTTGCCACTTAAATCGTCACAAAGCAGGGGTACTGATGAGAGGTACAACACTGTTTCTAGTTGCAGGAACATTTAGGGGCCAACGGTCAAACTAGCTCTGCTGTTAGAGGCAAGGTATAGTCCTTGCTTTTGTTTAAATTCATTTTCTTTGCGATAAGACTCCATATCTTATTTTAGAACATTTATTTTAAGTCAATAACAAAAATCAAATGTCCAACTTAATACTCAATCTTTTTTGGAAAGAAAAGTCATGTCCACTTACAGACTATATAGTACATCCTATAGTGCATAGTTTCCAAGCACAGAGTGTAAAGTTATTAATCAATTACATGTAAAAGAACAATGGTAGATACGTATGTCAGCCCCAAGGAACAAGCTTTAGGTGTTGACAAAGGTTGCCGACCGCCCCACTCCTTGTATACAGAACACCTCAAGATTTACTGTGAGTGAGCAAGGAAACTCTGAAAGGAGCATGGAGGAGATCATGCTTCCATTCCTTCCATGCCTTTTGAGGAAATTCCACCAGAAATTAGTAGGCAAGATTTCCCAAGGGAGACCCCATCCTGATCGAGAGGGAGCTGAAATCAGCAGCCAAGCACAAGGTCAGGGGTGAAGGGATAGAGCTGTGAAGGTGAATTCCTTGATAGTGAAGACATTAGCAAGAGAGAAACTGCACAAAGAGCAGAGGCAACAACATCTGGAGAATTCAAGTAAGAGAAGAAGTATGTGAGCTTAAGAGATGAGGCAGGACTGGAGATGCTGACCCAAAACCACAGAGCTGAAGGAACCCCCAGCCAGCCAGTGTGAATGGAGGCACAAGGCAGCTGGAAATGAGGGTGAGCTATTCCCAGCATGTCGATGTGTCTGAGCACCTTTGACGTAAATATTGTGGGGCAGGTCTCCCTGGGGTCTATTAATAACGAGGAAACAAAGAACATAGACTAAGCACCCATTCTCAAGGAACATCACATCACTGGAGGCAATTTTTAGTTCTGCAAGACGTGTGTTCCTTAAACCATCCTCAGACCTGGCTCTGCGTGCTGGTGCCATTTGGTCAGTAAATCAGCGTGACTGGGCAGAAAAGAGAGGTTAAAGGGAGAAAGTGCAGGACTTGAGGGGCTGTGTCCCTAATGTGGCCAAGGAGCAAAGATGAGGGGCTGGCCAAGTGGAAAAGAGGGGAGGGTATCGTCTGAGAGAAGCACATGGGAAGTGGAGGACTTCAAGGGCATAACGGTTCCATCTGAATGCAAAGTCCAAGGTGTGGTCCCCAGAGAGAAGGAGGGAAGCAGAAGGCAGGTGACATGAGTTTGGTTTGAAGAGACCAAGGGATTGAACATGAGCATGAGAATTGCTCGTCCACATGTATCTAATGCAGAGTTAGAATGGAAGATGGCGCTGTGCTTATGGGTATGCAAGGTCCTTCAGCACTGTGGAGCTTCCTAAGAAATGGTACTTGGCGGTGAGAACATCAATGATGAGAGAGAATCATTGATCTGCCTCCTGCATGCCTCCCACTGGGGATGGAGTCTGAAATGCTGACAGGGAATTGAACCTTGACCTCCAGGTTCATAGGTGAAAGCTCAACCACTGAGCCACACTGGCCTGGCCAAATCAGTCTTTTAAAACAACTCCCCCAATTATGAGTCATGGCTTACATTCACAGAGGATAGAACATTCCCCCTCTCAACCATACAAATGTGTATTTTTCATCAGACATCCGTTTCCATACTAAAAACAAAAGCATGGCTCTACAAAGAATCATTTCATATAATCTGTTCTTTGCGGCAGTCACCTTTTTCTTTGTGGTGACATATCTTTAGAGGAAGAAAACATGAGGTTATTAAAAGTAGATGAGTGCTGGCGAGGACCATATATTGGGAGCAAGCTGCAGCCCCCCTCCTTCCCATTGTCTGGGTCGGGATTACTGATAAAAGAAGGCACCCTGAAAACCTACAGTGACAGGTACCATCAGTTTAAGAGCCGGCCAGGGAGGACCAGGAAGCGAGGAGAAAACAATGGTCGTGAAACAATAGGAAGCGAACCGAGGAGAAGCCTGGCCAATCCTACTTGATTGACTTCTCGCCACTCGAGGTAGGTCAGATACTTGGCAACGAGCTTTCTAGCCCCAGAGAAAAGAGAGAAACACAGTCCAATGAAATATTCATAGTGACCAGAAGATAAGAATAAACCAGTTACTTTGGCAAACTATGTGTTTTCCTAGCAGCAAGCCTGAAGAAAAATCCCTGCTGTGGTTCTTTCAAAGGAACGGACTATGTGATGTTGTTTATTGATTCCGAGAGGAATTTCGTTTTTAAAAATCTGTTACAGAGTATCTACATCTCTGTGCACACACACACACACACACACACACACACACACACGTGCGCGCACACTGTCCCCTCAATCACTCTTTTTGTTACCCTTACACAAATAATTCTCCAATTGTTCCCGTTTCCCTGGCCCATGTTAAAGAGGCCTCAGTCTTATCATGCTTCTCCCATTAAAAATTAACTCTCTAGACTAACTTTTTAGCACTCTGGTCTCTCCAAGTAACTAATCCGATAAACTGAACACTTCCCGGAAGCAGTAAGTGATAATGGGTTAATAAGTTACCTTTCCGGAGAACTGGATTAACTTAGCGGCTCTGGTTGTCTGTCAAGCTAGAGATTGTTAACTTTTGCTTTTATGGAGCAAAAACTGTTTTTCTCTACTTTGCAAAGACAGCGTAAGTGGGCCTCTGATGTCTCAGATGCACAGAAGGAGCTGCCCAAGTTAAGGGTTGGGGGTCTGCAGTCCAGCCAGCCTTCGCTCTGCCTTTTGACCTTCCCCAGCAGCTACAAGGACCCTCAGCAACACCCCAACATTTATAGAGCGAGGGTTCAACACCACCCCCTTAAGCAAAAGGGATGACAAACTCCTACAGCAGCAGTGGGGACGCATGAAGACTTAAGCCCTCAGGGTTCCCCACCTGGAGGGGTGCCACTCTGCCTCTGACTATAGGCACCGCTAACCTCCATGTCGCAGAAGGCGTCCCAGAAATGGGAAGTAGCCGTGGTCTCTGGGAGATGCGGTGTTGGTTAGGGGGTACGAGGACTACTGAGGGGAACTGGGTGCCTGCAGTGTCACAGAGGCAGGGACGTCAACTTGAAGGACACTGGTGATTCTCTACATTGTCTGTTCTTAAAACACCTGGGGAACCAGGTTAAGATGCAGAGTCAGACTGAGTGGGTCTGGGTCGGGGCACAGGATCCCAAATCTCTAGCTAGCTCCTACATGATGATCAGGCTGTTGGGTAGAGGACTAGGCTTTGGATAGCAAAGCTCTAAGGCACCTCCTAGGAAATGTTACCTGGGGGAAAGAAATGCACTGAAACATACTCTTACCCGACGATCCAGAAATACCACCCCTTAGTATTTACCCAAAGGAATTATACAATGCTGTCCACGCAGAACCCTGCACCCACATGTTTATAGCTATTTTATTCATAATTGCTAACATTTGGGGGCAACTAATGGATAAGTAAGCTGTGGCCCACCCAGATAATGGGATATGATTCAGCACTAAAAAGTAATGAGCTGAAAGCCAGGAAGACCTGGAGGGAATAGAATACAGGTTAGCAAGTGAAAGAAGCCAACATGAAAAGGCTGCATGCTATATGATTCCTACTAGATGGCCATTCTGAAGGAAAAAAAAAAAAGCAAAACTATGGAAACAGAAAAATATCTTTGGTTTCCAGGGGTGGGGCGCGGTGGAGGATGAGTAGGAAGAGCACAGAAGATGTCTAGGGCAGGGAGGCTAATGTGAACGGTGCTGTCGTGGGTGGGTCCGTGTCATTATATATTTGTCCAAATCGTGGAACATACAACACCAAGAGTGAGCCCTCAGCTAAACGATGGACACTGAGTGATTATGATGTGTCGATGCAGGTCCATCCTTGGTGAAAAATGTACCATTCTGATGAGTGATGCTGATAATGGGGGAGGCAATGCCTATGTGGAGACAGGGGTTGATGGGAAATCTCTGTACCATCCATTGTTTTTGTTGTAAGGCTCAAATTGCTCCCCACCTCAATAGTCTTTTTTTTTTTTCCTCATAAAACAAAAATTCATTGAAGACTACTGCAGTTCCACATAGGGAGGACCAAAGACGCTCAGACTTTCCCGAAATGAAGGTTTAGGTTATGAAGCCTGATCAGCTGGGATGCTACCTGAGGGCAAAGCAAAC
Source organism: Cnephaeus nilssonii (assembly GCF_951640355.1). Classification (NCBI taxonomy): domain Eukaryota; kingdom Metazoa; phylum Chordata; class Mammalia; order Chiroptera; family Vespertilionidae; genus Cnephaeus; species Cnephaeus nilssonii. The sequence goes on along the minus strand of NC_137079.1, from coordinate 3,448,892 downwards.
ATGAGACACAGAGAGAAGAAGAAAATTCACAAATAAGGGTCATGACTTACAATTTGTTGTGGAAATGATGACCCATTGATTTTTTTTTCTTGTTCTGTTATAGGCTCATTTATTATTTTTCTCTATGGTGTGCCTGTTTTTATTTCAGGGGGGTCATTGGTAGGTAAATCACAATTTAGTCCTTAGTCATAAGGTATCAAGTAGTGGTTGTGGCTGAAGCATAAGATAAACAGTTAGAAATAAAAAACTGTGAAACACACTCTTCAATTTGCAAACTGGAATTATATATTCAATTAGACATCATCTGTAACAGAATTGTGCACTGGGCAGTAATCATTATGAATTGTGAGGAACAAGGAAGTCAGTATAATCTAATGCACTTCCATAATTAAAGTAAGTACCCAGAGGGCTTGAACAATGGTGATAAATTTAATACTTCTCCTCACTACCATTCACAAAGCTTATGTTTCTGTACCATGTACTAGTCTCTGTTAAATGGAAAAAAAGGTAATAAAAAACAGTTTACTCCAGAACTTTCCCAAGGGCCAGCTTAGCTTTATGGAATATTGGGTGAAGCACAGGTGAATTTGTACATAATGTGTATGTGGCCTATTCTGAAATATCTCAACATAATTTTGGATAATCCTCAGGTTATTAACTTAGCTTTTGTTGTTGTTGTTATTGTTGAGAGTTTTACCTCAACTCCCCAGCAACAAAATAACTTCCTGAAACAAAAGAGAAAAATTCCTGGGCCCATGGAAGGCGTTTAGGGGAAAAGGGCCATTGACGTTCCCTTGTGTTAATTTTGAGAATACCTTTCTCGTGATCTAATTACTGAATGGTGTTAAAAAGAAAAGTCTGAGATTGTCATTGTTTATATGTTCTCCTGTCTTTTAATTATATAAAATATCATACATACACAAAATAAATAGAATAGAAAGAATCTCCACCTATCATTTCTCAGTTTCAATAATTATAAAAATCTGCCATTCTTATAAAGGTTTTATAAAATGCATTTTTTATAATTTCCAAATATTTTGGACTTTTCTATTTTTTTAAAAAGATATCAATTTTTAATCTAATTTCATTATGATGAAAAAACACACTCTATAAGATTTCAATATTTGAAAATGTATGTATTGAGACAAGAAAAATTAGGGTTCCAGGATATGGTCTATCTTAGTGAATGTTCCATGTTTATTTTTTTAAAAGTTCATATAGCTATAGATATAGATATAGATATAGATATAGATACAGATAAGATATAGACATAGACATAGACATAGACATAGACATAGACATAGACATAGACATAGATATAGATATCAATATGGTTAGTAGGGCCAATTACCCAGCATGTTCAGTGGTGTCATTCACATCTTGTATGTCATTATTCATTATTCATTATTTTTATCTAATTGTTATCCTGAAAAGGGGGTGCTGGAGCCTTCAACAGTAACTGTGGGTTTGTCTGTTTTTATTTTGGCCAGTCAGTTTTTCCGTCATGTATTTTGAGGCTGTTTTTGTAATCATACATATTTATAACGTTTCTGTTTTCCTGATGCACTGATACTTTTACCATTTTAAATTTCCTTCTTTACCTTTGGTAAACTTGCTGTCTAGGAGTGGCTTTTCCCCAACATATAATACAGCCATTCCAGCTTTCTTATTAATAGAGTCTGCATGGTATACCTTTTTCCAAACTCTAACTTTCAACTGTTTGTGTCTTTGTAATTAAAGTATGTCTCTTATAGAAAACAAATAGTTGGGTCTTAATTATTTTTTAGTAGAGGTAAAGAAGAAAATTTTATAATGATAAGAAATTCATCTATTATGAAAGAAATAATAAATATTAAGTGAAAATAAAATAATAAATATACAAACAAGAAAATCAACAAAGTAAGCATAGCCTTTGAAAATATCACAAAATTGACAAACTGTTAGCTAGACTGATGAAGAAAAAAATCAAAGCAATTAAAACCTGGAAGTAAAGAGGGAACTTCCATCACTACTCACCAGACAAAATAGAAAAGATTATAAAGGGAACGTTATCTTTCTCATAAGCCCTACCTCCGGCCTTCCTCGGGACATTCCCACTGATGGCTTTTTTTTTTTTTTCTGTGTATGGGCCATACTCTACTGTTTCTCCACATGTCTCATAATTTTTTATTGAAAACTGAACTTTTTTTGCGGGGGGAGGGGTAGTCTTACTTTTTTAATCAACCTGAAAATCTTTGCCTTTTAATTGGCGTGTTTAGTCATTTATATTTAATGTAATTATTACCATGATTTGATTTAGTTCTGCCATGTTACTATTTGTTTTCTTTTGGTCTTATCTGTTATTTTGCTCCTTTGTTCCTCATTTCCTGGTTTCTTTTGCGAAAATCCAATTCCTTTTTAGTATTTAATTTCAATTTCTCAATTAGCATTTCAGTGCTTTGCATTATTTTTAAAGTGGCTGCTATAGAGACTATAATATGCATCTTTAAGTGAACACAATCTACTTAGTGTTAATATTGTACTACGTCACATAAAATAAAGAAACCTTGCTATAGTTCTTTGTGCTATTCTTGTTATACATGGTACAACTGTTCACATTATAAATCCCTTAGTATGTTATAATTATTGCTGTGTGTGTTAAATAAATTAGTAAATAATGTGTATGCATTTATGTATGTTTAAATGCTTAAATATTTGACTACATATTTACAATTCTGGTAATCGTTATTCCCCCCTTTAGATTTAAGTTCCTACCTATTGTGTAATTTCCTTTCAGTCTGACAGGCTTCTGTTATCATTTCTTGTCGTGTAGGTCTGTTTCAGTGTGTGGTTCAAGTATAGACATTCCTCCAGTTTTTGTCTGATTTTGGCAATTCTCTCAGTCACTTCAAATAGTTGGGGTTTTTGAGGGAGTTAGGGGATGGGACCAATTTTATAGCTGTTATCTCCAGCAGACTTAGTCTGATCAAGCCACCCACCATTAGCAGAAGCTGAAATCCCACTGTTTATATTTTAAGACACTAAACTATAGCCCTATTTAGTCATTAAAGAAACACTTCTGAGGACATTCGAATGTGCTAGACATTAACAAAGGCAAAGCTTATTCAAGGAATTCCAAGTGGTTTAATATCATTAGAAGATAGAGCATGCTGGGGAGAGTGGAGTGCGTCTATGGAGGAAACAGCCCTGCAAACATGCATATATTTTATCTTGCATGTGATAAGGAGCTGTTGACAGGGTTTAAGCAAGAGAGAAACATAAGCAGATACGGGGTTCTGCAAGACCAATGGTATGGATGAAGAAGTTTACAGAGTAATGCCTATGGCTAAAAAAATGATCTGGAATATTCCTAGACTTCCTGTGGGTCTGGAGAGGAGGAGAGAGACTCAAAGAGGCAGGAGGTAGAGGGTGGATGTGTAATTACAATTGGTGAGTGGCAGAATTCCCATCATCTTTGTAGTAATCACAGAAAAGTGTTAAAAAAGTGAATTATGTAAATTTATCATGTAAGAAAACTCATATATGATATATGCATAGAGAGAAAGAGAAGAATCATTGACATAAACAACAAAAATAAGTTCAAAATCAGGGGGAAATTCTAGAATGCATTAGCAAAAAATGAATACGTGGAATGAATATAAGAAAAGTTAACATATGAAAATAAAGGTAAAATGTCTACATCTGTATACAAGAAATCCAAAAAAACATAAGGGGAAAGACATTTTGTACCAATCATTTGAACATATGACCCATAATTTCACAGAAATTACACACACAAACACATACATACAGATAAACATACATGAACTCAGATCGAAAACACCGAAAGTGTGCCAGAGATAACAAATAAATCAGTATGGACATACTGTGGTAAGATTCAATAAAATCAAAGACAAGGGAACATTCCAAAATTCTCCAACAAGAAATGGCAGGAGATCTACAGAGGAAAATCATCATATCAACATTTTAAAAGAGGCAGCAGAGGGCGCATTACCTACTGAGCACTCGACCCATATGGCTCTCAATCCAGGGTCTCCCAAACTCGAGCTCTAGAACATTGAACATTAAACAGCATCATCACTTCTCCATTGCTCAGCTTCCTCATTTACATCCCATAGATCATACTAATATTTTTGTCATAAGAGTGTTGGGAGTACTAAGTGCATTAAAATATGTAAAACCCATCAAAATACAGCCAGACACATAAAAGGCATACTACGACTATGAACTATATCTGTTTTCAGATTTCTTGGTAGCAATATTTGGTGGAGAAATACAACAGAATAAAATGTTCAAAGTGCTTAAGGAAAGATAGTTGATGTGAGAATTTCATATCCATTTGAATAACCATTTAAATACAAGGTTGAAGCCTAACCAGTGTGGCTCAGTGATTGAGCATTGACCTATGGACCAGGAGGTCACAGTTCGATTCTCCTTCAGGGCACATGTGGGGGGTTGTGAGCTTGATCCCCAGTGTGGGGCGTGCAGGAGGCAGCTGATCAATGATTCTCTCTCATCATTTGATGTTTCTTTTTCTTCCTCCCTCTCCCTTTCTCTCTGAAATCAATAAATATAAGATTGGGGGGGGGGGGACACAGAAAAATATATTAAATGTAAGGAAGAAATAAAGATTAATAAAGATATCAGTATTACTTTGTAATTACTTGTCATGCTCTATGCAAAATGCATTGAGAGGTAGTTAAATGTCAAGTATTCTTTTAAGTTCTTTGTGTATATTAGCTAATTTAGTATTCACATGAACCCCATGTGGTGAGGAGAGGTCCACGGAAGGTCATCAGGGTGGAGCTGATAGGCAACAAGAGTGACCTCCGTGGTAAGCCTTCTTTGTGAGGCCTGTGAATGTGAGACAGGACTTAAATCCAAACCATCTGGTCCTGTTCCCTCCCTGAGCCTCCTCTCCTCCGAGGACGTTTGTTTACAGACGTTATCTCTGAGGAAGGGGCCCTGAGAGTGGTTTCAGGGGAGCAGAGGCCTGTCTTTCTAAGGAGCTTTGATGCTGGTTACCTGTCCTGTTGCGTTCTCTTTTGGAAGAGAAGAAATAAAGGAAGAAATAAAGATTAATGAAGGAAGGAAAAATAGTTGAGTCCTGGTTGAGTCCAATTATGAATGAAACGAAATCTTCCACTGGCTGGTTAGCACTCATAGGGAGACGTGTGCAAAACACAGAGCTTTGTTGTTTCTTCTGGACAGATCTTGCACCCGGGTCTCCCGTCCTCGAGTCATAGCAAAGAATGAATGAGTATAGGTAGATAATGCGATATTAAAAATTGGAGACCTTGACTTTTCCCTGGTTAAGAAACAATCATTTGTCAACTACCCAGAATCTTAAGCCTAAAATCATGTGGGGTGTGGGTGGGGGGATGGCTAAGGAGAAAAAAAAAAATCAAAGCTTGCAGATTCAAGCATGTGCACCGTCATCTCAATCTAGTGCTGTAGATTGGGTGGAGCTGGCCATGACCCGCAGCTGCCATCTGGACACAGAGCTCTGTGGTGGACACTCTCCACCCAAAGACCATCGCTTTAACGAATTCTTAAGAATCCCTCATTTTAAATCGCCTAAAGCCGTGGTCGGCAAACTGCGGCTCGCGAGCCACATGCGGCTCTTTGGCCCCTTGAGTGTGGCTCTTCCACAAAATACCACGGCCTGGGCGAGTCTATTTTGAAGAAGTGGCATTAGAAGAAGTTTAAGTTTAAAAAATTTGGCTCTCAAAAGAAATTTCAATCGTTGTGCTGTTGATATTTGGCTCTGTTGACTAAGGAGTTTGCGGACCACTGGCCTAAAGGAACGTCCATGCTATTGTCGGAGGGGAAACCCAGTGTCTTTTTAGCTGGGACACATGAATGTAGATGTTTGCTCTCTCAGGTTCTCTGCAGTTTAACTGCCATTCTGGTGGTCAGAATTGCCCAGGAGTTCCTTCCCCTGGGCTTCCCAGGCATTTTTCTAATGGTGTCTTTGCGATGATAAAGTCTCATGTTTTAGTTATGCAGAGGCTGCTTGGGAGAATATGAAGGAAATGCAACTTATGTCTGTTGGTGATAAAACCGATCACATTTCATGACTCCCTTGTGGTGTCCTGCCACACCTGCCAAAGCCAGGTAGCGTCCCAGACGGGGGGAGAAACATGGAAGCTTAAGGGGAGGCCTGTGCCATGTTCTTATGGTTAGAGTCACGATTGCTCATTTGAGTTTAAAAATACCATTTACTCTCTCTGCTTGTTATGAGGTTTGGGAGTGTTCGGGACAATAAAATTTTGGAATAAACAGCAAAGCTTTGCAAAGTTCTCTAGTACCTATCCCAGCACAAGGAATACCTGTGTTAGTGGTGAGTTAGGTTGGAATTCAAGGAAGTTTTTGCTACTGTCAGAATCATACCTTTCTAGCAAACAAAAGTTTTGTTCCACCTTGAAAACTGGCATGCATTGACTGGGATAGTCAAACTCCATAGCAAGGTGCAGGTGCATGAGCCCATTTGCAAGTGTTCAAAGGTGGCTTAGCCTTGGGTTCCTGTCCATGCCCATCTGCAGTTACCAGGATGAATCTGGGGCAGGTGGAACAGGCACCTGGAGACATTCTCAGCAACCTTAATACACTTTTCTCACCAGCATTGGTAAAACAGTGCAATCAATTTGTCCTCCTTGTGGTGGGAAATTTCATATACAATGTTTGCAAGGTTCCAATCGAAGGCTGCTGGCGGCCTTAAGCAGCCATTCTGAAGCAGGAGGTCATCCTCATGCGATGGTTTCAGTAACTCTTTTCATACTCCCAAGCAGGTGTTGTGGCCCAAAGAGTCTTTCGCAGCAAGAGTCAGAGTTTAAGGGTCCAGAGGACGTGAGTGCTTGATCCTTGATTGGAGCAGCCTCATGGATTTCCCAGTTCCCTCCCCCGCTTTAGTTTTACTTTTCAAGGGTTTGAACACTTTCCATTCCAGTATCTGATCTTGTGGCCGAAAAGGGGCCACATGCTGACCTGACTAACTCAGGGGAGGCCTGTGTGGCGGCCTTGCCAACTCAAGAGACCTAAAGTGACCACACAGGATGGTCTGAAATTAAAATCTTTAATTAAAAAGCAGTTTATAGTGGGGAGTCCTGTCCTAGGCCAGTATCTTCCCTGACAAAGATCAACTTCCATCTCTACTGAGCCTATTGTCTTTTTGCATCTAAGTTAACACACCTGTGGAATGTCAGGGTAACTTTTGTAACCTCCCTTTTTCCTGACCCCTCAGGGCACAACAAATAGTGCCAGGACTGAGACCACAAACTCCCTCATTGTTGTTGTCATCTTGTTCATTGTTGACTGTTATCTGTCCTGCACCCACCTGTGTAAAGAAGCATGTGTCTATCATTTCACTTTTTATCCAATTCCAGATGTTTCTCCACGCTGCTTTCTGCTTTCTCCCACCTCCCTAATCTATCACCAATGGATTTCATGTAACCCACTTAAGTCTCCTCCTTTGATGGAAACTTATAAAACCACCATCCTTTGGAGCATTGTCTCAATGGGTTGAGATTTTACTGCCTGGCAATTGTTGATTAATCCCCTACTCCTGACTTCAGGCTATTCAGACAGAGTGAGGAAAGAGCTTCAGTCATGCCTGTTCCAAGCTCTGCTCCTGTATGTCTCCTGAAGGTGGTCAAGAGCCTATGCCTGCAGTCTCCACGTAGCCATCTTTTTGTTTGTATGGGTGCATGGTCTCCAAAAAATGGTGTCTAATATCTATAGTTGTTCTAAATTCCTCTGGTTTTATTATGGAACTTAGGGTCTCTCAAATCATACTGAGGGTAGTCACAGAGCCTTTTCCATTTCATTTTATTGGTTCACAATAACACAAATACATTGACGTGTATCTGGAAACCCCGGATTAAATGTTCCTAGAACTACTGCGAAGTGCTAACCTATCCTACAGAGGCTTTGGAAAGTCTTCAAAAATCACTCTCAGCTCAGATCACCATCAGGACTTAAATTCCCCCATCGGGGACTTGTTCTGACCTGGTTAACATTCAGAGTTTCCGGCTGCCCAGAGGAATGGCAGCTGGTCCCAAAGAGTGTTGGGGCAGGGACACTAGAGGGCCACAGGGTGGAAGAAGACAAAAGCTTTCAGGTCCCAGTTATGATGTGGGCAGATCCAAAAGAGAGAAAGCCTTTCACATTTTTCACTTGTCTCTTCCGCAGAAGATTTAGAGAGGCAACCGCGGGATCTGAATTTCTCTCCCAAGCTTTCTCTTATCGATCAAGAAAACACAGGTCACTGAATGGCTGCAATGTTCCTCCCTTTTCACTCTAAGGCACTTTGCAAATGAACAATTTTGTTCTTACAAAAAGTTTCCCAAAATAGCCCCTGCAATTCTAAACTGTTGGTCAACTATGCCAACATTTGCATTGGTGTGTAAATACACATAAGAGGCCAGAATCTGGTCTGCAGGAGACACACACTTGGGTTTAGTCTGAGACAGACACGTGACGGCCTGGGGGTGGTTGGTCAAATCAGTGATTGGTTCCCCTTGTGTCCTGGGCTCCCCCACCTAAGGGCTGGGCAGTCTCCATTGGCAAACCTGCAAATCTGGCATTCTGGGTAAACACAAGGGTTGGACATGACCTTCCTGCTATCAACTACCAACAGAAAGTGCCCATGAGTGAGGGCGAAAAGCAATGTTGCTGGTAACAAGGCAGCTTCCCCCCCAGGCATGGGGGCTCTCAAACCTATCAAATCATCAAAATCTTAGGGGGGGAAATACACTCGGCGTTTGGCAGCTTGATAAAAAGAAATCGGAACTGAATCTACTGCGAGACTCGCCTCATCCCTGCAGGCCTCAGGGGTCCCAGGTTCTGAATTGAGGGTCTGGGTTACAGCACCTAGGGAGGCGGCAGGAGGCTCTTGGTGGGACTGGCGGGTTGTGGAACTCCCCAAAGTCTCACCGGAAAACCCTCTAATGAACAACAGTACACTTAGCAGAACTCTCTGCAGGCAGGGAGAGACCATTTGACAGCCTCTCGGGTGTCTCTGAAGAGGTGAGTCAGAATTGGATTAACGGGAGGACTTGGGGTCTGGGCGCAGATAGGGTCAGGTAGGTCTTTCCAAGTGGGGGGCTGAGTAGGACTGGGCCGAGCCCCTGGGGAAGTAGTTGAGGACTGGTTGATTCAGGTCCGTGAGCGTCCTCTGTGCAGTACTTTACAGCCCCGTGACTACGCTGAAGCTGCCACGGTGTACTTCTTCACCCCTTGAGATCTTCTTTTGTTATTCCAAGTGCAATCCAAGTGGAGAAACACTGAAACAGGGATTGGTTAAAAAAGAAGCTCCAGCCTGGCCAGTGTGGCTCCGTGGTTGAGGTTCAACTAGGAATCAGAAGGCGGTTTGCTTCCCTTGTCTAGGTTGCAACTCAGTCCCCAGTAGGGGGCGTGCAGGAGGCAGCTGATCAATGATTCTCTCTCATCATGGATGTTTCTATCTCTCTCTCCTCTCTTCCTCTCTCTGAAATCAATAATATATATATATATATATATATATATATATATATATATATATATAAATTTAAGTTCAGCTTCCACTTAAATCCTTCCCCAGCGAGTCCTTAGCCCTTCCCTTTATCATACTGAAGACAAATATGGCAAATTGGTGAAATGTGCACCTAACAGCAAGACAGCAAGAGGAGTAACACACTGGCAGGGTCCATCCCAGCCCATTTTCACAAGCTGTGATGACGCAGTGACTCTGGGAGGACAGATTTAATGAAGATCCATGTCAAAGCTCACATCTCGGACACAGTCACCAACTTCGCGAATGCGGGCTCAGTGACGCAGGCCTGACTGGACTTTGGGGCGCAGGAACCGTCCTTGAGAGGCGCAGTGGATTTTCAGTGCCCTGTGAGTCAACGCTGACTCTGCTGCCAGAAAATAAACTCCATCTGAGGCTGCGTCCAATGACCCTGGACAAGGCAGACCCTCTCTCCGTGCTGGCTGGACCCCTGTAAGGACAGCGTCACGTGCAGAGCGGGTTTCTAAATGAAGAAGGAGTTAATGGGAGATCATGGTTCAGGAGGGAACGGGGAGTTGCCCTAAGAAGAGATGTTTTGCTGGGCCGAAGGCTAGCAGAGGGAGAGCATTTTTCAAAGTCTTTGAAGAATCACAGGTGGACCATGGACGTGAGAGTCAATTTATCGTGGGAAGTCCAGAAGTCAGAAGCCATGGAGAGATGGAGGGGCTTTTCAGCAACCGTGGCCACCCACACAGGGGATGGGCAGCGGGGCAGAGGGCCCTGTCCCAGGAGGCCTGGAGGCCGCCACGTGAATGATGCCCTGATGCCCAAGGGCGCTTTCAGAGCATGTGGAGTTGAGTCAGATGAAGAACTTGTCCTCTGCATCTCAGACTTCAGATGTAGAAAGTCTGCGTTTCTAGAAGTAGCTCCGGAGTGAGCGGGGACCTTTTCATCGGGTACATTGAATCCCTCAGCTTCCTTGTCTGGGGTCTGTCCCCTCCGCCCCCTGGAGGGACCTCCAGGGCAGCCAGCAGCACCACGCAGCCCCTGGGTGGTGCCCCTTTGGGGGAACTCAGTCACTTCACTGCAGTTGTCACTTCCCACAATATGTTGACCACATGTCCCTCTTTATCGGCACCTCTCTCGCTTGAGCCCAACTTCTTGCAGAAGGAGCTGTGTCTCCTTACTGTCCCTGACGCCTCTGGCCAGCAGTTGGGATCCCCAAAGGGTCCTTCGCACGCATCCCAGGGGCCCGCACTGCACGCAGAGGACCTGGTAGTTCTGGCTTCACCAGCAACACCAAGTTCCCAGGGAAAGGGGGCCCTCCGCTGGCTCCAGGTCCCCGCGGGGTCCCCGCCATGGCGAGGACTTTCTCGGGGACCATTCAGCGCGCCGGGGCTACTTCCAAACCTGGGCGCAGCGGGCCGGGCGTGCTGGAGTGGGACCGGCGCCCGGGGCTGCCCAGGACAAAGGGGCTCCCCGCTCCCCAATAAGTCCTTTCTCCCGCTGCCACTCTGTCCAGGTGGCCTCCAGGCTGGGCCTGCAGCCCGCTAACCCCGGGACTCCCCCGGCTCCCGGGCCCGCAGCCCCCGCAGGGAGGGACGGATGGAGGGCACCGGGGGTGGGAGGTGGGGCTCCGGGCGAAGGCGCGGGCGCCGGGGCGGGGGTGGGCGCGCGCTGGGGGCGAGCGCAGGGGCGGCGGCCGGGCCGCACGCTCCCTCCCTCGGCCTTTCTCTCACATAAGCGCAGGCAGAGGGCGCATCGGCCATGCCCTGCCCCGCGCCCGCCGCGCCGCCGCCGCACTCCCGGCCCCGCCGCCCCGCGCCCCGCCGCCCGCCCGGCGCGCTCCACTCCTGGGAAGGGCGGGGAGGAGGGGACGCGGGCCCCCGGGAGCTGGAGGGGCCGACCGTCGCGGGGGCTCTCGGCCCGGCCCCCCTCTTTCCCAAAAGCACCCGCAGCCACGCGGGCCGAGGAGCCGTCCGCCTCGCCCCGGCCTCCCGTCGCCGGCCCGAGCGCGCGCGGGGAGCTCGGATGTCCGGTTTCCTGTGAGGCCCCGACGCCGCCCCGCTCGCCGGCTCAGCCGGGGACCGCGCCGCGCGCCGTGGGGATCGCCGCCTGCGGCTCGCCCTCGGGGCTCAGCGCGGGGCTGTCGGGGGGCAGCCGCGCCCCGGCCGGGCCACCATGCGCCGGCTGCGCGCCCTGAGCCTGGCGTGCTCCCTGCTCGCCGCCGCGCTGCTCCCGGGTCCGCGCCGCGCGCCCGCCGCCGCCGCCTTCGAGTCGGGACTCGGCTTCTCGGACGTGGAGCCGGACGCGGGCGAGGCCAAGGTGGGTGCTCGGGCCGGGCCGCGGGGGGCGGCGGGGGGCCGCGGGTTCGGGGCGCGGGGGGTCCGGACCCTGCGCTGAGCGGCGGGTGCGCTCTGTGTCGCCGGGCGCGGGGGGACCCGCACTCCGGGAGCGGACAGCGTGCCCCGGAGAGAAGTTTCCTGCTGTTTCCGCACAAAGTTGGTGCCGAGGGGACACGCGAGTTGCGGGAGGGAAGGGCCCGCGCGGCTGGGCACGGGGACCGCGGAGCCGCTCTGGGATCCGGCCCCGCGCGCCTGGAACCTGCGCGGGGCGCGCAGCCCCGAGAGCCGGCTCCGCTGGGGTCCAGGGCGGAACCCCCGCAGGTTGTGGGGGTCACACCGCCCTGGGGTGGGACGCAGCCCCGCACAGCCCCAGCGTGGGGAGCCCCCGGCGCGGTGCGCAGCTTGAGAAAAACGTGGGGGGTTAGTCACCGGGCTGGGGGCTTGGGACTTGGGTCGGTTCCTGAAGTTGGTGCAACTGGCGATGCCCCCGGATGGCGCGGGGACCCCAGCCAGGCCCGACCTTCCATCCTCAGGAACCCGGCGTTTCTGAACTCCATGGGGACGCTGCAAAGGAAGGTGGGTTTTGTGTGCCTGTTGTTCAAGCGGCGTTTTAATTTTGCACTCGGATGTCGAGTGTGACTGGACACGGTTAGCGTTAGAATAAAGGAATCGAGAAACAAGCCAGCGAGTGCAAAGGGTTTTAACTCTCTGCCTAAAAACTTTGCCAAGGGACGTTTGAGACCTTCTGATTTGCAAAGAGGAGCTGCGTGCTTGTGCCTGCTGCTGGCTGGCTCCCCCAGAGGGTGCATTTACCCACAAAGTTCAGATCTGAGGCCAGGTGGGTCGCATGCTCACTCGCGTTCTTGAACTCCTGAAGGTCCCACTGGAGATGCCGGGGAGGGCTCCCTCCCCACACTGTCCCTGCAGGGGCCTGGGCCGGTGGCTGTTTCTCTGGGGGCAGGAGGGGAAGTGTCCGCTTGGAACTGATTTGTGGACTCACATACATAAGCCGAACGTGTGGGAATTAACTTGCCTTCCCCGTTATATTTTGAAACACGTCTTAAGATTGCGTAGACTAATTTTCAAATACGAGGTTCCTGTGTCTTTACATTTGGGGGCGGGGGGGGGGGATGTTCAAATACAGAATATAGGCGTCAAGGAAGAACCTTTGGAGTAAAAGGAATAGGTGTTCAATCGCAGGACAGAGTGTGTTATGCGAACGGCGGGATGTTTTTAACGCACACAGTCACACAGGTATCACTGTTGTCATGAGAGTGACCCCCCCCCCCCCCCGCCCCGTGTCCTTAGATGCCACCCGCATGTAGCAGGGGCTTCCTTTCTGTTTCTGCAGTCAGACCTTTGGAAGGAGGGCCTGTGGCAACTCACCTCGGTCCACAGGAGGAGAGTGGGGGGTCGGAGGTCAAAAGAGAGGTCTTTCCGATAAGCTAAGAGTCCCCCCCCCCCACCCCGCCCGCCCACGGGAGTCTGTCTCTGCTGGACAGTCCTGAGTGAAAGCGCTGTGTGTGTGTGTGATGTGTGTGTGTGATGTGTGTGTGTGTGTGATGTGTGTGTGTGATGTGTGTGTGTGGTGTGTGTGATGTATGTGTGTGTGTGATGTGTGTGATGTGTGTGTGTGATGTGTGTGTGTGTGATGTGTGTGTGTGCGATGTGTGTGTGTGTGGTGTGTGTGATGTATGTGTGTGTGTGATGTGTGTGATGTGTGTGTGATGTGTGTGATGTGTGTGATGTGTGTGTGTGCGATGTGTGTGTGTGGTGTGTGTGATGTATGTGTGTGTGTGATGTGTGTGATGTGTGTGTGTGATGTGTGTGATGTGTGTGCGTGTGTGTGATGTGTGTGATGTGTGTGTGCGTGTGCGTGTGTGTGATGTGTAGGCAGGCGTGCTGTTGGACGATGCGAGGTAATTCATCTCTAACTTCAGAACTGTCTTCATTGGTGAAGTGGTCCCCTTTCCCCTTTGAAAGTCCTCCTGCTCCGTGCTCGCTCTTCCTGGCTCACCATCCTTTACGCTCTGTGCGGTGAGCGTGGGTCGGTTTTCTGCATTCCGCGAGGACTCTTCCCCACACGATGACACATCAGGTGGAGTCCCTGAGTGCCACAGACCACAGGCAGCCTGTTCCTTACCCTGCACTGAAGTGTCCCCAGGGGCGAGGGAAGGCGTGGTGAGGCATGTGTCATGTGTCCCTGCCGTGGGATGGCCCAGAGACAAGATCCAGGCTCTCTGTCTCTCCCTAGTGGCCCAAACAATCGCCTCCCTTAGACACAGGCCCTGGTGAGGAGCTGACTGCTCCTTTTCCCTGAGCTACATGAGCCCAGGAAGAGATCTGAGAAGGTAAAAAGAAGAGGCTCAATAGACATACTCTCCCAAAAAGGCAGATTGTTGGTCATTGACACTTCGAATGCTTTTTTTTATATATTCAAAAAATGCAAAACAGCTCATAAACTATGAACCAAGGTTAGCCAGCCAATCCTCCCCCCCCCCCCTCCCCGCACCCTTCCCCCACAGAGCCATGCAAAAAACTGGAGGTAAAATCACCAATGGAAACAAGAGACCCTGTTCTTCCCCTTCTGTTTGGGTCTGTTGGGTCCCTCTTTCTAGTTCTCTGGTTGGAGGACGTACTCAAAAACCCTGAATTGTTTCTCTGCAGGGTGTTAGTGCAACCAAGTCTGCATCAGCAAAGTGAGGCCAGCGTGTTGCTCTCATGTAATTAAAGTGAAGTGGGCACGATGGGGGGAAAGAGGAAATATTTAACCTTGTCATCGCACTGAAGAACACTGCAAATCCTAGAAAACACACTAGATGGTTATCTTACAATCATGTTCCAACTGCGATTAGAGAGAGTTCACTCTGGCTGGTTAGATTTGAGGACTTTGAGAAAAGTTGATTTATAGAAACAACAAAAAGGAAGAACTACGTCATGTGAAATATACTTATGGGACTTATATTTTACGGGATTTTTATTCCATGAATTGGGTTGGACTAGGAGCATAAATACCTACATCCTCATATGTTTTTAGAGTAATAAATGCAAGGAGAGCATATTTTACATTGCAAATACCTATGTTAAAGATGAAGCTCAGCCCGGCTGGTGTGGCTCAGTGGTTGAGCATTGACCTGTGAACCCGGAGGGCTCAGTTTAAGTCCCCTCAGAGCACATGGCCTGGTTGAGTGCTCAGTCCCCAGTAGGGGGCGTGCAGGAGTCAGGGGATCAATGATTCTCATCATTGATGTTTCTCTCTCTCCCTCTTCCTTCCTCTCTAATATCAATAAAAACATATATATTTTTTAAAAATATAAAACTCAGCCCGAAACCGGTTTGGCTCAGTGGATGGAGCGTCGGCCTGCGGACTCAAGGGTCCCAGGTTTGATTCCAGTCAAGGGCATGTACCTTGGTTGTGGGCACATCCCCAGAAGGGGGTGTACAAGAGGCAGCTGATGGATGTTTCTCTCTCATCGATGTTTCTAGCACTCTATCCCTCTCCCTTCCTCTCTGTAAAAAAAAATCAATAAAATATATTTTAAAAAAATATAAAACTCAACATAAAACTTACAACCTGTGTCAACTGAGTGAATAATGTGGAAGAAGAAATATTGAATACACAAATATAGCATCTTATTTTCTGTTTTACACAACTTCAAATATCTTTACATTTATAAGTTAAATGCAAAAGAAGATTAGCTTAATATTAACAACATCAACTCCTTTAATGAGGATAGCTATTTTTAGTTGCTATAATAAAAGCACATATAGTTTATGGTGACTATCACAAAAACCTTCATAATAATGACAAGTAGTTTGCAGCACGCCCAATTTCCTCCCTCTGTCATTTATACTTCTGCATACTTTCAGGCTTATTTTATTTTTTATTTACTGCCTCAAATCCATCTGTGGTGATGTTTTTCCAAATGCCATCTGTGAGCTGACTGCAGCAGAATTCCTTGGAGGTCTTGAATTGCTTTTTTTCTTACCTGACACTCATCAACTCCCTGGTCTCGGGTCTAGGAACATGCTGTTTTAACTAGCATGCTGAGTCATTCTCATGCACAGTGAGTTTTGGAGTCACCAATCTATGGTATGTAACAATGATTCATTTCATTGGTTTTTATCATCTTCATTGTATGATTGTTGAGTTAGCGAGGGAAGTTATTGGGGCTGGGGGAACTTCAGGCACATAAGCCATTTATTCTCTCTTCAAGGAGCTCACAGCTCAGGTAGAAACAAAGAAAGGCTTAAGCACAGCAACCTCTGCGAGCTACCAGGGGAATGGTATCAGCTCCCTCTGGGTGCAGACGTCCTGCGAGAGACCATCGGTGAGGCCTCATTGGTCTGGGTGCCTGGGCATGAGGCAGAACTTGAGTTGTCACCTGAATGAGAGCTCCCAGCAGACGACTCCATCAAGCACAGGGATCCCTTTTGCGTCTTGGATGAGAGAGAAGGGGCAAGAAGGCAAGCAGGACTGAGGGATTCTGGAGGGTAAGAGTGAAGGCTCTTCAGTAAGAACAAGTTTGTAGAGATGGATGGGGTCACATTGTATGTGGCCGGTTTCAGGAATGTGACCATCATGCTGTGGCTCATGGGGGGTTGGTTGTGCATGACCTGAGCACCTGAAAGACAGTTAGGAAGAGGATATTGAACTCATGTATGGGGTTGATCGGTCAGGACCTTGGCTGGCGGAGGGGGGGGCGGGGTGGGGGGAGGGCGGGGATTGGTCTTATTAAGAAGCTACGGTGTAGAAGGGGAGGCATGAATAGTGCGGCAGGTACAGTGATAACAGAAGAAAAACTGTTAGAGGAAGAATCCATAGATCTGGTGACTGACTAACAGGAAAGACATGGGAGTGGGGGAAATCGACCTTTGACCTCAGTGTTATAATCATAGGACATGTTGAGCCTTCTTGTAAGATGAGGGCATTTCAGAGAGCGAAGAGACTGGTTTTCATGGATGCATAGTGGAAGACGAAGGCATTATTCCACAAATCACAAGATCTTACTAAACTAAGCAATCTTTGGAGAAGCAAATTAAACTCTACCAATCCATCTCACTAAAGGGAAATAATTGTCTAGGATCAGCCGGACTTAAGCTGCATAATAGAGCAAAAGTATTTAAGTGTTTGACAAGTATTATTGCAATCCCTAAAGGAAAATGAACAGAATGCATACCCCATTACAAGGCATTAGAAATAAGAAGGTAAATGTTATTCCAGTAAAATGGGCTGTGATGTTTAGCTAGTTACAGCCACCTCTGAGCTTGGGGGGATGGTACCTGGGGCATTTCTCTGATGCACTTCAAATTCCCGTCCTGTTGGGCAGCAGCCAACCACGGATCTTCAGAAAGCAGGGTCACTGGTAGGGAAAGGCGCCCTGTTTGTGGAAGTGGAACCCTCTTCAGCTCATTCTGCATCCATCATGTGAGGGCCTCGGAGTCTGACCCCCTCGCAGCCCTTTCTGAGGAGGGCCAAGATTGTGCCACCAAAGGACTGGGTTGTTGTCCCCGCCCCGGGTGTCTGATGCCTCCACACCAGGTCTGCGGGTACTGTTTGTCCTTAGCAGGTCTGATCAGGTGCTCCGTCAACCTCCTGTCTTCTCAGAGCTCTCTGACCCCAACTCCGAAAGATGCTGGGGGTGCAAGGCTTTGGACATAGCGAGCTCTATTCATCTTTCCTTCTGGTTTCTGCTTCTTTATGTTCTTCCTTCTGAACTTGGAACACCTGCCTGGCCGCCGTTTACTCACGAGATGGTGACCATCAAAACCGCAGTCTAGGAAGCCGCTTGTGGCTGGTCTAGGCCAGTGGTCGGCAAACTCATTAGTCCACAGAGCCCAATACCAACAGGACAACGATTGAAATTTCTTTTGAGAGCCAAATTTTTTAAACTTAAACTTCTAACGCCACTTCTTCAAAATAGACTCGCCCAGGCCGTGGTATTTTGTGGAAGAGCCACACTCAAGGGGCCAAAGAGCCGCCTGTGGCTCGCGAGCCACCGTTTGCCGACCACGGGTCTAGGCGGCTCCCCAGTGGGAGTCCACTCTCGTCCTTCTGCGCTGGGCTGGGCAGGGCGGTGGGCTGGGAGAGCTCACTCTGGGCCTCCAGGTCTGGTCTCCGGGAGGGGTGTCTGGGGCTCCTTGTTGGCAGCCTGGGTCCAGCGGGTGTGCGGTTCCCAGTTCCCACCTGCTGCTGCGGGACCGGGGAGCTGGTGTGAGTGCCCTGAGCATCCCCCGTGCTCCTAGCACCGTCACCTCCGGCAGCCGGAGGGGGCTTTGCAGGTTCAGATCACCTCTGGACACCATGCACGCCTCGTCTATGGAGAGCAGGTGCCTCCATCATGAGGAGGTCACCCCTGCAGCGCCCTGAGCACGGGTGTGCCATGCACATCACAAGGTGACGCTTCCTTTGTCAGGCACCTCCGTGGGATGGGCGCCGTCACATGTCATTGAAGACGATGAACCTGGACTCCAAGGATTAGCCAGGAACAAGGCCTTTTCCCTTTTAGAAAAGTGTGGGCCTGGGTTTGGGCCTGCAGGGTTCCGGAAGCCCCGTGATCCCTCCTCCTGCACCCCTCCCCACCCCCCCAAAGCTGCAGCTGCGGAGGCAGAGGCCTCTGTGCAGGGGCGCCCCGGGTGCATTGATTTCCATCCGGTGCCCACAGGACACTGCAGGGAACTGGGACTCCCCCGGCTGGCACATGGAGCCCCTCGCCCTGGCCGTTGGGAGGGTGGCCGGCCGCGTGGGGAGGGCCTCGTTGAATCCCCGACGGCAGGCAGGCAGCGTTTTCCAGGTTTCATGCCTCCACTTGCAGTGCAGCCTGGTGGGCCCTGCGCCCGGCGACCTTTCACTGACATCGGGGCTTGGAAGGAGCAGGCTGGTTGGCACCGGCCTCACCCCTCCCCCGACTTCGTGCGCCTGTGGTTTCACCTTTCCCCCGTCCCCGTGGGGGAAACACGCCCCACACCTGCCACAGCCGCCTCCGCGGGGCTGCAGAGCCGGGCTGTGGCCGGTTAGCATCCATCGTGAGTCACAGCGGAGACTGCAGCCCGGGGGAGGCCGGGGCCTGTGATTTGCAATGGGATTCTGACCTTTTCCACCCGTGTCTCACAATGGTCCGTGCAATGGCTTCTTCTCATACTCACAGAAAGCGGTGGTGGCTCCTGCCTCCGCTGGTTACCTGCTGGGAGTCTGTAGGGCCCTGTGGAGAGAAGAGGTGGTTCCTCGGTTTGCTTCCTTGGCATTCTCCCCCCCCAGCCCCCGGAATGAGCCCATGGGATGGGGGCCTTGACCCGCCCTGGGGGGCTCTCACAGCCCCGGTGCTGACTGTGCCCGAGGCCCCACTGTGAGAAGGAAGCAGGACTCCTCTGGATCCTGAAATCCTGAAGCTCATTTTCCTAAGTGGTTTGGCGCTGTCACCCTGATCTGATCTGACATAAAGCTGTTTACGGCCTTGGTTTACCCTCCCAACTGTTTCTAACCTGGGTTAATAGCAGGTACTTATGTGTGCGATGCTGCTGGGGCGGGGAGTGATGAGATGGGTGTGCCCTGGTGTCCTGGAGGTGCAGGGCCTGCTCCCAAAGGCGCTCTCAGGCCTCAGGCCCCTGACGCCTGGGAGGGAAACCCAGGGGCCCAGGAGGAGACCGTGTGGACGCTGCCGACTCCCCGCACCGGTCAGGGCCTGGCTTCTGTTCTTTCAAGTCCAAACTCTCCTGTTGCAACCCGCTTCCACGCGGGGCGTTTGAATTCCTGCTCAGCAGCGGTGGCTTCAGCGCCAGGCGGCAGTGCCGAGGCGGGGGCAAGCAGTGGCTGTCCAGTGAGGGGTCCTGTCCATAGCCAGCATCTCATCCTCCATGGGAAGCTAGAAAGGTGCTCATTCAAGCACCAGATGAGTTAACTATACGCTCCAACATGTCAGAGGTTTTGTAAGAGTCTCCTGATTTCCCAGAGCTGTTGGCCAGGCTGCCTGGGCCGTGCCGGCAAGGTCAGGGCCAGGTGTGGGCAAGGTCGGGGCTAGGTGTGGGCAAGTTGCAGGCAAGGTCAGGGCCAGGTGCGGGCAAGGTCAGGGCCAGGTGCGGGCAAGGTCAGGGCCAGGTGCGGGCAAGGTCAGGGCCAGGTGTGGGCAAGGTGCGGGCAAGGTCAGGGCCAGGTGTGGGCAAGGTCAGGGCCAGGTGTGGGCAAGGTCAGGGCCAGGTGCGGGCAAGGTCAGGGCCAGGTGTGGGCAAGGTCAGGGCCAGGTGCGGGCAAGGTCAGGGCCAGGTTGGGGCAAGGTGTGGGCAAGGTCAGGGCAAGGTGTGGGCAAGGTGCGGGCAAGGTCAGGGCCAGGTGTGGGCAAGGTCAGGGGTCAGGTGTGGGCAAGGTCAGGGCCAGGTGCGGGCAAGGTCAGGGCCAGGTGCGGGCAAGGTCAGGGCCAGGTGCGGGCAAGGTCAGGGCCAGGTGCGGGCAAGGTCAGGGCCAGGTTGGGGCCAGGTGTGGGCAAGGTCAGGGCCAGGTGTGGGCAAGGTGCGGGCAAGGTGTGGGCAAGGTGTGAGCAAGGCGTGGGCAAGGCGTGGGCAAGGCCAGGGCCAGGCGGGGAGATGTGAGGTCACGGACACGAGGGAGGCAGGCAGGGCCTCTCGGAAGCTGAAGAGTGAGAGCAAAGCCCAGAGGTGGTGGTGGTGGTCAGGGTGCTGGGGGGCTGGGGGCAGAGCTTCAAGGGGAACGGGGGACACAGTGGAAGACCCCGAGACCCACTGACCCACTCACACACAGTCATACACACTCACACAAACACATTCACACTGACACTCACCTACATTCACACTGACACATACACACACACTCACATTCTCAGTCACACACATTCACACTGACACACACACTCACCCACATTCACACTAACACACGCAAAAACACACACATACACTCATTCACACACACACACACACCTCATAATGCTTCTTCAAACAGCCAACTATGTATTTGCCTAGCTAACTATTTTTAGATAATCCATCAAAAGAAAACACTTTAAACAATCAGAGAGTATGAGATTAGATTCTTCATCGTTTATACACTTATTTGTAGAGCAGCTGGCTATTAAGAAAAAGAGAGGTAACCCTAAAGTGTCCTAGCAACTCCATCTTGTAAAAATATGCTCACAAGTATTCTTGGGAACAGTAAGGCTGGAAAGAGGTGGCTGGGGGGAGGGGGGGGCAGAAAGGAGCCATCCAATAAATAGTGTAATTACTTTGTAGCTACTGGCAGAAAAATTCACTTACACTCAAAAGACATCTTTGAGAAGACTGGCCTACTGAAAGAGGACATACCCCCATGTGCAGCTTGGGATAACCAACAACACTTCAGAGCATAAAAGGCCGACTTCTCCACATGTTCAGCTTCAGTCCTATCTGCGTGGACAGGTGGGGAGGAAATAGATACCTAAGCGTCGTTAAAAGAGATGTGGCTTACAATATACATCCTAAATTTACAGTGAAATCACGCCAGAATAGCTAAGCGATGAAAGCATGCTCTCACTGAATAAAACATAAGAAAATGTAAATGCAGGCCTGGCCGGGTGGTTCGGTTGGTTGGAGCACAGTCCTGTACACCAAAAGCTTGTGGGTTCGATCCCCAGTCAGAGGGCATATGGGAGGCAATGCATCCATGTTCCTCTTTTATACTGATGTTTCTCTCTTTCCCCCTACCTCTCCCTCCAAAGTCAATGAACATAGCCTTTGGTTGAGGATAAAAAAAGAAAACGTAATGGTGAAATGTCTTGTGCAAGAGTTAAGCTTGTGTGAACTTGTTGACAACAATGGGATTGCGCTGCTCTGTCGGGGTGCTTTTCCAGGACGTTCTGCACTGTCCTTGAGAAACACTCTACCCTTAGGGTAAGTCTGGTCACTCAGTGCTCTAGTGTGCTCGCCAGGGTTGATTTTGTTCGATGGTTCTATTTGCCAGTAACACTGTGAATTTCTTGGTGCTGAGCATGGGATGGTGAGGGGGAGGCGGGTTGCATGGGAGGTGCGTGAGCAGACTCAAGGAGGAAATTCAGAGTACGTGGTGGACATAATTCCCTGCTCTTTAACAGCTAACAACATATTTTTTATTCAGAATCATCTTTTAAGTATTCACTTCCTTAGGGATCCAATATAGATGTTGGTTGGAGTATTTTAGGAACTTTTGATCAGATACCATATTTCTAAACAGAGAATGTTTTTTCCTGCCTGAATCTGGAACAAATGATCGAACACTAAATAGATACTCTGCTACTGTGTAAATGAATAAATAATTAGACAATATAGATAATACACTCTCTATACTAATTTATACATATCCATCCACATTCACCATACGAATCTACATGCAAATACTGGTATGATCATATCTTAAAGTGATTTTTACATTTTTATTTCAGGATTAGAAGCGTATGTAATTATATGAAATGAAACTTTGTATTTAAGTGCTGTTATGGTTCCCTGTTTGAATTGTAATATAAAGCAATTTTTTTCACTGTGATTTCTCATTCTCATACTAATTTCTTTTTCTAAATAGCTGTGCTGTGCTTATTATGGGGGGATCAGAAACGGGATTAAAATAACATTGCTTATTTAATATTATTTTGTGCATAGAGGAAATGTACATGAAATGAATACTACTTTTCTCCCAACTTGCTAAAATTCTGAGAAAGAATGAAAACCCCCACTCTCCCCGCCCTGCCCCACCCCAAAAGGCAGCCGCTGCCCTGTGAGGGGGGCGAGGGGACAGCCATCCTCCTCCCTCCTGGGAACCGGCTGGAGGGGAGGAATCCCACTGGTTATCGCTGCCTCCGCCGACCGGTGTTCAAAGCTTGAGCGCCTTGCTCTGAAATGGCAGAAATAATTGCCTTGTGCCGGTCACGGCCTATAACCTTTTCTCAGGAAAACTGTGCTTCTCTTTTCTTTGTTGATGCTTAAATAGGGTCTTGTCTTCCCCTCAATGACATCACACAGGCACCCTCACGCACCCCCCAAAGAGTGGGTAAGTCTGGCAAATCTAATCAGACTCAAATCTTTAAGGAAATGGTCTTTCTTTTTTTATTTTGTGTATTTTTTAACTGTTATGGAATTTTGGGGGTTGACATTGGGAAAAAGGGAAATGGTCTTGACTTGCTTTCACCTGGCGTGGGCACAGCACCCGTGAGCCCGCGTGGAGCCCCACGACCCCTAAGGGAACTGCCTTGTCCTGGGCTCAGTGCTCAGCCTGCCTGGGAGGAGCCTGAGCCCACAGACCAGCCCTGAGGCCTGGAAGCCACGACAGTTCATGTTCCTGCCACACCCTGGCCTCCACGGAGGACTTTTCATTCTTCCTTCTTGTCTGTGTCTGTTGTGTGTATTTAGTTACTTTATCTTTCCCAAGTCCTCTTCCAAGTTTATGGTTTTTTGTGTGTTTGTTTGCTTGTTTTTGCTGCAAAAAGCTTTATTGTTTCCATTTGGCCCAGTGCATGGGAGAGGGCTCCCGGGTGGTTAAAGAATGGCTAGTAGTTTCGGGGGGAGGCTCAGGCAAAAGCCAGACCCCAGCGGGTGCAGAGGGGCCCTCGAAGGCCTCGGACTCCAAAGGCTCCTAGGCATGCTCGAGGTGAGCCTTTCCGAGAGGTGCTCGCCCAGCCCAGCCTGGGCCGGCCGCCTGCGGAGGTGAGGCAGGTGTGGCCCCTCTTCTTGAGGAGTTGCACCTCCTCGCCCCGGAAGTGGTTCTGCAGGAAGTCACGGAGCTGAGGGTGGAACCCGGGGCTGCAGCCTCAGAAGGGCCTGGCTCAGGTTCCTCTCCAAGGCCAGGGCGGCCTGAGCTTCCCCCATGCACCTTGGGGAGGCTCCTGCGAGTCCTGGAAGAGAATGTGGCCACTGCTGGTTTTGCATCTAATGTAAGAGACTCCCTGGAGCTTCTCCTCCAAATGAGTGGCCCCGCCCTCCAGGGCACCATGGTCGCCGTGGAAACAGATGCCAGAGAGAGGTGGGTGTGGGAGGCCCTCAGATGCAGGTTGACCTCAGCCTCCACTTCGGTGGAATAATCCTGAGGAATTGGGGAGCTCATGGTTGCTGGGCGATAGGAGTTAAGGTAGAAAGAAAAGGTGTTGGCTGGTCTGGGAGGTGGCTCCGAAGGTGGTGAGTGGAGGGGGGTCGGAGGCTGGAGGACGGGGTGTCCCTGGGTCTGTTCTGTCCAAACACTGTGGAAGCAGGAGACAGATCTGCGACGGCCGGGGCACTGTCCCAAGTTTATGTTTGGAAAAACGAACACTTATTTAGGTTCATGTTTGCTTATGGGTCGTGATATTTATGACTTCCCTAAAAAATAAAATGATTTTGTCTCAGCGCCAGATTTCCGTTTTGGGATGGTAGTGATTCCTTGTTTGTTCTCTTTGGATCCTGGGTCTTTCTTTTAACTTTGGTGTCTGTCCGTGCCAAATTAGAGTGCCACCGAGGCCCGCGTTCCCCATGGCATCACACTTAAAGTTGGGTCACCTGAAGGCGCTTTATGCTATGCAGCTCCGGCAAATGATGATGTCATAAGTTCTAGTGCAGATGACACATTGTTCTTCCCACACGTTGGCGGCAAGGAGACCTGCCCGGGTGGGGACCAGAAAATGCACCCTGAGTCTCGGCGTGTGAGCATGGCGTAGTTTCATCGCTGTCACACGGCACACAGTGCCTCCTAGGCTAGGAGTCACAGATGGACAAATTGCCCGGCCAGCATGGCTCAGTGGTTGAGCATCGACCGATGAACCAGGAGGTCATGGTTTGATCCCTGGTCAAGGGCACATGCCCAGGTTGCAGGCTTGATCCCCAGTGGGGGGTGTGCAGGAAATAGCCGATCGATGATTCTCTCTCATCATTGATGTTTCCATCTCTCTCCTCCTCCCTTCATCTCTGAAATCAATAAAATATATATATTTTTAAAAAGATGGATTGCACGCAAGACAGGACCAGCTCACGTCACAGGACAGCCACGCACCCACATAGAGGAAAACATGCACCCTTTGCATTCAGTTAACTGTTAGAGAGACAATACTATCTATTTAATTTTTGTATTTTTATATTTATTTTAAAGGCATCTTAAGGAACAGTTTTCCATCCAGTAGCATTCTTTTCTAGAAGAAGGCCCTTTATTTATTTATTTATTTGCTTTTTTTATAAATATGCTTTTTTGGCATTGTCTTTCTTGCTTCCAGTTATAAATGTGAGCAAATATCGATAGGGAATTCTTTGTAACTTCTAGCTTGGTTATTTATCAAAGTTTATCAGCAACAATGTGATTTTCTCTGTCTCCCAGAGAAAACGGAGTTGGCCACAACTAGACCATCAGTGTCTCGGAAGTCCTAGGTCCTGTACTTTCATATTTGTGTCTGTCTTTATCACATTAATTTCTTCACCAAGTAGTCATTGCCTTCTGTCTGTTAGTGTTTAAACTATCGAATAAAATCTGAGGAAAACAATTGTATAAAATTCCAAGATGTCAACTGTCTTACATATTTCAAAGTTTCATATATATATAATCGTGATTAATTTTTATGGGATGTGGATATAGACAAGAACTTAGACTTAAGTGACATGTACTAGTTCTCTAGGCCAGTGGAAAAGCTATTACAAAGCTCACGCAGTGGCTGTTAAAAGTCAGTGAATTTACAACCACTCCATTACTGGTAAGGCCAAACAATAAGTACCAAAGCTTGAAGTATTTTGAATGAGATGAAGATCACTATCTGGGTTGTCTATAATTTAAAACACTAATGAAAGATAATCTAGTAACTATCAAAAGTAGTACTTCATGAAGCTTTTATAGCTTGACAAATCCAAGTTGTTCATTTGGTATGTACAAAAAGACAAAAGCGAACAACATAAAGCAACACCCAGGCCTTGTGCATGTTAATAATTTTCTGTGCTTGCCATAATCATTGGGTCATAGCATCACGTTTTATGTAATAAAGGACAGCCCCGGGGTTCCGGTTTGACCCGCTGGGGTCAGGATCAGAGATGCTGCTGTGCCTCTCCCGTTCCCCTGTCCTTGGTGCTGCAGCTCTTGACCTTGACAGCACCTGGGAAGTAGCCCACCCAGGGCACAGACGTCCTACTTTCTCCCTCCTCACAGACCCATCACGTGCGTGTCGTGTGCTTGTGATCATGCCTGGGTTCTGCTGGTTGCTATTCATTTCCTTAGGACCGTGGTCGGCAAACCGCGGCTCGCGAGCCACACGCGGCTCTCTGGCCCCTTGAGTGTGGCTCTTCCACAAAATACCATGTGCGGGGGGTGGGGGGACACGTACAGTGCGATTGAAACTTCGTGGCCCATGCGCAGAAGTCAGTTTTCGGCCTGGGCGAGTCTATTTTGAAGAAGTGGCGTTAGAAGAAGTTGAAGTTTAAAAAATTTGGCTCTCAAAAGAAATTTCAATCGTTGTACTGTTGATATTTGGCTCTGTTGACTAATGAGTTTGCCGACCACTGCTTAGTATAACTCAAAGGGTTCAAAGGAAATTTTAAATGTAGTTGAGACCAAGCTGGGTTTGAAGTCGTGTGCAGTCAGAGCAAAAGCTGATTTCCCAGCTGTCTTTGCAGCTAGTGTTGCCATAGCATAGGTCTGGCCAATGAAATACAAGGCAAAACGTAGTAGGGATTTATGGGGAAACTTTGCTTTTCTCATTTTATTTTCTTCCCTGAAAATCGGAAAATCCCTTCTAATTAAACAAATTACTTTATGCTTATCAAAAGAACACTTTTAGACTCATGTGGACTAAAATTTTTATAGTTGTTAATGGCAGCCAGGGGATATGAGATGCCTTTCTAAATTTGTACTTAATCTGTTGCCCCTAGAGTGAAAATAATTTAATATCCAAGTTGGATACAATCTTTATAGCCAACATTATTTGCCAGCTGATGGAATCTTTTAAAATTCTATGTTTATATTCTGTAAAGATGTTAAGAAGTAGCCACATTTCAAATAAAGGAAAGTTCTGTTTATTAGGAAGACTATAGATTTTGTCCCTTTTTGCTGTTAAAAATGTTAACACGTTGCGTGCCACCCCTGACCAACTCTAATTATTTTGAAAATGGTAACTATAACAGAGAGAAAGAGCATTCTCCTAGGATTTAGAAAGTTCGATGAGAAGTCTCAGAAAGGACAGGAAAAAGTGTGCAAATGAGAAAATGTTTTTTATCGTCAGACAGATTAAGGAGTAAACACCTGGACTGTGCAAACACTGTGCTGGGCTCTGGGCTCTCAGAGCCTGAACTGCCATCCTAGTATCAACATGGAAGACTGGGAAAGAAGCTAATTCAGATGTAAAACAGCTGGGACGAGATAGAGTCCATGGCATATACAGGAATCTCCTCATCTGTCAACAAGTTTCTGCAGATGCCCCTCGGATTGTTTTCACTGCAGTTGTAAAACTCAGTGGAATGTTTATCTGTGATTCCAAAAATGTGATTTTTCCAACACACAGAGTAGAGTCGTTCTTAATGCTCTGTCCACCACAAAATATGCACGTGCACAACCCCTCCTCCACACTGGTGCTTAACATTGGGGGAGGGGAGAGTCACTGTCAAATAATAAATATGAAATTTGGTTGTCATCTGAGGCTGGAGCAATTGATTTCTAGAATATTGTTCCCTGACAGTCTAGACTCTAGAGCCATGGTCGGCAAACTGCGGCTCGCGAGCCACATGCGGCTCTTTGGCTCCTTGAGTGTGGCTCTTCCACAAAATACCACGGCCTGGGCGAGTCTATTTTGAAGAAGTGGCGTTAGAAGAAGTTTAAAAAATTTGGCTCTCAAAAGAAATTTCAATCGTTGTACTGTTGATATTTGGCTCTGTTGACTAATGAGTTTGCTGACCACTGGTCTAGAGAATACAGATCAGCACATGTCATGTGCAGGCTGCAAGACTTAAAAAGCACGTGTTCTAATTTATTCCTTTAAGACATCATCTGGATCATCAAGTGTAATTTTACTCAGGGAGTTTATATAGGGTAGTGGTCGGCAAACTGTGGCTCGCGAGCCACATGCGGCTTGCAAACCGAGGTTTGCCGCACTGTTGACTAATGAGTTTGCTTACCACTGATATAGGGAGATCATTTTTATTACTAGAATTGGCCATATTTTTCCATTTCTTGATTCTCTAATATTTAACTTTTCAGTTTCATTCTGTCTGTCACGTGCTATAGCCATCTTATATATGCAGAGATCATGTTTTGTTTGCCACTAAAATCAATGTCGGGCAAGCTCAGCACAAGTGGACTACGTGGAGTAGCTAAGCACAGTTGCTCCATCTGTCAGAAGTACAAGGTGAGTGAAGGAGACGAGGCTTTGGGTGGTGAGCATACCATATAGGAAGACAGGTGTCATATTAGAAAGTTGGACACCTGAAATTTTATGACGTTATTAACCTATGTTATCCAAATAAATTTAATTTAAAAAAGAAGGGATTCTTTCATTCTGATTTCTGAAGTTATTAACTACATCTTATTTTCTACCATGTTTGAAACCTAACACTCATAAAGTTAACTTTCACAGTTATTTGTGAGTTTAATAATTCAGTGACATCAACCAGAATTTTCGTGTGACATGCAGTTTCATTCTATTAAAATTCAAATGCTAAATTATCTATTAAGTAGTCCATGGCATAAAGTACTCAAGAATTACAAGTAATAGCATGTGGCAAATCAGTGGATAATACGTGTATCATAGATTCTATTTTATTTTCTTTTTCATAACAATGTGGTGGGGAAAAGTGAATTCCACAAGCAGAGAACATGCATTTGTCATTTACTCGGTATTCTAAAACATGAAGTTGTTTTCACGAGTGAATTCTCTGGGCTCCTGGAAATTAGCATTTTCAAGTATATTTCAAGTTTTTATTGTGTTCCACTCTCAGACTTGCATCGCCGCCTTGGCGCATTCCTTGTATACCCATGTGAAAGATTAATGGCTTTACCCTAAAAGATTTAAAATTTTGTTTGGAGAGAACAGTCCTTATATGAAACATTTCCAGATCATGAGAGTTTAAACTTGCTAATTTTATTGTGTCAAAAGTGTAGTCACAGAGAAGTGAAACACTTGGGCAAGTTAGTGCTTTTGAAAAGTATTTGAGTAATGTTGATTTCAGTATAGGATACATTAAATAATAGCAAATTAAGTAAATATAACATTTAAACAATGTTTAAAGTTTCCTTTAAGCATTGATTTTCCTCTTCACTCCGTGTTTTCTGTACGGTTGGACATAGAACACTTACAGATTTTACTTCTTTCTGATGGCTTCGTCTCCATGGCTCCACACGTGAAGGGTAACAGGGCTTTCTCCAGCTCCTGTCCCATGCGCTGTACCTCCGGTAAGACCAATTGGGTGTTCCGGAGAGGTCCCTTCTTCCCTGTCCTCTCACGTGTCTAAATGAGAGCTGGGCAACAGTCACTGTTGGATCTGATAACAGAGAGTCTGGTAGTCCTGACCTCCCGGTGTTAGCGGCCCACACACCATGTGAGAAAGACAAAGCCTACGCAGAAGAGGGAGACGGGTGGTTACACTGTCCTCACACACCACCAATCTGACACGCACCACAGGCTCGGCCGTGCCCAGGCGGGGTGTCCGAGGCATCGCTGCCGGCGGGGAGCACCGGCCCTCACCTGGGTGCTGCAGTGTCCTGCCTGGCCTCCTCCCGTGTCTGATACAGTCTCTCACGGAGACAGGAAAACGGGAGCCTGAGCTCCTCACAACGTACTCAGTGCATTTCTGATGCTGATGGAAACATTTCTCTGTTATCTCCTCGTCGCCCTTAATAGTTCATCCTATTGATTTTATTAATCAAATGTGTAATCATATATAGAGAGTGTCCCCAAAATATATACACACACTGTTAGTAATTATAAAGGCAGTGTTTACTAAAATACATTTCATTTTCAAAATTGAGCTATCAGCTGTTAAAGTGTGTGTACATTTCGGGGGGGGGGGGGGGCGCCTATATGTTAAGCATATTTTTTCAGTAATTTGACCGTATCTCAGACTTCATGGAAATTTGACCTGAAAAGACATTTCAAAGAGGGAGGGAAGCAGCTACGACAAGAGCATCTGAACTTCGAGCTCGGCTTTGTTTACCTTCCGTATCATCTTATATTCTAACCAGATTTGAGCAGTTTCTACTGGTTAACATGTTTCCCTTGCAACTGAATTATTTGTCCTTAATCTTTTGAACTGTTCTCCTGAATGCGCCTCACAGACAATTGTCACCGATGCTGATGTTTCGGAGTCCACATAGAATGCATTTGATTTCAAGTATCGGTTATTTTTTTTTTAGGTAAATTTTCTTGAAAGAAGTGAATTTTGCATGTTCATTGGTTATTTGCACTTTCACTTAAGGCCGTGGTCGGCAAACTGCGGCTCTCGAGCCACATGTGGCTCTTTGGCCCCTTGAGTGTGGCTCTTCCACAAAATACCACGGCCTGGGCGAGTCTGTTTTGAAGAAGTGGCGTTAGAAGAAGTTGAAGTTTAAAAAATTTGGCTCTCAAAAGAAATTTCAATCGTTGTCCTGTTGATATTTGGCTCTGTTGACTGATGAGTTTGCCGACCACTGACTTAAGGAAAGGGGAGAGCATTGCTGTGTTAGGGCAGACGGGGAGAAGAAACGGACAGCCCCATGGGAACCTTGGAAACCAAATCAGCATCAGCCACTCTGCACGGTAGCGGGGAGGAGGCGCTCCACGTGTGAAAACCAAGATCGCAGTCTGCTCATGCTTCTGGGACTCTGGGTCAGTTTATTGGGTTCATTGGGAGGGAAGCTGGGGCGGGTGGGCGGGAAGAGATCAACCAATGAACCTGTATGCATATCTGCATCACCCGAGGACACAGACAATGGGGTGGTGAGGCCCTGGGAGGGGCGGGGGGAGAACTGGAGTGGGCTGGAAGAGGTTCATAGGGGAAGAGGAGGACCTATGTAATACTTTCAACAATAAAGATTGAAAATAAAAAAGAGAAGAAGTAAGACTCCAAAAACAACAATGAAAAACCAAGATTGCATAACGGGCCTTCGTGGGTGCCAGCCTCTCGTGAACTCTGTCTCCTCATCGCTTTAAACCCACCCAGAGAAGGCCTGTGGCTAACACGGCAGCTGAGCTGCTTTTCGGGGGCAGGGGTCCAGGGGACACTCTGATGGAAATAGATCATTTCCAAGGTGAAAATGTCTGAGGTTCTGTTTTGATCCGGTTTGGAAAGTCCGCACTGAGACTTCATTCCACTCGGCTCTCTCAGGGAAAGACCCGGTTCGGGTCACTGAAAATAACACGTCAGGTTTGAAAAGAGCGTTCACGTGTCGCCAAGTCAACCCGCTAACGATGCTTGGAAAATCATCCCAGGGAGTAATC
This sequence comes from Cnephaeus nilssonii, assembly GCF_951640355.1. Classification (NCBI taxonomy): domain Eukaryota; kingdom Metazoa; phylum Chordata; class Mammalia; order Chiroptera; family Vespertilionidae; genus Cnephaeus; species Cnephaeus nilssonii. The sequence continues at coordinate 3,417,702 of NC_137079.1, read as the reverse complement.
GCTGCAACGGTTTCCACAATAACAATGTGGGCGACGTTAGGACTTTCCCTTGTGCAGTGGCCTTGACCTGCCGAGTCTGAAAGGAGGCTTGGGGAGGGCAGCCAATTATACTTGCTGAGTGTGGTTAGGAAAGATGTTGGCTAATGTAAGTTTTTTAAAAGACTATTCATTTTAAGCAATAATATTGATTGATGCCTTTGGGTAGCTGGGGAGGGAAGTGAACCTACTCCTTGTTGGTGTAACTTTTTAAAAATGTTTTCAGTTTAATGGGAAAAGGGAGTAAGAGCCAGCTACAGTGGGAAGTTGGTGTCGGTAGCCAGCTTGAACTCTGTTTTTCAGAATTACTGTTTTCAAGATCATGCATCACTAGCACATATTTGTTAAGTTGCCTGATAACTTCCTCCTACTGCATAGTCGTTTCTTCTCAAGCTCTGCAGGAATATGTTCTATTGCTGTCTCATTAGCATGGGTTACAGAAAAGGGTCTTTCAGGGAGCACAGGGGCCCACGATGGATCCCCAGATAATGCACGTGAGCCATCCCGAGTCCTTCCGTTGTATTTTATTGTTAGAGAGCACAGGGGAGTTGGAAGAGCATGGACCTTGGGGTCAGAACTGGATCTGAACGTCGCCCTGCACTTTGGGAGCCGCGTGATCTTCATGTTTCTGAGTCGGTGTACTGTAATTGGGTACAGCAGCGTCTGTCTTATGGCATCGGAAGAGCATGCATTTAAAGCGCTGCCTCACGTTAGCTCCTAATAAAGCATCAGTTCCCTCTTGGGGGCCTGTCAGAATCACCGGGTCCCTCACTGTGGCTCGCACATTTGCCTTCTTTAATTCAGGTCTGTGATCAAAAACCCACCTATGGAATAGAGTCGATCTCAATCCATTTATCCATGTCATATCTGCTAGCTACCTCCACGGTGGTTAAAACTGACCAGCACGTGGCTCTTTTCAAGACAGCGGTGACCTCGGGGTTGCGGAAGCCAGGGGACCGTTCTCAGAACTCCTTGTTCTGTGTTCTATGTGATGGGCAGTCATGTGTGGCCACAAGAGGGGCACTAGAAAACAAAGTCTCAAAAAAAAAAAGGAAAATGAAAGAAAGTCTCTTATACTCCCAGGAAGGGGTCACACAGGGTCACAGGGGAAGGTTTGGTGAGGAGGTAGAAAGGGCAGGGACAGGGGGAAGTGGAGGCTAGATGGGTCTCTCTTGAGGTTTCCCAGGGGAAGACAGGTGGGGCAGGGTGAACAGTTCAGGATTGGGAGTTTGCGTCCTCTCCCCGGGCTCTCAGCTAGCGGGTGGCCTCCGTTGCCTGGTGCCTGGCCTCGGGGTGTCTAAGGCAGAGGGGCACTGTGCCCTGAGGGGTGTGGGCCAGGTGGAGGAGTGTGGCTCCCATGGAGAGTGTGCCCATCAAAGGCTGCTCCCAGGGACTCATCCCTCTCTCCAAAAACTGGCCGGCCTCTCCCTGGCCAGAAGGGTGTGTTTTTGTTTGTTTGTTCGTTTTTTTGTTTTAACTTGAATAGGTCAAAGTATTCTAATACACAGACCAAAGATACATGCAATATATTCTGTAACTTAAGTTAGCAGCATTTGATCTCACTGGTTGCTCTTTCTTGTTCTCCACTGCCTGCGATTTTATATAATTTCTCTCAATTATACAAAAACTTGAGTTTTTCTTTTTCTGTGGAGGCCTTGTACACCTTTCTTATGGGTACCTAGGTATTTGGCATTTTTTAAGCAATCACAAAGGGTGATTATTTTTGCATTTCATTGTCTGTTTTCTGGGTAACAGTGTTCTAGATTGGCATTTATTGTCTTTCTATATTTTAAAGATTTGTTTTCATCCTCTTCTGATTTTCATTGTTTCCACTACCAATATTATTACTCCCTTGAACAAGAAATTATTTTTACTGTTGGCTTTTAACATCTTCTGTCTTTGGATTTTAGCAGTTCTATTACTCTTTTAGGTGTAGCTTCTTTGTGTTTAATCTGCCTGGAGTTCACAGCAATTCTTGAAACTATTTGCTTGATGATTTAATTAATTTGAAAATTTCTAGACTGTCTCTTGAGACATTTCTTGTGTCCTGTGGTCTCTGTCCTCCAATTGAATGGATATTAGACCTCTTCGCTGTCTTTTTGGGTCACTTTTCTGTATTGTCTCCATCTGCTATGCTGTTTCTTATGGATATGTCCTACTGACCTATCTTCCAGTTCACTAATCCTCTCTTTTGCCCTGTCTAATACTATTCATCCAATCTATGGAGATCTATCTTCAGTCATGACATTTGCAGTTCTCAAATTCCTCTTGTCTTTTCTTTTTTTAAATAAATTCCATTCCTCTGGTAGCATTCTTCATCTTGCCTTCTGTTTTCTTAAACATACCAGTCACATTATTTCCCAATACCTGTTTCAGCATCTGACTCATCTTTTGTTGTTGTTTTTTCTGAGATTTTGTTTTCATTTGTAAAGCTTTTATTTTTTTTATTTTTAATGTATTTTATTGATTTTTTACAGAGAGGAAGGGAGAGGGATAGAGAGTTAGAAACATCGATGAGAGAGAAACATCGATCAGCTGCCTCCTGTACACCCCCACCTGGGGATGTACCCCCTACTGGGAATGTGCCTGCAACCAAGGTACATGCCCTTGACCGGAATCGAACCCGGGACCCTTCAGTCCGCAGGCCAACGCTCTATCCACTGAGCCAAACCGGCCAGGGCTCATTTTTTTTCCCCTTGGTCTGATCTGTATGGCAGAAAATATCTGATTGAGTGCTTGACATTGTATATGAAACTCGATCACTGCCTGAATGATGCTGTTTCCTCCCAGAGAGGGCTTACGGTATCCTCCGAGAGTCAGCTGAAATGGGGACAGGCCACCCCGTTCAGCCTGAGTATGCAGGACCAGAGGCTTGCCGGGCATCTCCGTGTGGACAGTCTGCGCTGGTTCACCGCCGTTCCTCGGGAGCTGTCATTCCAGAGATTCATCTGATGATGTGATGGTCAGTGGGGTGTGGCCACACGAGACACCAGAGGGGCACAAGTTTATGGAGTTACACCATTCTTCTTCCTCAGCGGGTTCTGTACCCCAGTTTTTGCTTCTTCAGAACTCTAAGGCTGCTGATAACATCCTTGTATTTTTCAGATTTTTTACTTTTGGTGTGTATGTGTATGTGTATGTGTGTGAGTGTGTGAGCGTGTGTGGCTATTTTGCTTCTTTCCCTGGACAGTTTGGACATTTAGCCAACGTTTCAAGTGGACAACGTGTCTGTCTTGCTCCTCTTGCCTTACGTTCTTTCCAGGACCAGAGCCCCTGAAACCTTAACTGCCCTGCAGCCCCAAGCTGTAAGGCTTTGTGTCTGCAGCCCCATAGGTTGCTGGAAGTCTTACTTTAAAAACACACACAAAAAACCCTTTGTTGTTCTTTGCCTGAATCCTAGCCTCTCACCCACACAAGGACTGGCTTGTGGCCTGAGGAAAAATATAGCTCTCAAATGTCACCTTTCTGAGATTATTTTTCTATCCAAGATCTTGGCCACTAAAGCCTTGGCTGTCTCTTACAGTTATATCATCAAATAGGTGTTTGTTGTTTTAGTTTTACCTCATATTTTCTAGTTCTCAGCGGAAGCATTGTTTCGTCACCAGCTGCTCCATCGTGGCTAGAAGTGGGATTCCCTACATAAGCCATCTTGATCATTGTGGTGGGGTTAGTCTGGCCAAGGGACTTAGGGGACACAGGTTTGGGGTAGGCCTGTGGTTTAAATTTCTCTTACTGTGTTTGAGATACTTATCCACTGAAAACTGTTTTTGTTTTTTTTTTTTATTGTTGACTCTATTACAGATACACCCCATCCCCTCACTTTGCCTCCCTCCAACCTACCCCTGCCCCTCCTAGGCCTTCGCCAAATTATTGTCTATGTACGTGGGCTATGCAGTTTTATCACCTGTAGTCAGAAAACCAGACCTTTTTCATAAGATGTTTATGAGGATTAATTGGAAAAAAATATACGTAAGTAATTTACTACAGCAAGCATCGTATAGTAAATTTAACAAATGTGATACAATAATGTGAAATCTTATGAAGTCTACAAGACTAAATAATGCATTTCTGAAATTAGAAATAACATAATTAGTTTAGCCCCAATGGATTAATATTTACAATCTCATTTGAAGATGTTTCTTTTAAATATTGACTACATTTTAAAGACTTTTTATGGTGTATATCTTCATTTTACAACAATAACAAGACTACCACCACTCAAGTTAAAAATAGAATATGTTCCTTCAAGTGCTGACTATGTGTGCTCCTTATAAGTATTTTGTTGAGTTTTGCTGGCTTTGGAACTTCATATAATTGGAATGATGTTTATGCATTCCTTTGCAATTTGCTTTGTTCACTTAACATCCAGTCCCTGTGATTCATCCATGTTGATGGTTTGGAGCTGTAGCTCCTTCCTTTCCCCTCACTTTTCAATGTAGTAAGATTGCATTGCATATATATTACCTGCCCATGTGTTCTCCTGTATGTGGAAAGGGTATGTTTTCTGACCTTTCACTCTGGGCTTTTTTTCTTGGAACTGTATTTGTGTGGGTTGAAGGTGAATTTCTCTAGAGCCCACGTGTATTGCTGTGTTAGGCACCTGCGAGCTCTCCACATACCATTTCCAAAGGCATTTCTGGCGTAAGCCTGCTTGAACCACAAGCAGGTTATTTCAGAACACAGACCGGGTTGAGCGCTTCCGTGTGATGATGTCACAAGCAGGCGATTTCTTCCCTTCTCTCCGCTAGAACCAGTGTTGAGACGTCAATTGTCCTTGCTGTTTCCTGTGGACATGAGATTTCCCCCCGCCCCCCAGTTTGTGCATGGATTAAGAAAACACTGTAGATTTGGGGGTTTCTATTAGACTCCCACTCTAGGGGAGTTCTGAGCTCGCTCTCCTGTGACAAGGTCAATGTCAAAGCTCTTGCTCCCAAGGTGGGTATGACTGAGTGCTTGCTTAGGCTCTGGTTTCCCTCTTTCACTTTGTTTTGGGTCTTTACTTGATTAGATGTTCACTGCACATGGAGACACATACACACACATAGATAGATACATACATACATATATACACACATAAACACAAGTGCATAGATAGGTACATACATACACACATAAACACAAGTGCATAAATAGATACATACATACACACACAAACACAAGTGCATAGATACATACATACACAAATACACACACAAACAAGTGCATAGGTAGATACATGTATACATATATACATACACACAAGTGCATATATAGATGGATATATACATACATACACAAGTGCGTAGATTCATACATACATGCATACACACAAAAGTGCATAGATAGATTAGATAGATAGATAGATAGATAGATAGATGGATAGATAGATAAATGTACTTTTTCAGAAAGAATCTCTTCCAGCAAACTGTTAGAAACAGAAGTAACTAAGGCATGCTTTACAGGAGATTTTAGGATTGTCCTTACGAGCTGGTGACCGGAAGGTCTCATGTCCTGGGTCTGCATCTGACGTCGGCTGCAGTGGGACAGGCTGCACAGCCAAGGGCGTGTGGTCATCGCGACAGGGTGAAACAGAAGACTTTCACTTCCCCCCGCGCGTGGCTGGCACGGAAGAACGGACAGTTGCTTGGTCCTAGCGAATGCATTTATTCTGAATAAAAACAGAGGGGCTGCTCCTACCACTTCCTTTCCTTGCTGTCTCTGGCCTGATTTCCTTCCCAGGCCTGGTGCCTCCCTCCAACTCGGAGTGAATCCTAACGCTCTCCGTCAGCTCACTGTGTGTTCTGTGCCTTTCTCCCTCCCCTGTGATCCCTCCACCTACCTGTGTTGAGCTTGCAAGTACTTCCTTTCAATTGTCTTTGTGTCCCATGAGATAAAATTAACAGAAGTGCTTAGTAGGTGTTTATTTCTCTGCTGTTCCATGGGCCATTGATAATGTGCATAGGGAAGCTGGCTGACAAAGACAGACCACACACACACACACACACACACACACACACACACGAATTTATTGTTCTCCTTGATGCAACACTCAACATTACAAATTTCTATACACTTAATAAATTGTGACTTAAGTGTTTTAGGGAGTACCTATAAAAACTATATATTTGCTCCCCAGAATACTTACATGTATAGAGTCACTGAAGAGTTTACATGGTGCTTTACACGGCTCTCTCCTCTAGCCCCTCTTATTTCCTCTGGAATTTCTATCCTCTGTTGAACCTCCTGGAATTATTCCTAATAGTTGTAATTTTTTTCTTATTTGTATAGCCTTACTCTTTTAAAAGACCTCAGAATTCTGAAAGAATTTGCAAGGCTTATCTCTTGCTTCACTGATATTTTGCACAGTGTACCTCTTTAGCAGTTTTGAATGAAGTAGTCCAATGCTTAACTCAATGTCAACTTTTCTCATTTATCTTTTGTTTCTGGCCCTTTTTGTGGAATTTTTAAATAAATATCTTGTGCAGTACTTGATAAAAAAGTAATTTATTTTAGCTTTCAAAGTGAATTTTTGCAACTGTTGTGTTTTTCACAGCTGGTCATTTTTCTGTGATTCTCGTCCTTATAAGTGAATGAAACTTGTCAATAGTAGATGTTAAGGTGGACTTTGTTAGAGGATATGTGAGTGCCTGTCCAATAGAACATTTTACGTCCAAAACAGCTCAAAGAGTTTGAATTCTTTCAGCTTTATGTCCAATATTTTTGCAACTAAAAACTATATATATATATATATATCTCAAAGAGAATCTTGAAGGAATGGACTTAGAAATATGCACTCAGGTCTCCATTTATATATGTTATGTATAGGATTGTAAAGCGAAAGTAAAACAAAGCAAAAAACTAGGTATCGATATGATGGACGGTGTCCATATGCCACTCCTTTAAAAATAATGTTTGAAATGTTCTAACGGTTAGATTTTCCCACAAGTACCTCCTTCCACTCTCCTGGATGAATTGGCTGAAACCCCAAAATGCCAAGTCTAAGAAGTCTTTCCAAAGGGAAACCTGTTACAGTTAATTTCTAAATATAAATGGAAAATGAATCTCAATCATTTTAAATTTCAACAAGAAGCATAGTATAGTCATTGAGTTTTTACCTCCGTAAGATGTTATTTTCATTTGTGAATTTTTACAACTTAGTTGTGATGTTTTACTGTGTTGTTTATTTAAGGAAGTAAGACAATTTTCGTAACAACGAAAACTGCCCTTCTGGAGGGAGTTTCTTAGAGTTTTTAGAAAGTCTCCTAGTCATATCTAAGGGACACTCTGGTATTGAAAATTTACCTCAGTAACAGTGTGTTTGAAGGTGATGGTGTTGGCTCTAGTCACTGGGCGTGGATGGCCGTGGGAGGTGCTCACAGAGCTGGGACGTGGCAAGGGCCGGCCAAGACTACATGCATGACGAAGCAGGGTCTGTTTCAGGAGCGGCCCTGTACTAGTGTGAGCACAGAAAGGGTTAGAGCTTGGAAATCTACGGAGACGAGGAGATTGGCAGCTTGCATAGGAATCAAGTCTGCTGTTTGAATGCAGCACGGGGCAGGGGGTGGGCATCCTGAAATGTTTCAGACTTTGTAGCCGCAAACTACACGGGCTAATAACCAGGGTTGGCAGAGGAGGGCATTTTCTGGGACATGTTACCCAAAGTGAGAAAAAGCAGCAAGTCCAACGTGGCGCCTCTTTGGGAAGCTCGTCACTAAGGTGGTGACGTCCGGGTGGCATGGCTGGAGATGGGAGAGCCACATTTCATTCAAGGCTGGTCAGCAAGAGGGGTTCCCCGCTCCTGCCGCCAAGGCTGAAAGGATGCGCTGGGCCCAGCACCAGAGGGGGTCTGCTGTGATGGGTGCTTGCTACTGGGTCATCCGAATATGTATTCACTGCTGCGAAGGAAATTGAACTGCTGGGTATTTATTTAGTGTTTCAGATCAGCATGATAACTCAAGTGTGGCTTCTTAGTCAAGTTGAGCACCACCCCTGGCTTCGGCGATTCTCATACAACCTAACTGTCCTGTTTCTACTCTTTATACCCTTGGAGTCTGATCTACTCATGGCAGCAGGGCGTGTTTTCAAAACTGTAAACGAGATAATACCATTCCTCTGTGTCAGCCCACCAGTGGCTCCTTCCCATGACAGTTAGACTAAAACCCAGCCTCCCCGGCGTGGACTGTAAGGTGAGGAAGACGTGTCGTGACCCGTCCCTGAGTGCCTCTGACTCCATCCCACTACACTGTGCCGCCCCCCACCTTTTGGAAAGACTGCACCCCCCTTTTTGGTCTGCCACGTAAACACATTCTTTCCATAGAGCCTGGAATGTTCTCTAGACAAGCATGGCTGGCTCCCTTTTTTTGGTGGAAGTCCCAGCTTGTTATGTTTTCTTTTTCCCCCTCCACCTTTTTTCAGCCCCCACTCCCTCCCCCCTGGCAGCTGGCAGTCTGTTCTCTGTGTCCATGAGTCTGTTTCTATTTTATTTGTGAGTTTATTTTGTTCATTAGCTCCCAACTATGTGTGAGATCATAGGGTCCTTGTCTTTCTCTGACTGCCTTATTCACTTAGCATAATGCTCTCCGGGTCCCTCCATGTTGTTTCAAAAGGTAGGCTTGCCTCCTTGTTTAGGGGCGACTAGTATTCCACTGTGTACACGTACCACAGCTTTCTCATCCGCTCCTGTGCTGATGGGCACTCGGGCTGCTTGCAGATCTTGGCTATTGTGAGTAACACTGCAGTGAACATAGGGGTGCACGTATTCTTTCGAGTTAAGTTTCTGGGCTTCTTAGTTTATACCAGTTCTTTAGGGATCTCCCTCCCTTCACTCTCTATTCTCAAGAGGCCACCCAGAGCCTATCAGGAGCCTCAGTTTATTGCCATCCCTGCCTCGTGTGTTTAAATCTATTTATCGCTTTATTTCACCATTGATTCTCTCTCTACTAGAAAGTCGGGGGGCTTTGGGGTGTTTTATTCATAGCTGAACTCCCAGAACCTAATAATGCCTGGCATTCAAAAGACATTTATAAGCACTTAGTACACTTCATTAAGTAAGAAAATATTATGTCATAACATTCTCAGAATACCATTATAAATTTAATTCTGTTATTGTCACTTAGCAGATAAAGAATGCAGGATTTGAGAGGTAAACACCTCGCCCAGGGTTATTCAGCGAGTTCAGTGGCAGAGCCTGAATTTGAACTCAGCTCTGCTGACATTCGAACCTCACCTGTAGTCTTTAACCTGTGCTGCAGGACGCCCCAGGGTGCTACCTTATTCTAGTAAGTTTGGTACATATGAAGACTACATCTACCAAATCACCTTTGGCCCCGGGAATGTAGTTGTCCTACACTAAGTCAGCACAAATTACCTGGATACATGATCCATCTGTGTTGTCCAATACCCAAGCTGACAATGTCAGGCGGGCCACCAAGAATGCTGTGGCATATTCTCAGGGAGAGACAGACTCATGGGTTGGGTACTCATGGTTTGTGACTGTGAATATGTGTATCAGTGGTATCATGCTATTGATCCTGGGGATTTGAAGTAAGGGAGGTGTATTAGTAAGGAAATGATGAGATGAAATGGGATGGGATAGGACCCAATAAATGGCTCCTTGTCAAGTGAGCTCCCACTGTATCTGGTGTTTCATTCCACCAGGGACCCCTGGGAATCACTGTAGAGCGTGCACCTCAGAGTCACCCCAGCTGAGGGGCCAGGGGGCAGGGCTGTTGACACGTGCACACCCTGTCTTGTTAGGCTTCGGCGAGGGCTTGTCTGGGAGCAGCATCCCAGCAGGGCCGGCCGCAGGTGTGAGGAGTGAGTCCTGGCCCTCAGCGCAGGCGGCTAGCAATCAATGCAGCTGGACTGGAAGTGACTGATGTAGTGAGGACGTGGACACATGGCCCAGGCAGTGACAGGGTCTTCCACCGTACTCATTTGCATAAGGTAATTCACATGCATTTATGCATGCATATGTCTTTGTGAATTAAGGACCAACAGACGAAACGCAGCTAAGGGCAAACTGTAAAATCTAGGAAGTACTTAGCTGTAATAGTAGAAGTAGACGATACAGGTAAGACTCAGTAAAGTGGTTGCTCTCTGAATGCGTATGTTGGTGTAGTCGGGGTGACAGTCTGTATTTGAGGAATTGTGGGAACACTTGACTCAGTTATTTACTTATATAGCAGCCCTCTTTAGTACAAAATATCAGCAGGCCCCCTGACAAAGGTTCTATAGCTCCCTCTATGTTCATCCACCCCCATGCCCCATTGAGGTGTTTTTGTAACTCAAACCTACCTGTGTGGTAGGCAGAATAATGGTCCCTAACGATGCCCACGTCCTGCTCCCTGGTTTTGAGAATATGTTACCTTACGTGGCAAAGGGGACTTTGCAGATACGGTTGAGGACCGGAGATGGAAAGATTATTATCCTGGATTATCTGAGGGGGGCTCAATGTAGCCACAGCTCTGATAAGTGGAAGAAGGAGGGGGGGGGAGGAAGATTCAGAGTGATGTGGCGTGTTCCCTGGCTGGGTGGCTCAGTGGGTTGGAGCATCATCCCCTGCACCAAAAGGCTGTGGGTTCGATTCCTGGTCAGGGCACATACCGGGGTTGTGATTCAATCCCTGGTTGGGGTGCGTAGGGAAGGTAGCCAATCGATGTGTCTCTCTCACATAGATGTTTCTCTCTTTCCTCCTTCCTCTCTCTAAAACAGGCATCCTCAAACTACGGGCCACATGCAGGTGTTTTTGCCGTTTTGTTTTTTTACTTCAAAATAAGCTATGTGCAGTGTGCATAGGAATGTGTTCATAGTTTTTTTTTAAACTATAGTCAGGCCCTCCAACGGTCTGAGGGACAGTGAACTGGCCCCCTGTTTAAAAAGTTTGAGGACCCCTGCTCTACAAACAATAAGTATATTTTTTAAAAAGTAGAGTGATGTGGTGTGCAGACTGCCCTGGCCGTTGCTGGCTTTGGAGACAGTGAGGAGGTGAGCCAGGGATTGTGGCAGCTTCTAGAAGCTGGGCAAGGCCAGTGGGTTTGATTCCAGAGCCTTTGGAAAGGAAGACAGCCCTGCCAGCACCGTGGTTCTAGCCCCGTGAGAGCCCTTGGGACTTCCCCCCTCCAGGTCTGCAAGCTAACATGTAAACGCACGGGCATTGTTTTATGCATCGGAGTCTGCGGTCATTTGCTCCAGCAGCAACAGGGAACTAAGGGCCGTAATAACACGCATAGACCTTACGTGAAACACGGAGATGTCAGGTCACCCCGGTACAAACATGTTGGCCTGAAAACCATAGCAGTTGTCACCGTACGAAGCCACTGCGATACTGTTGACTGTGTTCCCTGCAAAAGGCATGACATCCCCGACTTATTTCTTTTGCTTTAAAACTGGAAGTTTGTGCATCTGGTTCCCGTTCACCTTTTCACCCAGCCCCCTTCGACCCTGCCCGCTGGCAGCCACCGCGTGTCTCTGGGTCTGCGAGACTGTTTCTGTTTTGTTTTGTTTGTTCGTTCATTGTCTGGTTTGTTTCCCAGATTCCACATAGAAGCGAGAGCACACAGTATTTGTTTTTCTGTGTCTGACTCGTTTCACTTATCACCATGCCCGCTGGGCCCAGCCATGTTATCACACATGACTCGAATCATTATGCTGGGCACCTGAAACGAATGTAATATTGTGTGTCCGCGCTGCTTTTTTTTAAAAAGAGCGAAACAGAAAATCCTAGCAATTTTCCAGTCTGTACACATGGTGATGAACTTTGGAAGGAATTTGGGATTTAGGGAAGCAGAACGGGTCTGCATTCTGCCTAATGGCTCTCTATTTGATCTCAGCCGCTGTTGAATCTCTCGGCTTTAAGCTCATCCTCTGCCTCGTAGGCACAACGGGATTGTCTTGCTTCTCCCGGGAGTTTGTGGTAAGAGTCAATGGAGATAATCCGGGCGGAAGTACTCTCCAGGCCATGAAATAGTGCATGCAGCCTTCATTGGCTTGGTTAGCAAATGGCCTTGCCAACGAGTTCATCCCAGAAACCCAAAACTCAAAAGGTAGAGGTCAGGCCACATCATTCTAGTCAGTTTATAGATTTCTCAGCATTTCTGAATCAGATGAGCAAGTCTGTATTTACAATGCGGAAGCCATCACTCTGTGTGACAGGTTGACACGTCATTGTTCTCTCTCTGTCTGTCGTGCACTTGAAATTGCCTTTTTCTGCCCCTTGCTTAGCGGTGCGCTAGGTCACTCAGGGAGGCGGGAACACAGCCCCTGCGATGGCCGTGAGGGGCTCAGCTCTGCACCCTCTGCTCCCGAGAAGTCCCGGAACCAGGCTCTGATTCCAGCTCTTCCCAGACTCCGGCAGAGCAGCGTCTTCCCTCGCATCTGTCTCAGCAAAGAGGCTTTGGGGCCAGAGAAAACCAGCTGCCTCTGATGACAGGGTCTCCGGCCCTGCTGATCAGGGCGAGCCGCCTGCGGGGCAGCTGGGCAGCCCTGGTCCGGGCCCTGGAGTCGCCGGGGAGGAATCCCCGCTGATCAGTCCCAGAGGTGTGGGTGCCGCTTCTCTTCTGGATCCTGAAGATCAGGCCCGGCTGCTCAGGCTCTCTCCTGCGGCTGTGCATCGCTCTGACACCGCCTGCTCTCACCTGCCCCTCCCAGATACCCCCCCCACACACACACAAGCATAATGAGCAAAGCAATGGGCTGTTGGGTTTCCAGACAGCACCCCCATCCAACAGCCCAGCACGACGCCACAGCTGCAGGCTGTCACACAGCTCCCTGGGCCCTGGCGCAGGCGGGAGGCAGGGGGAGGCCAGGGCACATCTGAGTCTCTCCTGCTTATGGAAGTTGTTCCCATTTTATGGTTAAAGCCACTGAGGCAGAATGAAGTGAGGTAAGCGCCCGGTAGAGTAGGCTTCCCAGCATGGAGCCTGGTAAACTCCCCTGGGGAGTCAGGCCTTGTGCATTCTGGAACCCGCTCTCCCTAGGAGCTCCGTTTGCAGAGTGTTACAATAAAGGAATTATTCGCCACCTCAACAGCTACCTAAGAGCTATTTTTGAAAGACAGATAGTCTCCTCTTACTGTAAAACTACTCTTACACACGTCACCCGATAATGTGACCCACCACAAAACCGGGCCCATTCAGATCCGGTCTGGGCAGTCTCAGTACAGCCCGCCATGCCCAGGCTAGCTCAAGGGGCTGCTTTTCCTCTTGCTCATCAACAACTTTGTCCTTCTTGTGTCTCACCAAGCTATTGGGGTATTGCTCCTGCGGCATCACCTTTGACCCTCAAAGTCGTATTGTCTTACTGCTCTTTGTCCCCCGCCGGCCCGTTGCTCTGCCTCGCGTGGGGACCCCAAGTTGTAAAGAGAACGAAGAGCTACTTTTTCATTTAGAAAATGCGGTATTTCTTTCGTCTTAAATTATGTATATGTCGCCCTGACTCTTGATGTCTGGTCATTCTTTATGTTCTAGCTCGAAGCCTCATTCATCCCGGATTCGCCCATTCACAGGAAAGCGTGTGTGTAAAGTAGAGGCTGGGACTGGACAATTTAATGCATTGAAATGGTCACCTAACCAGTGACTTGATGGCCAGACAGAGCCAGTCAATTCACAGCAATGAGTTTTCAAGATCAATTCACTGCCAGACATAGTATTCAACATAGAAGTGATTTTTCTTTCTTAGGGTGGGGTTTTTATTACATGTATATTTTATTAATGCCCTATGCATGGACAGTATTGTCACGATGACAAATATTTTTTAAAAGTAACAAAGGTTTCTTGAAACTGTGGCTATCTTTTCCTTTCTGGGGGTGACCAGCATTTTTGGAACTCTAAATTTTGAGAAGTCTTTGTGGTTTTGCTAGTAAGTGTAGTGTAGAGATTTGGGGCCACAGGTCACCTCCACATTTACACTGCTGAGGTCCAGGGAAGAGTTCAGAAAGGTGAGTTACTTAGCTTGTAGAGTAAATGTTTGAAAATCACTGAATAGCATACACTATTAAATGCCTACACACATTTGCCATTTGTATGAATAAAACAGTAGAAAGATAAGTGTAAGATAACGTTCCATGCTGCTGGAATATTTTCAACTAGACATGATTTATATAATGTATGTATGATTTACATATTATATCATTTCATATATATTGTTTTATATATTATTTTATAATATATAATTACAGAGAATAGTTATTATGAAGCACATTTAACCATAATAAAACTGCGAGTCAGAATGATTCTTCATAATCATTCATTACAAATTCTATATAATATATAAATAATATAAATAATATAGTATATAAAATGTGTAATAACTCCAAAGTGGTTCATGATACACCCAATTTCTAGTCTATTGTCATTATAAGGCTTTTAATCATTTATCCTTATTTTACGATTCTATTGTATAATTTTTATTGGCTATCATTTCAATTTTTAGGGCATATCAATACTGCATATATCCTTCATTACACATTTTCCATAAATATTTTCCGCACTTGTGTTTTGTTGGATGAAAATTAATGCTTCGCAAACCAAGTCTGACTGCTCTGCCCTCCGTCCTTGGGTTCGGGCGGGCTCCCAGGGCCAGGAGGATGGGCCGAGCTCAGCACGGGGGTGAGTCCGTGGCCCATGTCCACCCCGACTTCCCTCTGGGCCTGATCTTACCCTTGTCCTTCCCTGGGCGGCCCGTCCTCGTTGAACACATCCAGCCTGCGGGACCCGATTCTCTGCCCTTCAGCCCGCACCCACCTGGGCTCCCTCCTGCGGGTAGCTGACCCTGGGTCCTTCGACAGTAGCATCATTCCCCTCGCAAATTAGGACCCGTTGTCCACCTGCCGTGTCCAGCCCCTGGCCCAGTTCTCGCCAAATATTTGTGGGAATAAATTTAATTTTTGGCCTGTTGGCATCTTTACGGACAAGATGGATACTACCAATCATAGAAGGATTGGAACAGACTTAAGATTAGAGTTGTTTTTAGAGTTTGACAACGTAAGACCTAGTGCCAACAAAATGCACGATTGCGGGTATGGGACACGTTGAGCTTTTTCTTATTTTTTTCTTTTTTATTGATTTTTTACAAAGAGGAAGGGAGAGGAAGAGAGAGCTAGAAACATCGATGAGAGAGAAACATCAATCAGCTGCCTCTTGCACACCCCACACTGGGGATGTGCCTGCAACCAAGGCACATGCCCCTGACCGGAATCGAACCCGGGATACTTAAGTCTGCAGGCCGACACTCTATCCACTGAGCCAAACCGGTCAGGGCACGTTGAGCATTTTCATCTTCAGAACAACCCTGAGCAGTTATTATGAAGCACATTTAAGAATAACAAAACTGATACTCAGAATGATCCTTCGTAATTATTTGAAGATAAATCAAAAAGCAAGTGGAGCCCTAGCCGGTTTGGCTCAGTGGATAGAGCCTGCGGACCAAAGGGTCCCGGGTTTGATTCCCGTCAAGGGCACGTACCTTGGTTGCGGACTCCTCCCCGGCCCCGACCTGGTCAGGGCTTATGCAGGAGGCAACCAATCGATGTGTTTCTCTCACATTGATGTTTCTCTCTGTCTTTCCCTCTCTCTTCCACTCTCCCTAAAGATCAATGGGAAAATATCCTCAGGTGAGGAGTAACAAACAAACAAAAGCAAGTGAAACTAGGATTTGAACCAAGGTCTTTCTGATCCCAAACTCATGATCTTCCCTCAAGCCATGCACTTAGAGTAGAAGGAGAAAGAGAAGAAAAGGAAGGAACCCTTAACTGAATCAGAGAATTGATTTGCTGCTACATCATGTATAGCTTTTCTTCGTGGATATGGACACAAGCCCAGCAAAAGCATTGCGGTCTCCGCAGTTCACCTTTTCCTGAGTAGAGATTGGGAACAGTCAGAATCTTTTTTTCCTAGTAAACGGCACAACCTGTAACAGTTGCACCAGAGATTTCTATTTAAACTACACATGAAATGGTGTTTCCAGTAAAGGTTACACTTTATATTTTTGATGAATCACCAACCTAATGTGTTTCGGGGTGTATGGGACACTGTGTACCTTCTTAGTTTGAACCTAGGAGCTAGAGGTCTGAGGCATGATATAGGCAGCATAATTCAGTTACCACTTGACAGTTTCTCAATGGCTGTGATACTAAAGGTGACCATACCGATAAATCAAGCCCCAAGGAGACGCTGGCCTGGCTTCCTCAGGTTTAATGTGCCTACAGAGTGTCCCGATACACTTTGCATCAACTCTGATTGTCCAACTGCCATAGCCCTGGGCACTCAAGTGATTTATACAAACCAAGTCACTTCTTCAACAGTTAAATCAACTGCAATTAGCATAAGCTTTTTTTCTGTGTTTTTAAATTGAGGATGTTTCCATGCAACAATGTTAGATTTTTATGTCCAGTAAACACAACCTTCCCTGTGTTCTGGAACTTTCCAGTTTCTATAAGATGATGATTTTATGGAAAGACATACTATCCAAATGGAGCTTTTGGTTTAAAAATGAGTACATAGATTCTTCCATGGGTATAAATGAGCCAACACAGGAGATATTGGTCAGTGACATTGATACATTAAGAAGGTAAAGGTAGCCCAGCCAGTGTGGTTCAGTGGTTGAGCATCGAACTATGAACCAGGAGGTCACGGTTTGATTCCCTGTCAGGGCAAACCTGGTTGTGGGCTGGATCCCCAGTTGGGGGTGTGCAGGAGTCAGCCGATCAATGATTCTCATCATTGATGTTTCTATCTTTCTCTCCCTCTCCTTTCTTGGCTGAAATCAATCCTATATAATAAAAGGCTAATATGCAAATCAACCGAACAGCTAAATGACTAGTCGCTATGATGCACACTGACCATCAGGGGGCAGACACTCAATGCAGGAGCTGCCCCCTGGTGGTCAGTGCACTCCCACAGGGGGAGCACCGCTCAGCCAGAAGCCAGGCTCATGGCTGGTGAACACAGCGGTGGGGTGGTGGCGGGAGCCTCTCCCGCTCTGCAGCAGTGCTAAGGATGTCTGATTGCCGGCTTAGGCCCATGTCAGTCGGACATCCCCCGAGGGCTCCTGGACTGCGATAGGGCGCAGGCCGGGCTGAGGGAACCCCCCCACACACACACAGTGCACGAATTTCGTGCACAGGGCCTGTAGTAAAAATATATTTTTAAAAAAGAATGTAAAGTTAAATATCTACTCTTTACCTTCCTTTTTTTTTGTATTTATCACTCAAATTTAGAGAATTCTCTTTGACCTTATTAATTAATGGACCAATAACTACACTGCAAACATTTGTTGAATGTCTGCTATTGACTCCTTCATCTTTGAGTTATTCATTTAAATCAATCAGTGTTCATTGAGGTCCTACTATGTATATGTACTGTTTAAAGTGCAATGAAAAAAAAAATTGACCTGAACTTGGGACAAATGTGAAGTTCTTGCTTTTGCTCAAGACATTTTGGGAATATTTACTTCTGAAAATGTCTCCATGGTCTGTAGCAGTTTCTTCTTCCGAATATTCCAAGAGATGCCAAATATTTTAACAGCCAGAGTCCGTTGGAGCCAAGTCTGGTAAATATTTTGAGGATTCCAATTATTAGAGAGGGCTGTTTTTAATTAAAGTGTCTATGTAGCCATGAAATGATCATTTTTGTGTGTTCTTGTGAAAACATTTTCAGATCTATGGTTTTGGCATGTTCCTGGCCCTGTTCTCAGCCTGAGGACAGTGCCCCCAAACAGCTTCTCAGCAGAGTCACGGCTGCTGGCTGGGGGCTCACGTACATTTTTCTGCACAAGATGAGTAGCCTTGAGGGCCAGCCTCACTGTCCGCAGGCCACGAACAAATGGTGAGGGCCACACCTCAGTGCGGGAACGACCACGTCACCCCATCACTTACCTGGTTGTTACCAAACTCCCGTGTCTGATGCGTTTTGATACGTTGATCCACAGCGTGGCTTTACATTTTTGGAAATGTGACTTCATCCACATGCAGAGGCCCTGTGGCCCAGAGCTGACTTCGTGCAGTACTCCTGGTCACCTGCCCATCGAGTTACAAAAATCACAAAACATCTCACCTCACGTTAGCCTGGCACCTGGATTCAAAAGCTTCAACCTATTACTTAGTCTTACCTTCCTTTTTAGAAGATTTCAGACCTTCCCCTCATGGCTTTAAGCTGTAGCTCATTCCCACCTGTTGCCTGGGTTTAGCATTGGATTCTGTCACGTGGCCGGTAGAAGACTTCTGTTCAGCTTCTCATCCTCATAACCGATAAACTTTTCATCAGCAACTGAAGAAGGTAGAACAATCTCCGAACATTTGCAAAACATACTCTGCTCATTTTCTGTTTTCCTTGTCTGCAGCTTATAAAAATATATGAAGAGATTTTAAACTAAATCTGGTAATTGTGTATAATGGGAACCATGGGTTATTTTAAGAAATGACTTATTATAAAATGAATTATGAGGAATTGCTGTGATTTTCCAAGGAGAGTTTTATTGGGTAAAAAGCAGAGTTATCCTTTAAAAGTTTTATAATTAGACTACTTTTTTAATGGTGATTCTGTTCAGAACACTTTTATATTGTTTTGGGGGCCCTTTTTTATCAAGTAAAGAAACGTATATTTTCCTTCTTAGGTAATTTTTAATTCTGAGCATTACATTATATGAACACTAAAAGACAAGTTATTTTTAGAAACATTGAATGAAGGCTGGATTAATTTATCTGTTTTATCTTAAAACATTTCACATTTAACATTCTGACATTAAATGAACAAATATATAATATTTTTAGAATATTTTCAAACTAACATCTTTATAATAATTCACTCCTTTAACAAAACATATTTCTGAATTTCATGGTAGTTTACATTTCTTCTTTAATGTTGCTTTACATTTTATTTTAGGTTGTTTATTAGATAATCTGAGTAAATGGGGGTCTGTTAATATCCCCACTCAAGTTTATAAGTAGTGCATGTTTTGTATAACCATTTAAAATTCAGACGCTGATACATCAGATATTTTGTTTAAGGATAGTGTTTTAAAAAAATTATTATCATTTGTTAAACTAGAAGGATTCTTACTTTTAAATGCATCCTTGAAAATAAAATGGGTTATGCTTCACCACATAGGCCACTGGTAAATATTTAGTCTGTAGTTTCTATCTCTCTGTGTTTAACTAAGAATTGTTTCTAATTTGGTGAACAATACCCTATTTAGAAATATGGACAACATTGGAGCAATTATGAAATGCTTAATTTTAAAAAAAAGAAACATTTTAAAAATCACAAGAGATATTCTCACTGACATGAAGATAGAGTCTTTCATTCCTCGTATGTGTACAAACTTAACTTTAGAGACACAGAGAGAGGACTAGTGGTTGACTAGAGGACTAGAGGAGAGAGGCTCCAGGGCCTGGCTGGAGAAGGGGAAGGGAAAAGAAGCACAGATTGGCAGTTAGAAAACAGTCCTGAGGATGTGAAGTACAGCACAGGGAATATAGTCAGTAATATTGTAATAACTATGCATGGTGCCAGGTGGGTCCTAGAATTATCGGAGAGAATCACTTCATACTTTATGTAAGCATCTACCCACTAGGCTGCACACCTGAAACCAATGCGAAATAATATTGAGAGTAAACTATAATTGAGAAATAAAAGTAATAATAAACGCATGCTTTTCTTGGAGCCTCAGAGAAGATATTTTCATGCCTATGAAGTATTCATTATGGACACCAGGAATTATACTGAATTCGGTGCATACATCATCTCTTAGAAATATCACAGGGAGGTGTGAGGCAGGTGCGTTCATTATACCTCTTTTATAGTAGAATCAGTTGCAGCACAAAGAGACTAAGTAATGTGCATGCAGCTGAGTTTTTACCTCGGAGGCCAGCTCTAAAAACTACACTCTGGCCTTCTACTAGTGTATTGAGTGCATAGACAGACAGGGAGTTAAGGAAAGTTATGAATCAAGAGAAAGCAGCACACAGTGTGGTCCCCATATAATGAAATATGGGTGAACCTTAACAAGTAATGACATCCAAAGCCATCATCGTCCAAAGCATGCAGCCTTTTATTTTTGTTTCAGTGATTTAGGTGCAAATTATCCCCATATTTTCCTTCTTATTCAAGAAATAATGTTCAGGCCTAGAGCCCTTACAGAATTCTCTGCTTGCAAAAAATTAAGGCATGAGTTTCCATGGAGATGGATGATGGTCCAAGGTGGAACTGATGCATTTTTTTCTAGCAGGAAAGCATGGACATGAATCCATATTTGAATGAGCAGGTCCATCTGTCTCATTTGAGGCCAATTAGTTTCCAAAGCCTTTGCTATTTCAGACATTACAGGGGGCTATTTAAATGAGCCAGTTTCCCTAAGATAGATTTCAGAAGATTATGAGAAAGAATTTTATGTACCTCATTGAAACAATTCCCTAGTCCTTTCCAGTAGTGATGCTGAACATGTGGCCAATGGCAGGCACCTGTTGCAGCTGTGAGCGCGATGCTGTGTGGCCAGTGTCCCCTCACAATGGCGAGTCAGCATTAGGTCCTCAAAGATTAAACCTGGCGGTGTTCGGCTCAGAGTGTCACCGTTCAGCAGAACACATTGGAATGTCCTTGAATGTGACGTTTCACAATCTCTTGCTCCAGGGAACTCTTCCTATGCACCAAACTGGGCAGAGACTATAAAGGCAAAGATAAGCATTTGTTTCATCTCTGGGAAGATTGGCCCTGAGAGCCTCTGTCCAAAACCTCTAGTGCTGAAAAAGGAAAAGGCGGTGCTGTCTATCTACTGGGACTTTGTTCTTTTCCTTTTCTGTCCTGTTTTGTAACGTGTGAAAAATAGAACCAGGTCAACTATGAGTTAGAAGACTATCTTTTTGCCTACGGAAATGGGCAAAGGTTATTCTAAACTGTCCAACTTAAAATTGTTGAAATAAAAACATACGCAAACACTGATCTTACGGTGGTAACGTCACAAGACTGCAAAGCCATCTTACGTTACGTATAAGGGAGGTACCGGATAGTATGTATTATGCACCATTAAATATGGGCAAAAGTGCTGCATAAAGAAAGTCTGGGCAGCATCTGAAGGAAATGAAAGCACCGGAGACATTTTCATTTGTACCTGAAAGTGCGTGAGTATGTCATTTGTAATGACTATGTACCTGTGCATACAGACAAAGCATATTCATTCTAAACGCTTTCTTTGCAAATGCTTTTGGTTTTCGGCTTCTCCAGCTTGGCTTTCACAATTTTTACGAGATTTTTGTCGTTTACAAATTCCTTTCATGCAGTTTTCCCAAAAGCAGTTAGCTAATGCTGCCATCACATGAGGCTTTGATAACCCATAAAAGTAGTTGATTTTAGTTTGAACAAATATAAACATTATGTTTGTTTTAGAAATTCTTGTGTACAGCCCTCAAGCTTGTTTACAGTCTCCATGTCCACACAGCACAGTCTCTCCCACAGGAGGAGAACCCGTTGACTCATGATGATGGAAACTGCCACTTCCTAAAAGAATGGATAATCAAGGGCCTCGTTATGAATTTCAACATATGGCTTAAATGACCAAAGAACAATTCAAGCTGAAATGACGGTGTAAACATGGCCTCCAACAAGGGGAACCATTTTGATGAATGAGAAGAGGAATGAAGTCATTAGCAGAGAGAGAGAGACAGAGGTTGCTAGTATCTGGGTGGTAAACACACAGCGCAATTTATAGAGATGTATTCTAGAAATACACACTTGAAATGTATGTACTCTTATTAAACAATTTATTGGGGAATCAATTTATTTTTACATCCTCACCCGAGGATATTTTTCCATTGATTTTTAGGGAGAGTGGGAGAGAGAGGGGAAGACAGAGAGAAACGTCATCAGTTGGTTGCCATCTGATGAGCCCCCACCAGGGCCCAGGCCAGGGAGAAGCCTGCAACCCAGTACATGCCCTCCTCTACTATTGACTTCCCCTAGTCAGCGAGTTTAAATGTTAATATGATGAAATAGCTAATTAAAATGCAAATATTATACTGTCTCTTAGAATGTTATTTTTAAAAAGAAAATTGTGTTTATTTTTTATTTCTTGATTCAGACTAAACAGGGAACAGCTTCCTAAATGAAACCTTAGTCGTCTTAAGAAAACAAGCACATCATTATCAATAGTTACTTTTTGGCAATTTTAATCAAATTTGAGTAGAATTACCTGTAAATTTTTTTCCTCATGTTTCTCTTTGGTTTTAGGAAAGTGTTCTTTCTAGAGTTATTCTATGGCATGGAAAATGACAGGATACTGCGGCTACCCCTTCTGCACTTACCTTATCCCTTCACTCTTAGCGGGGCCAGATCTGCCATAGAACAGCAGGCAGAAGGCAACGACACGGGCCTGTGGGGAGTGAGGTAAAGAGTCAGTACATTAGTGTGTACAGTGCCTGAGTGATATTAAAAGAAAGCCAGGGGAGGTGCTAAACTAGAGCACGTGGCTGTGGCTCTCAGGGGGGGCATGGCCTGAAAGCTGCAGGGAGTCCGGGGCGTTTCCGTGGAAACTTTACCACCTGTGTTGTGCAGGACAATACAATTCTCCCAGCGGGCTTACAGCCTCGGAGACCCAGGTTCTATGAGCGCCAGCGGGATGCTATGGGGCTAGAGCCTCATCGTCTGAAGCCACTGAGCAGATTCCATGGGAAAGTGGCACCGTTTAGCGAGTGTTCCCCAAGGATCCTCTGTCTTGCCCTGTGAGAGTCAGAGGGCCCCCCAGAAGATAGGGTGTGAAGGTGATGCAGGGAATCAGGCTGGAGATAGCAAAGGCTTCAACCAGGTTAGCATGGACCTGGAGAAAATGGGTGTATTTTCGAGGCAAGATTCTTAGCACATGCTGATGGATTTTCTTTAGAAACAAGATATAAGGACATTAGAGGTGGAATTCCCAGAGCCTTGGTTAATGAAACAGGAAGAGCTGAGGAGGCAATGGATCTGGAGAGGAAATTCACGAATCCCAGTTCGGATGTGTTGGAATGGGACCTTGAGGACTAGCTCCAGCTCCTTGGAGGAGAAGGTGGCCTGGATATCCGAGTTGGAGTGTTGAGTCCTCAGCTGCAGACCCTTCTTGCAGAGATGGACTGGATGAAGGTCCCTGGAAGGGGCATGCGGAGGATGTTAGGGTAATGATTTCTGGGCACTGAGAACTCAAACACTGAGGATTCTGAACAAGGGAAGTCAGCAAAGGTTACTGAGGACACAGCCACTCCAGAGAAGGAAAAGCAGAAAGTGCGGTGTCGGGGACAAAGAGCGCCTGGCTTTGATGCAGTGACAGGAAGGTGGTCACAGGACAGAAGGAAGGCGGTGGGGCAAAGAATAGCTTCCAGGGGAGTTGTGGGACCTGGTTCTCCTGGAATAGTGGACACAAAGGAGCTGGAGTGTGGACAAGTGACTGGGACGTGAGGAACAGGGCAGATAGAGAGCACGCCCCAGAACCACGAAGCTGTGAAGGGGCAGAGATGGTGGAGCTCAGGAGGGGTGAGGGCTCATATGTTTGTATTTCTTAATTTGAGAGAACAGCCGGTCTGTATGCTAATGGGAAGACTAAAATTGAGAGAGAGAATGAATAAGGTAAAAGAGCCCAGCTGGTGTGGCTCAGTAGTTGAGTGTTGACCTATGAACCGGGAGGTCACAGTTCGAATCCTGGTCAGGGCACATGCCTGGGTTGCGGGCTCCATGCCCAGTGTGGGGTGTGCAGGAGGCAGCTGATCAATGACTCTCTCTCATCATTGATGTCTCTATCTCTCTCTTGCTCTCCCTTCCTCTCTGAAATCAATAAAAATATATTTTTAAAAAAGAATAAGGTAAAGGATTAGTGAGTTGCTCTACACACAACAGAAAGGACACAGCCCCTATGGAGTTTCCAGCTTTGGAGAGGATGAGAGGAAGTCTTTTACTAGTTCTCCCTGAGGGAGGAAGACAGATTGGGAGAGAGTGTGTGTGTAAGTGAGTTGCCCTTCAACATCTTCTGTTTTCTTCATGGCGTATGAGTTAGGTTTGTCCATCGAATGCAGAGATGGGAGGATGGAGATGATGTGAAATCAGCGAGGGAATGTATTGGCATAGAGTAAATGAACTGGCAGGGAGCAAAATTAAAGAAAAAAATCATCCTGATATTTGTTAAAATGCCAAAGGAAGTCTGTCCTTTGGGACTTTGTCCGATTGAGCAGAGTTGTTCCTAAAGTAAACAGTTAGGGGTCTAGGGTCAGTGTTTGATGAGAGAGTGTCTGTGCTTTCCGCAAAGCCAGTAAGCAATTCTGCCCCCAAGAAACACTTTCCAATTCCTTAGTGGTGGGCTAGATATGGTGATAACCTTTCATCATTCTCTAGTTGACTTGTTTACTGAGTGTATATCCTCAGGATACTCCAACCATTCAACACACACACACACACACACACACACACACACACACACACATATACACACACACACACACACTCACATACCCCTTCCAGAGTGCAATTGTGTTCCAAAATCATATGCAATCAGTACATTAATTTAAAATAAAAGCACATATAGGACTTACGCTTTTGCTAACTTTGAATTAAATTCTTAAATAGGTTTTCATGATAAAGAGAAAGTTTAGAGCTCAAGGGCTAGTAAAAATACAAACTGGAATTTTTGTGTTTCAGACAACAATGCTTCTGGTTAAATAATTTAACTTTGTTTTTTACTCAACATTGTTTCATAGCAACAAATTCCAATTCCACTTCTTGCCCCTTTAGTACATAATCTGGAATCTTTTAGACACAGAAGTGCATAAGCAACAGGTGCATCTGGAATTAATTGCAATACACAAAACAAGTATGCCTTAAAACTCACACATTCCATGGAAAGAACAACTGTAAGAATCTTATAATTAATATTCTCCATCCTCAAAATCTATAATAATAAAAGCATAATATGCTAATTAGACCAGACAGCTGAACGACCTTCTGGACTTCTTTCCGGACTACCTTCCAGACAAAGCCGGAGGGGAGAGGGCCGAGCCGCTTGCACAAATTTCGTGCATCAGGCCTCTAGTAAATTTATATAATTTCTAGCCTGTAAACTCAATGAGAAGAGAGACCTTGTTTACAACCAGCATGCCTAGGATAGTCTGACAGATAGGAATCCTTCAATAAATGCTGTAAAGTCATACAAATGTCCCTCCTTTGCTATTTATTTAAATTATCAGAGACAGGTGACTTCTTAGTGTACCAGCCTTCTTCCTATGTGTTTTACAAATATCTTATTAACACACAGTAGCTTTATAAGATACATTTTATTATCTACATCTTATAAATGAGGAACCATAAGCTTGAGGTTTTATTAATATCATTATCTACACTTGTTAAAAATATAGCATAAAAAATCTCTGGGCTACTTACATACCTTATTTCAAAGTAACATGTAATTGTTACAGCAGTCTTCAAATTTCTTTTTTAAAGTATATTTTTATTGATTTCAGAGAGGAGGGGAAGGAGAGAGAGATACAAACATCAATGATGAGAGAGAATCATTGATTGCCTGCCTTCTGCACACCCCGTGGGCATGTGCCCTTGACCAGAATTGAATCAAGGACCCTTCCGTCCACAGGCCAATGCTCTATCCACTGAGCCAAACCAGCTAGGGCATAGTCTTCCCATTTCATATGGGGACATGATCCTAGAAAGTCACACTCATAGCAAGTGAAGAAGCTGAGATTAAAATACCCAATCTCATGCTCTTAGCATTGTGTTGTACCGTACATATATGACTCTCCAAAACATGATCTCCGCTAGAAAACACAGAGTTCAATTAGTCATTTATCAGCAACATATCTCTGTGTATTCACTGTGTGATTTCAAGTAACATGTACATATGAGAGGCTAAAATGAGGTTTTAAGAGAATAATAAGAGCTAATATTGAAGTATGCTATGAGAATGAGAATTGAACCTTTTATGTAGTTTAGTGAACATCCCTTAACATAATTATTGTCCATGTGTTTACTGCTATTACCACACTATACTGTTATCCTTGAGTGCCTAATATATGCAGACTTATGTTATTTAATATCATGGAGAACCTCAAATGTGTTGACAAAACCATTGTTGACATTACTCTTAGAAGAGGAAGGAAATGAAATTGCAATTAATTTTTGTCCATCAATGATAAAATTTGGGGCATCAGAGGTGTAGATACTAAATAATATACTTAATCTCAAGATTAATTATTAAGCAATTTTGAAAAGAATATGTAAAAGTTGTGTTTGAAGTTAATTGAATCTTCAGCAAAATAATTACAAGCAATGAAAGGAAAACAGTTCTGAAACATCTCCAATTTACTTACCTGGGAAGCCTGTGTCTAAAGTCCGTTCTCTTCTTGCCATGAAATGAAGAAACACTGTTGAGAAAATGCCTGTGTAAAGAGAAACACAGTGGGTTACCCTAGCCTAGAAATAAGTCTCCCTAAGAGCGAAAGTCCAGCGGCTGGTGTCTTCCGCCCATTGGGTCTCGCATCCTGGTGTCTCTAGGGATTTTACAAGGTGAAATCCCTGCACAGTTGGCACCTTGTGACTCGTTCTCAAGAGGCTACGGAGTGACAGGCCCGCCCTTACTCAGCTGCAGGGCCCTCAGCAGCAGTGCTATTGACACGTGGGCCTGGGTCACGCTGGTTTCCTAGGGGACTCCTGAGCCCGGAGGTCGAGCAGCTTCCTTGGTCTACACACTGGTGCCCGTAGCATCACCCCCGCAGTCTGGAAGCAAACATGTCAGCAGACATGGCCCGATGACGCTGGGGGTCAGGGCGGGGGGTTGGGGGGCAGTCATGCCTGGAGAGCCGGCTCTCTGAGAGATGCACTTGGAATATTTGAGTAATCCGTTTTGGTTCCCTGGCGTTTCCTTCGTAGGCAGTAAATATACTTGTTATTCTTGGCTTCCCCTACCTGGTGCTGTTTTAGCAATCATTTCTGGGGAAAAAGTGGGAATTAATATTTCTGAGATCATTCTGTCCTTCTGCAAGGAACGGAAGTCAGTGCCATAGACGAACAAGAGGCAAGAGAGTGGCTTTCAGCGTCCGGGGCAAGAAGTCAGTGTGTATAGAATCCCATTGTCCATTGCGTTGATTAGGCAGATGTGACCAGGTATCTACTTTGGCATTAAATTAGAAACTTGTCTAAAACGATAACGTAATTGAAAATGAATATATAAAATATTTTCCAAGAGTCTACTTAACTCAGACTTGGATGAAATAATTTTTATTTTTTTAGTTAATTCATACATGAGATAAACTAAAAACGTGGCTTTTATTTTTAAAAATAAATAATTTATGCTCTTAATCCACTCTTTATTATGGCATTATTTCCAGCATTTCCAATAAAACATTTGAGAGGATTAGGCAAAATTAAATGAAAACTTAAAAGTTCCAATCAAACACGTCCAACATTAAACTGAAATTTAAATCTCTGCGTCCAGGGTTCTCTGTCTGAGGCACGTCAGGTGGGGGTAGACATGGATGATGGGTGCCCTGTGGGTGAAAGGGCCCTGCTCGGACACCGTCACTGAAACATTAGGTAAAATGGTTTGCGGAGGTTCTGCAAACATTCACACCCTTCTATTCCTCAGAAGAATACCCTTGGGTTTCCCATATTCATGGATGATTCTCTACCAAAGGGTCATTTTAAAATTTAATTTTATCGCAGTGTATTAGATGCATTTTCAAATCCAAAATCCTCTCCATTCTGCTACTGAGCCCAAATTTTGTTTTAAAAGGGTATTTTTAAGTAATTAGGGTACACTTATTAAATGTGCACATTTGCCCAGCAAGGACTGTTAGCGGAAGGAGACAGAACAACCACAGCTCCTCTGTCATGCAACCACCGTGGTTGAGCAAGAAGGATGAACAACGAGCCCCTTGGCGTTTCAGGGGAAGAATAACTCAGCCACCGCGGTTCTAATAATGGCTCTGACCCTCTTTCCAAAGAAAGAGAAACGAATGGAAGTGTAGCTCTTAGCCTTGACCACTGCCTCATGATACAGTGATTCCTCCTGATAATGTGTTTTTCTAGGACAAAGAGATGACGAAGGTGATGAATAATATGAAAAATATTTCCTTTTAAAACCCTTGAGACTATTATGCTAAATGATATAAATCAGTCAGAAAAAAGACAAGAACCATATGATTCCACCCTGAACAAAGTGGATATAAGACTGAAACTCATAGAGACAGACAACTAACTGTATGGTGGTTACCAGAGGGAAAGGGATTGGAGTTGGAAAGGTTAAAGGGGGTCAAATATATGGTGATGGAAGATGATTTGACTTTGGGTGGTGGGCAGACAATACAATATACAGATCATGTGCCATAGAAATGTACAGTTGAAACCTATATGACCCTATTAGCCAATGTCACCCCAATAAATTCAATCAAAAGATGAAATAATTACACACAAAATCTTTTAGTACATTTTCTACCTTATCAAACTGATAATTTGACCAAGTAATCTTCCTTTTCCTTCATTTTATGAAATTACTCATGACAATATACATTTTTTTTCAAATATAAAATATCACTTAAGCCAGATTTCTAAAGATAATGTATGTGCATTTTAAGAAGAATATAAATGTCACTTGTTTCCTTTTTGAACATTAAGTTATTTCCTCCCTCTTCTCTCAAATATAGATTTATGGGACAACTAGCCAGATTTGCCTATGGCCCTTTTTGGCCACTTCGTGAAAACGAAGTAGTGTGACCAAACTTTCCTTCATTGGACTCTTGCCTATTCTTTCAGTTCTGATTATGAGTATTTGGTAAGAGTATATGCTTTTAAGTGAGAGGAGATTTTCCTTAATTCAACCATGTGCATTTCCCCGTGCATTGTCCACATCATAAAACTATTAAATGAGTGTTAAATTTACATACAGCATAGCCAGGAACTTGACTGTTGTTTAAAGGGACTGTTGATGTTGGACTAATCCCACCCCTGACTACAAAATTTATAATACACTTCTATAGCAAATGTCTGTTTGAATTACACAAAATCTCCGAGGAAAAGGTCATTATTGTAGACCCTGAACAAAGTGGGTTTGAACTGTGCAGGTCCACTTATACACAGGTTTTTTTCCAACCAATGCCTGTACTGTTATCAGTCTGTGGTGTGCATTGTTCTGTGCCATTTCATAGGCAACTAGAGCACCCACCGAGTTCGGTGTCTGCTGGAGGGGCCTGGACCAATTCCCTGTGGACACTGAGGGAAAACTAACTTTTAGAGGAGTCAGAAGTTATACGTGGATTTTCGACTACACAGTGGTGGGTGTACCTGACCCCCTTCCATGTTGTCAAGGGTCCACTGTATTCCCATTTTACAGAGTGAAATGGTGTTCAAAGAAATGAAACCTGTTATTCAAATAAGGTGTATAGCCAAGATGGAAAACTGGGTCTTTTGACAAGTAAAGGTTATTTTTCTTCCACACAAGTGTAATAGCTAAAGTCTAGTAGGAATAAGTAAATTAATTGCTCAGTATCAAGCTATTTTTATACCTTTTGTCTGTGACAGCTTTCACCAGTGATTGTTATGAGTTAAACTAGTGACCCGGTACACAGATTCGTGCACATTGAAAGGAAATTAATTAGAAGGTGGCCAGCAGGGCGGGACTGCGCGAGACAGGCCAGACACACCCTGGAGCCAACCTCCTGCGGTCCCTCCCCGGCCAGCTGCACCTGGGGTGGCGCCGTGGCTCAAAAGGAATCTGTGGAATGAGCAGGGTCTATCCGGCAGGTGCGATCCCTTGACCTGGCCTGAGGGGATTGGGCTGAAACCAGCTCTCTGACATCCCCCACGGGGTCCCAGAGTGCGAGAGGGCACTCTGCAAAGTTGCTGTGGTACAGGGTGTGGAACGCAAATACAAGTGTGCAGTAAACCAAATTCGGGGCCGACAGTGCCCCAGCAACAACATAACCCACAGCCATGAAGGTGGAATCATGTGGCCCTGCAAGTAATCGGGCTCCCTCCTCTCTGGTTTCAGGGTGCATCACCCAAAAACTGCCACTGCCAAGTCACTGCAGCTCGGCAGCTCCTTCATTGAGCGTCTGCCTCCTGGTGGTCAGTGCATGTCATAGCAACCTGTTGGACTGAGGGACATTTAGCATATTAGCCTTTTATATATATATATATAGATAGCACATTGAAGGCATGCTCTATGCAGAAATAAGAACAAAGTATATCAAAAGCTGAGATGAGCAAGTACTATGAACTGCCTGCCAATATGCTTAGGCACGATTACTTAAATATGTTGTTATATATGTTCATTATTTAAAATTTAAAATACAGAAATATATAAAGAACATAATAATTACCTCAATCCTGCAGTTAGGGGAATACAACTGTTGTTTCTGCTGCATTATCTTTTACTTTTAATACTGTATGTACACATGTGAAAAGATTTGTCAACCGATGATCCTTGGCACCAGTTCCAGGCCAGCAGGAATCCCCAGTTTGAGGTTCGGTGAAGGAAACTTCATTCAGTGCAAAATAGCTCCGCTGTGAGGCAGAGCCAGCTGGCCCTGAGGCCAGGCCACTCCCAGCTAGGCAGCTCTGCTCTGCAATGGTCTGCCGTGCACTGCTCTGGTCTGCTCCTTGCTGGTCTGCTCTGGCCTGTACGGGGCTGCTCCGCTCTGCACCTGATACCTCTTCCGTGTTTCAGCTCAGCCAGGGACGTGCAGGCTTCAGTCTTCCATGGAAGGGGAAGTGTGCCCTTAGAGCCTGAGGGGAGCTGGCCTATGTGGACAGAAGTCCCTGTCCCAGGTCCCTCTATGGTCTCTCCTCATGCAAATGAGGACTCCAAATCCTTGGTGTTTGATTGGTCCAAAAGGTACTATCCTGATTGGTCAGAATAGAGCCACTATGTTTGGTCAGACCTGCACAGCTTCTATAGGTTGGTGGAAATAAGATCCCAGGAGCTCCTGTATAAGGGCTGGCTCACCAGGCAGGAACACAGTGCAGGCGGGCAGTTGAGTGCAGGCTTCTCCCTGAAGTGTGGTTTGTGTGAGAGGCCCCTGGGCAGAAATGGCTGCTAGGCTCTGATTTATTTATTTATTTAATATATTTTATTGATTTTTTACAGAGAGGAAGGGAAAGGGATAGAGAGTTAGAAACATCCATGAGAGAGATACATCAATCAGCTGCCTCCTACACACCTCCTACTGGGGATGTGTCCACAATCAAGGTATATGCCCTTGACCAGAATCGAACCTGGGACCTTTCAGTCTGAAGGCCAACGCTCTATCCACTGAGCCAAACCAGTTAGGGCAAGGCTCTGATTTTTAAAATTTGAGCCC
Source organism: Cnephaeus nilssonii (assembly GCF_951640355.1). Classification (NCBI taxonomy): domain Eukaryota; kingdom Metazoa; phylum Chordata; class Mammalia; order Chiroptera; family Vespertilionidae; genus Cnephaeus; species Cnephaeus nilssonii. Next base: position 3,386,378 of record NC_137079.1, on the reverse strand, counting down.
AGTTAGCCACCCCACCAGGAGCCCTTCTTAGTAGGTATCTTTTTTCTCAGGGTTCACAGAAAGTACTACGTAATGAATATTGTGTGTATGCATATACTGTGTATAAACTGGGTACTCTACACATGCATAGAATACACTCTTTTCATGTCTAAATTATAAATCTCTATCATTATTTCATACTCTCATGGCATTCCTTTCTGTGCTAATTTCTTTTTATTCTACACATTATTTAATCAATTCTTTATTATTATCTGTATAGATTTTTAAATTCACTATTATAAACAGCCTCATGATAAATTTGTACATATATCTGGCATAATTATAATTTCTGTTGTATAGAAAATTTAATTCCAAAGTGAATTTGCTGTCTAAAATGGAGCTTGTTTTAAGGCCCTTTGACTTGAAATAGCACATTTTTCTTGAACAGCTGTACAAATTTATATACTCACCATGATTGGAAGGAATTATACTTTTCTTCACTTTCGCCATCACTGAATATATATATATATATATATATATATATATATATATATATACACACACACACACACACACACACACACACATATATATATATATATATATACACACGTACATATATATATATACATATATATTATACATATATATACACACACATATATATATATAACTTATATTTAGTCTTTGTGAATATTCAGTTCAAGTTCTTATCCTTTTCCCACTTTTTGCTCAAGTTCCTGTTTATTTTTTCTCATTAACATGTTCTTGCGATATTTTAAGATTATTAGTCCTTTTTCATCTTCCATGTGTATATCAAATAGTTTTCCAACTTTACTATTTATCTTTTATTTTGTTTACAGAGTTTTCTACCATACAGATAGTTTACATTTTATTATTATACTAGAGGCCCAGTGCATGAAAATTCATGCACTGGAGTGGGGGGTCCTCAACCCAGCCTTCCCCCTCTCACAGTCCAGGAACCCTCAGGGGCAGGAGGAGATGCCCCATCATACCTCTGCTGCTGCCACTGTTGGCAGCACAAGCCTCGGCCTGCCCTGGTTACCTGAGTCTCGGGCAGCCCTGGGTGGCTGGGGAGCTGAGGGGACTGGGGGACTCCAGAGGCAGGCACATAGAGTGGCCGGGCCCTCCTGGGGGTGGGCCTGGCCTTGCCACATGCCTGCTGCCCTGGCGGGGCTGAGGAGAGTGGGCACCGCCCTCTTGTGGCTGTGGACACTGCCATCTTTGAGGGCAGGGCAGTCAATTAGTATATTCCCTCCTTATTGGCTGTAGGCACCACCATCTTTGAGGGAGGGGCAGTCAATTAGCATATTCCCTCCTTATTGGCTGTGGGTGCCATCTTTGTGATGTTGTGAGGGTCAATTAGCATATTCCTTCTTTATTACATAGGATTCACCCTTATGCCTTTTTTCTGCCTAAGAATATAAATATGTACAATAGCCTTTATTTTCTACTAGTATTTTTCCCATTTTTTAATATTGTATTTTATTGTGAATTGTATGCTTATTCTTATTTTTTTCTCCTGTTGATCTATTGGTATCTATCTATCTGTATATAATTATAGTTATTTCCCATTTCTAGATTTTAAAGTACAGACCTTATTTGCCTTAAAACTTCAAGTGACACTTCATTGGAAGCCCCTCTTCACCACCACCCTTTCTTTAGTATTCGGTACGCGTCTTTCCTGTGCTGCAGAACATGGGTGGTTATAGTGCGCCTGCTCTTGGTAGAGTGAACACTCACGCCTGTTTCATGGCCAACTTGGGTCGCACCCTGACTTTCATTCCGGCTGCGTTCTGGGAAGAGAACCCAGGGGCCCACCAAGCACACAGGGCCATGTGTGCAAGGGCGAGGCCCGCAGGCACATGCCACCCTCTGTGACATGGCCCTCAGGGAGCAGTGACCACAGATACCCGCGCACTTCAGTAAGGATTTTCTCCAGCAGCCGTCCTTCTCGATTCTGGAACATTTTTGATTCTTGCATTTTGTGTCACATTTGAGATTTCCCGAGACACATGTCTCCTAAACATTTAATTAGGAAACTGGGTGAGGACATGTTGTCACTTTCCTTGAAGCTGAGGTCTTTTCTCCATCCCCATCCTCCATGTGTTCAATGGAATGAAATATAGTATAGCTGTATGGCATATCAAGAATCATCCCATATATTCCAGAAGGTAATGGAGGAATATCCATAATCTCATAACATAATATTTTATTATGCTCAATTCACACAATAAAGGGAGAAAGGGAAACCCCAAAATCCATAGCCAATTTTATTATGTAGTAGGAGGGGACACATTTCATACTCCACTGCTTAGGAGGCTCTGTACTGAACAGGAAACCTACATTAGATTGTGTTTCTCAAAATGTTGTATAAAGATCACCTACCTCAGAATATCTTGGATAATTAAAAACTGGTGAAAAGTCTTTCAATGAGATAATATGTTGATATTTTAAAGCAAATTTCTTAATATTCTTCTTCAAAAAATTAGAAAGACAAAGCCATTACTAGTTAGAATGTAGTTTCTTCATCCAAGATGTGCGACTGGGGGATGTGGGAGGCAGGTACCTGCATCGTTAACAGATGCGATGCCCAATGTCCGAAGTATTCCATATCTAGACGCTAAAACTGGAATAATCAAGACAATATAATATAAACACTTCATGTTGTCTTTCACATTGGAGATAAAGTTAAACAATGTACCATTTCCCATAATTTCAAAGTATAATTTAGAAAAAAAATGTATTTTTTTTAGGTACAGTAACTACTTGGCTGTACTATGGAATGCTCCACTTACTTGGATGAACTAATGTAGACAGTTACCTCTCTGTAAGCAGAATGAATGCTTTCTGGTCTCTTCCATGTCCTTTTCATACCAGACTAAATCTCAGTGATTAATTTTTTTAATACTGGAGCGTCGGCCAATATGTAAACCTTTCTGTGGTGATGTTGTCGAAATCCTACTCTTCATGTGATTATTGATGCTCAAAGAGCATCTGTAAGACTGATTTCAAGCTCCTGCTTAATTACATTTTATTGGGGCCGATAATTAAAAATGAAGCAAAGCATGAGAGTGGCTTTCAGTTTAATTTTATTTATGTTGGAAGTGAACACAGCCTTGACTGAATTTCCAAACCTTTGAGTTACCCATTTATGTAAAAGAACTGTCACTAAAACAAGCTCCTGCAAAGAATTATTTTAAAAATTACACCCCACGACTTTTGTCTTAAAACCCAAACATATATTTTATATTTTCACCGGGAGATGTGATTTCATTTTTGTGGTGGTATTGATTCAAATGCAAAGTATGAATATTTTACCGTGGAACGTTATCTAACCCAGGGGTCATTCATCCTATTTTAGTATGGATCCAGCCTGTACACTAGGAAACCTACAGGTTTCTCAGCGCGTCTGTTTCCACATCCCGCCCTCGGGTGGGTATTTGACGGTGCGCGTTTCTCCCACAGGCGTATGCGGGCAAAGACCTGGAGGAGCAGCTGCGGGCGGCGTCCAGCGTGGACGAGCTCATGAGCGTGCTCTACCCGGAATACTGGAAAATGTACAAGTGCCAGGTGCGGAAAGGCGGCTGGCAGCAAGACCACGACCAGCCCGGCGCCGGCCCGAGGACGGAAGACACTGTCAAATTTGCCGCCGCGCATTATAACGCGGAGATCTTGAAAAGTAAGTGTGGGAGAGGAAGGACACGAGAGGGTCACACAGCAGCACAGCGGAGGGTGGCCAGCCTGCGCCCTGCATCTCCGCACCGGGCCCACTGAATGTGTTTAGGGCCAAAAAGAAAGGCTGTTTCCCAAAGGCACCCTTTTAGGATTTCACTGTGGGTGGGTAGGTTGATTGCTTGAAAGAAAAAGGGAAGAGTGTATGCCTACCAGCACACTTAAACTTTTAAACGTTAGGTGGTATCTCATTGCCCAATTTTAAAGCATAAGGATATTTCACACAGCCTGTGAGTTTCATCATGCCGACATCCTGTAGCTCACAACATAATTGCACATACGTGTTCTTTCTGGTGTAGATTTAGAAATGTTTGATTTCTAACTCATTCCAACTCATCTTTGCAAGCACCACTTGTTGCCCTGTGGTCTCACAGGTCACTGGCTTCAGAGAGGGACTTCGCGGGAGCCCCTGAGGGACCCCGCAGAAAGTGCCCCCAAAATTAGGATGCTGCATAGCATGGCATAGTGTAAACGAGTGGATTACTTTTCACAAGTAATTCCCTTCAGTTACTAGATAGTAATTCCTACAAAGGTTTGAGATTGCCAAGTATTTCCAGAACAAAACCAGCCACACAAAAAGGCTTCATGGTTGAGTCATGAAGAGTGTATGTACTCTTTCTCCAAAGAATATTATTTTAAGAGAAACATGGGGAAAATGTACTAGGACATTGGAGACGTACATCCTTTGTAAGGCAGCACGTAAAGAGTCAACAGTGCTCAAAGTAAAACGCGGAAAAAAGAGAGAGCACTTTCCTGAGGAAACGGGGTTCGGGATCCGTGTTCCCCGTTGCAAATAGCCTTGTGTTTCAAGTAGCTGAGCTGCCACCATGACATTGCCCCACATGGCCAAGTAGCCTGCCTGAACATCATTTCTGAAGGGAGTCCCAGACGATGGCCATCATCTCGCTTCCATCTCAACGTAAGAGGAGACATCCATCATGTTCCTCTTTGCTCGGAGCCCAGGAAGCTGTGCATGTGGCAGCCGATGAGCATGGCCTCTGCACATCGTGTGAACATCTACACTGAGTGGCCAGATGATGATGATCTCTGAACACATAATAATCTGGCCACTCAGTGTATATCCTATAGAATAAAAGGCTAATATGCAAATTGTCCCCTCGACCAGGAGTTCGACTAGCAGGCAGGCCGGCCAACCGCCCATGTCCCCTCCCCCTGGCCAGGCTGGCCGGACCCCACCCATGCACGAATTCATGCACCGGGCCTCTAATATATATACACACTGACTGGCCAGATTATTATGCTTTCAGAGATCATAATAATCTGGCCACTCAGTGTATGTATTCAATATTCATTTTCTTACTAAAACCCAGACATTCGTGCTGGGGAATATCTGTGTCGTTTTAAGGAAGCACATCTACTGTAGCTTGTGACATGGCTGTAGAAATTAGTTCTTTTAGAAAATAGCCTTCGCTGCTCTGTTTCGCATGATACCGTATCCCAGCTCCCAGGGCAGTTGAGGGCACCGTCCGTGATTTCTGTAAAGTTGTCTATGAATCTTTAGTCTTAAAGTCTGAGATCAAATGTAAGTGGCTTCCAGCTGCTGGGGGCGCCCCCCTTGGTGGCTTCTGTGTAACCTCTGGCCTTCCCTATGACTCGCAGGTATTGATAATGAGTGGAGAAAGACTCAATGCATGCCACGTGAGGTGTGTGTAGATGTGGGGAAGGAGTTTGGAGCAGCCACAAACACCTTCTTTAAACCTCCATGTGTGTCCGTCTACAGATGTGGGGGCTGCTGCAACAGCGAGGGGCTTCAGTGCATGAACACCAGCACGGGCTACCTCAGCAAGACGGTAGGTGTCCCCGCCCCGCAACCTGCGCCCCCTCCGGGCACATCCGCCTCCACTCCCCCCCCCCCCCATAAAGCCACCTAGTGCAATGCAGGGTGGCCTGTCTTTTCTTGGGGGGATAATGTTAAGCTTTCAGTATTTTGTGGTTTTGATGGTAATTTCACGAAGTAAGTGATGTTTTATGAACTCATGCAGTGGGATCAAAAGCAAGTGAAGAAAATAAATATACATATGAATGTGTGTGAACGTATAGTCCTGTACACACACATGCACACTTGCACACACACATACACATGTGTGCACACATATGCATACACACATACATACAAAGTTGATCTTTGAGGATAAAAATTTTCATTTGACAATGAGTTACTTTTCAATCCTTTAATAAGTGTTGAAACTAAAAACCGTTTCTATCAAGTAGAAATATTTATGCCAGTAGGATAGTCTCCAAAAAAGTTACGTTAAAAAAGATATTAATATTAAAATTTTGCTGGTTTTATATTCAGCCAAACTCAATAAAAGCATTTTTGGCCTTCTGAGACATTTGGGGGGTAAAAGTCATTTTTTATAAAAGAAAAGAAATGTGGGTGGTGTAGGAATTAAAATAAGTTTGTGGAATACATTTACTAGTGTATATTTTTAAATAATTCAGTTGAGCAATATGATATGTGTCCTAGGTTTTACTGTTTATTATTATGGTGTTTTGTTTAAATCAAATAGCACTTTGGCGGATCTTTCAAAGGTATTGATATCCTAATTGCATTTTCCAAATACCGAAGGGTCATGTTTCTTTTAGAAATGGAATGACCTGGGATAGACCCAAAGATGAATTTTGAATATTTATTTCATCAAATCTGTCTGTTCAGAGCTCATTAATCATCATTTTATAAAGGACTTGTTGGATTTAATTGTGAGATGAAATTTTACTTTCAGAGTGCTCATATTTTAAAGATGTAGAGTTGAATAATAACCATTGTAGTGTTGGGATTTCTCGTTTTGTTCACTTATTTCTTTAAATTTCTAGTTTTGTTTTTAATTCTTTATTGTTGAAAGTTTTACATAAATTCCTCGTTTTTTTATTGTTAATTTATTTTCTTGGTGAAAATCAGTTGCCAATTCACAATATACAAAGCTACTTTTTATTACTAATTTCTTCCATAAATTTTATTCTGCCTTATTAATACAAAGAAAATATTTTTAAATGAATTTTCTTTTAAAAATGTCTCAACTTCTATAGCATACTATTCATTAAATAGGACTTTCATATTTAAATTACCTACAGCTTTCATATTTAAATATCTCAAAATATGTCTTCTTTAGATATGGATACCCACATGTTTTGTATACTAGTTCCTCAGACCAGCTTTTTCTCCCAAAACCAAACTCATCCCAAACAACACCACCACCACCATACAAAGCACCTGGTCTTCTAGCTTGCCTCTCTCCTCAGGTGACATCATTTCTAGTCAGAAACATAGGGTCCTTTTGGACATCTTCATCATCCCAAATCCAGTCCATCACCAAGTCAGATGTTAATTTCATCCCTCAAGTGTCTTGAACCCCCCTATCCACCACCACCCCTGTAGTCCAGAAGACTTTGACGCTCTTTCCAACCAATGAAACAGCATTCTGTCTGCTCTTCCTGCTTCTCTTTCCCCTTTCCCGATCCATTCTTTAAATTGGCCCAACGTGTGTGATCTTTTCAAAACTGCACATTTGATGTGGGCCGTCTCAGGCATACAGGCCTCTCAGGGACCTCCCATGTGCCTGGAGGAAGCCCCAAACCTTTGTCTCAGCTCGAATGTCTGCCTGTGCCGCCTCTGCAGCGGCACATGCCCCTGGACCTCACCTTCTGCCTCCCAGTGCTAGAGGCTTCTTCAGTTTCCGGGAACCCTCACTGCCCCAGAGCCTCTGCACATCCCTGTAGATTATCCTGGCCTTCCAGTCCCCTCCTGGCTAAGGGACCAGGTCTTCAGGTCTCAACTCAAGTTTGACGTGGCACGAGGAAGTCCTCCTGGGAGATTTTTCTGGTATCCGTGAGATAAGAGGTCAGAAATAGGCCCAGCATTTACTTTAACTGTAATAGTTTCTCATACTTTTCTTTGAAACACTTACTATAGCTTATAATTCTATAGTTATAATAGTATAGTCATCATTAGTTGATTGATATCTATCTCCTCCACCAAGGCAAAAGCAAGTCTGTTTTATGCACTAGTGACCCGAGTGCCTGCCACAGAGTTAGTGCACAACCCCATAGAATCACATAAAAACTATGGGTCCTTCCGCGGGGAAAAATAATGAAGATAGGGATACATCCACAGCATTTACCCCCACTTTCCGCACACACTCCCAGTTTCAGGAAGTTGGTTCTCTGATACCTTCGTGTTATCTGTGGAGCCAGATTTTTAAATTACTGCCTTCAAGATTAATCATAATAAAATAGCTGATTAACTCACCTGGGTAATTTTTAAGTGAACTGATCCCTTTGCCTAACTAAAGTGTATGCTCTAAATTTTAGCTCAACTTTTTAAAAAATAGATGTTTCTTTAACCTATCAGGAAGGAAATTCTCCCCCTTCTTTTCATTCATAGTTACTATGAGCAAAAGTCAGTTTTCCAATCCTGTTACTATTGGTTTGCTAAATGCATGCTTAGTTTACACACGGGCCAAATAGGTAACAGGAGTCCCTAAGGCAAAATCTAAATTCAGAAAACAGCACACAGCTCATTGTTAGTAAACAAGATAAATACTTAAGTCTTCAGTTAAGCATTCCTGTCAACCGTTTTTCTGTGACCACTTTCTATTTCCCTATGTTGTTCTCATTGGGCCCCTATTTCCCTAACTGGTAAATAGAGTGAAGTGTTTAGTTAAGGTAAGTGTGTATTCCAGGCAGCATACAACCAGGTAGGGGGCCTCGGAGGGGTTGAGGCTTTAGTAGGTAGAAGGCTTCAGGGCCAACTTAGAAGTTAGAAGAGCATTTAGTGCTAAGATAAGGTATGTGCAGGTGAAATGGAATTTGGTCCAGTAGCCTAGTACTTATATATGTTTTTCTATAAGAAAATTGTCTACTTTATGTCATTTAGAATCAGCTCTCATTCTCTTCCATCTTCTTTCAGAGAACTGGGGATTCCTTCTACTGTAATAGATTGACCACGTTGATAATTTCCCCTGCTTCCTCACAGTCACTGCTCAGAGAGAGAGTCAGGATTTACCTATAAAAATTTTGAAGTCAATCTGGTGTTTCTTGTTGGTTTATGTTGTTTTTCAGTTTTATTTTGATCCTTTATTTCAAATATTTATTGCAGTCATCTTTTCCAATGTGTATCATTATACTAACAGGGTAGTTTTCATGTGAGCATGTGCATTTTAAAATATAATTTTTTTTATTGGTCTCAGAGAGGAAAGGAGAGGGAGAGATAGAAACATCAATGATGAGAGAAAATCATTGATCAGCTGCCTCCTGCACGCCCCCTACTGGGGATCAAACCTGCAACCTGGGCATGTGCCCTGACCAGGAATTGACCAGTGACCTCCTGGTTCATAGGTCGATGCTCAACCACTGAGCCACACCAGCTGGGCTGGCATGACCACCTTTTAGATTTGCGGATTTTTGGAATTAAAAATTTTAGATTGGTTGAAAACAAGGTACTGGGTCCTGAGGGTTCTTCCCTCAGCTGCCTGCTTTTCTGACTCCGCACACACTCCGTAGATTCCCTCATCTATGCTTTCTCTCCCTGCGGACGCCTCCCCAGGCTTTATCCCCAGGTCACAGTCTCCTGGCTTCGTACTTAACCCGTGGGCTGTCCCTCAGAAAGGTCAAAGCCAATCTGTGTCACACTGAGGTTGTGACCTATATATTCTCCCCATCCCACCTCACCCTCACAAATAAATAAGCAAGTAAATAAACCTTCTTTTTCTAGTGCTTTCTGTCTATGTAAATGACACTGTTCATCTAGCTGGCCATTCCTTTCACTAAAAGGCTAATCAAATATTTCTGCTAAATCTATCTTCTAATATCTCTAGAATCATACCCTATACCTTTATTCTGCCGATCCCACTCTGGCAAAGGCCACATTCATCAATCACCTAGACCAGTGGTCGGCAAACTGCGGATCACGAGCCACATGCAGCTCGCGAGCCACGGTTTGCCGCTCTGTTGACTAATGAGTTTGCAGACTACTGACCTAGACCATTACACCTGGGCCAGCTTAATAACTGGTCTCAAATCCCCATTCTGTCTTCCCTCAAATCCATTTGCCACATTTTAACAGTGAGATTTTTCTTTTCTGAATGATGTATCAGATACCGCTCAACTCTTCAGGAACATTGCATTCAGCTGGTGCATTGATAAGCTGCTCTTTTCTGATTGGATGGCTCAGGCTAGCATCAGTTCTAATTGGTTGGTGCAAACATTCTAAGTTGTTAAATATTTTGAATGGCACTCACTCTTCTGAAGGTTAAATCCTTAAACATGGTTTACAGGGCCCTTCATGATCTGGCTGCTACCTAAACCTATAGCCTCAATTGTCACTGCCTTTTCCCTCAAAGACTACTTTCCACCAGCACCCAAATTCTTTCATTCCTTAAATCATATCAGTATCTCTTACCTCTAAGTCATTACAGCACTGTGCCCTGTGTTCGAAACATGCCTCCTCACACCACTCCCATGTCACTCTTACCTAGCTGATTGCTCCTCATCCTGAGACCTAAGCATAAATGTCACTTCGAGGCCTGTGACAGCATCATTTTTGCCTGTATTTTAGCATCGTTACCTTACCTATCTCTCAGGTGGTTTATTCCCTAGGCTCTCAACTCCATGAAAGCAAAGCTTGTGTTTGGCTATTACCCCGGGGCAAAGTGCAGTCTTGGCACACAGGAAACACTTGGCACTAAATGGAATGAATACTTAGACAGAAGGGGACAGATTTGGGGTCGGAGTGAGAGTCTTGAGCATGCTGATTTTGAAGAATCTGAGTGGCACTTAGGTGGAGACATCAGGAAAAGACTGGGCATGTCATTCTAGAATTCTCTGGCAGTGATTGCACCATCAGCTGCAGATTTGGGAGGAAACATCGTATTGATGAACGTTGTTGGAAGCCCTGGTGTGGTTGGTACTAAGTGACTTCCTGGACCAGGAGAGAAGAGGGAAAGCCAGTATTCATCCTTGACCGCCCACTTCTCCCTTTGACTTTGTAATTTCCTGCGCTTCTCCTGCCTGAAGAATCCCTCAGATTTGTTTATTCTAGAGAAAGGGGTCGTTTTATTTTGGATTCAGTTGAGCGGGTGTGGTGCAGCACCCACGATGTGTGGACCTGCACTAAAGGAGCTTACAATTTAGCAGGAAAATCAACAGTTACCAAGTGATGGAAAGTAGGCTCAGTGTTGGAAAGAGAAGTGCAGTGGTTTGTGCAAATGAGTATCCAGGAGGTTTACAGACCATGGGGGAGCCAGCCATGGAGCCCCTGAGGGCAGTGTGTTCATTTGCATTTTTCCAGAGATTGCAGCTTGTAAAAGCTTGTACTCAAGTCACACCTTCCCCTGAGTTTATTTTATGATATTTTCAATGTCGTGTAAATGGGAGCATGTGATGATTTCTTTCAAACATGAAAGCCAGTTTCTCACTGCTCTAATTTCTGAAGGAAAAAAAAAAAAAGAGGTTTTGTTTTGTTAAAGGAGTTCCAGACACATCATTTAGCAATAAAAGTCACCAATTGGAATCCTATAAATTGTAAGGACAATGTACTGTAAGTCATGTAAAACCCACGTGTTCTGTGGAAACTTCATAGAAATTCTTTTATGGGGCTGGGCGCAGGCATGTTATCAGAATGTGTGAGGAAGCCTGGTTAGTTGCAAAGTAAAACCACATGCATGACACATTCCAGGGACCTAATCCTCTAGCAGCCGCTCAGACCTCCCTGATCAGACCTGGGACACGGAAGTTGATGGGATGAGTTTTTGACCTCTTTCATAAACATACCCTTCCGGTGGATTGTCTTGTGAGAGGTTGTGCCTTTAAGAGATGTAACCAAAAAGCAGAAAGTGGATTTTGCAGAGCATCAATCATTTGATGACCGAAGTAGCAGTAGAAGAAAGTCATCTGCTTTTGAGCCAAACATCTGGATTAAAAAGTTATTTAAATGCTGGTATTTACCTTTCATATTTTTCCTGAAGATGATACTGGAAGAGAACTTCTGAGCTCACGGGGTTTCCTTAGAAACTGGAGCCTCTTTGCCTTGTTCATTAGTGTCCATGGAGGAAGGCTCCAACAGTATCCGTTCAGATTCTGCGTTGCCATCTTCTAAAGAAATGGCTACTCTCTTTTCTAATTATGTGATAAAGAAATAATAAAAGCAGACGTGTTAACAAAAGCATTCCAGGTTATATTTGAGTTACCCTGGGTATTTCATAAAATGTTCTTTCACCGCAATATTTTTTAAACCCAACAAAAATGTGCAACTCTGGAATGAGACTCATAGGTGCTCATTTGTGCTGCAAACAGAGGTAATTCTTTCATTAATGAAAGAGAACTCTGTGGCAGCCTGAAAAATTAGTTTATTGCATTCATATGTATGCAGCGAGTGGAATGTGACTTGTTTTGAATTTTTAGCTAATTCATCTTTGGCGCATACAGTTGTTGGAAATCAGGTTTTATCCAGATGTGGAGAAAGAACTCTCCACCTACACCAATACAAGTTATCAGAAGTCTCTTTAGGAATAGCAGTTGCCCAAAGAAAAAAAATTAATGCATCTATTAAAAAGCCCACTATTTTTTCAATTCAAGGTACCAATCATGTCCACACATTTTACTCAGTGTTTCTAAACCTCCTGGATGGGTTTTTGTTATAATGGTAGCACTGTGCATACATTTCATGTATAACAATATGTTAAAATGAATGCAGAGCCAGGTGTTGCTCTGTTAGGATCTGCTAACCCATGTTCTCCTCAAACTCAGTTCAAGGTCCATAGGCCCTAGAGAGTTGGCTATGTGGTTGGTATGCTCAGTGGAAGTACTCAGAACAAACCCTCAATTTTCACCTTCTTCCATTTTTAGGGATTATTTCTTTAAATGGTATAGAGTGTTTTCCTCTGACTTGACAGTCATTGATCATATTCTTCAGGGGCTGCAGATGTTTCCATAATTAATGGACTAAGGTGGGAATGTTTACATTAAATACGGTAGTGAGATATTCTGTTCTGAAGGGAAACTGGCTCGATTTGGGGTGTAAAGAGGTTGTAGAGGAAGGCATTTTTCTGTTTCCCACTTGTATGCACACAGACCTTCCTTTAGACTTTGGTTAATCCAGGACTTTTTCAGCAAGGAAGTCCTACACCTTGTTCTTGAATAGCTGGCCAGATAAGTAGGGTTAGGAACTGTTGCTTTACAACGGTTGCTATGCTGGGTAAACAAGCTATTGTTTCAAAAAGTGGCTTGATATGAAGTTCATTCTTGTTGGTGAGAATTGACTATTAAACATTCTTATTAAAAAATTCCAGTTGATAGCAATGGGGAGCCTCTCAGTTGGAAATGATTGCCACTTCCTTTTTTATTGCAGTTTTACAGAATATACTATTGTATTTTACCCCACTTTCCAGCCTTGTTTAAATGCCCCCTGGATGTAAGTTCTTTTGATCTTCTTAAAAATGAGCAACTCTTTAATAGGCGTATACTGATAGACAGCCTGAGTCTCCATGGTGACTTTCATTAGTACTGGAACCCTAAGTTAATTACAAGTTTATATCTTACTGTTCAAGAACAATTCACTTCACAGCATAAAACTGTCTTAAGAAAATCATCATGTTCAAAATACCAAATTATGATTGTCACCATCATCCATCAGTATTGACAAAGTACTCTATATACATAGAATTATTAGCTAATGCTGAACCTAATACATGAATCTTGCATTCTATGAGCATAAATCTAAAATAGAAAACACTATTGTATACACATTGAAGCACAAAATAGTCTGACAATAGTATAAGGATTCTTATTTTATTAAAATGTAAAGAATCCATTATTGCCTCAAACACTCCGGTGTATGGCTAGAACTGACTCTTTTGAGAGTAAAATTATAGTTCCTGCGTTGATTCAGATCTTCATATAATAGCGAGAGTGTTCCCAATTTTTCTGAAGTTGATAAATGAATAAAACTCAATTTTTCTACGTTTTATGTTCGTCAGAGCCATCCTTCTCTGGACCCTTACATGTTTCCCACACCGGGATAATCAAGAAGGAAGTTGAACTACCTGAGAAACTCAGGTCAAAATTTGAAGGTAGAAGTGTTTCAAGAACATATTTTTTTAACTTTAATTTTTGACCTATTTATTCCTTTTGATTAAGTTAACTAATTCCAGCTGGCCAACTGCCCACTTAGACTCAAACAAGAGGAATGAAACATCAATAATTACAATTTTTTTCTGTTGTTTATTTAGCTAAACTATAAGTAGCTTTTTCTCCCAAGCTATCCTGTAATTTGAAGTCATAAGATTTCTTCAAGTTTAAGAAAAAAGCAAACTTCTCTAAACAGTGATTTTTTTTTAATGCCTTCTTACCTGTCCCTTTATCCTCTTAGTAGTGGGTCTGCCAACACAGGCCTCTTCTGCTCTTTGAAAGTGTAGAGCCAGTCTTGTTTTTCCAAGAAGATGCTTTGTTCCTGGGCATTTAACTGACCTTCATCTCTCTGGAACATTCCTCACCGCCCCAGTTTCTGAATACACACGTGGTACCTTTGGTCAGGTCCTGACCACAGTCATTATCCACTGGGAGAGGCTGAAGTGGCTTGAGATCACTGATAACGGTCCCTGGGATCTTTCTTGGAGAGGCACGTGGGGTGGCGTCTGGAATGGCCACCACCACTGAGAGCAGGAAGCATGCCCCTGAGGTCCAGGGGTGGGGAAACATCCTTAACTCTTCCGCACAGCCCTTATCTCAGACAGGGCCTGAGCCTTCCCTCTCAGGCTCTGTCCTGCCTTGTGTCACTTGAGACGATGACAGATCCTGCAAGGAGTACATGCAGTCTGTCAGGGAAAGTGTCCCTTGTTGCCAGAGCCATCTGAGCCCCTTCCCTCCGGTCCTGTGGGGCCCCTCTTGTCTCTCCATCCCCACCGCTGCTCCTGTCCTCACGCCCGGCCCTGCCACAGCCCTTACAGCGCTCTGGTGCCCAGCTGTCCCCGCTCCTTCCTGACGAACTTGATTTCCCAGAGACACTGGAGCCTGTGACCACACACGCCCTTTTGAAGCCCTCCTCTCATTCTGTGCCTCATCTGGACTTAAAAATATCCCACCTGGTTTTCTACCTGTCACACCTCTGCCCAGACATAGGTCACAGCTCACCTGCCTTTGTTCACCCTGAAATGTTCCTGCCCCAGCTTTCTGTGGTTAGACATTCTTTGATCGCATCAGGTCATCTTATCGATGCCCAGACTTCAGTTCCAATGTTAATATGGATGACTTTCCAATGGCTCTCCTAAGCTCCAGGCACAAACACCTACCTGCCTACTAGACGTAAAATCCAGGCTTTTGTGAGCTGACCTGCACGTCTCTCTCCTGTTCCCACTGTTACCGAGCTTAAACAAGTCATTTATGAAAATTAAATATGCACCATGTTAAAATGGCCACTTCATGTTGCCTTTGTCACTCTGGTTATTAATGTAGGGTCTGCAGATGCCATGCAAGTAGAAAAACTGTAGCATGTATAGACACTGCAGAATTATCTTTCTTTAAATAGTTACGCGTAGCGCAAAGGGTTTCTGCCAGTGTGACATGTCACCCAATCAGAGGTTCCGCCCAACTGCATGAACCAAGGTCTCTTAGAGAAGAAACTGGGCAAAACCGTAATGCTGGGATACGCTGAGGCGCTGTGTTGAAATTATCGATGGAGGATGGACAGTATTCTGGGGAATATCCAGAATCCTGAGAATATATGCAAATAATTAAACACCCACATCTATACAGCACTCAATATATAAAGCACATTCGTGTTTCAGCCTATATAATTTTATAACAGTCTCACGAAGTAATCGGTCAATATTATCTTCATTTTACTGTTTTTTTAAAAAAACCAAACAGCTTTGAAAAGTTAGATGGCATTTCCAAGTTCACACAACTTACAAGTGTGATCGCTAATGAAAGTGTCCTGTCTGGGTGTGATCTTGTGCCCATTCTTCTTGAGGCAGTTATGCTAAGAAAATAGCTGCCATTGGAAATGAATGCATTTCAAGTGAAGAAAATATGCATTTTGTAATTGAGATATTTCTGCATTTCATTCTTCAAAACTCATTTTAATACATCTCTCCGTAGTATGAACGAAAGAGCAACTAATTCTGTTCCCTCAACCTTTTCAATGATCTTCAACTGTTGGTATGAACTTGCCGTGAGGCGCCAAATCACGAGGCTCTGGAGTATGTCATGTTCTTCACGCTGCCCAGATTGCCATAAAAGTCCCACACCACACGTGGTTCCCTGCAGTTGAGTTACTGCGCGCTGATCTTATCAAGCAGACAATGGGCAGGATTTTACTTTGCCATTGGTACTGAAGACCATTTAGATTCTCAGAGCCTGAGGAATCTAAATCCGCTTGGCTTTACTTAATGTTTCAAAGCACTGTTTTGGTAGAAGGAAGAGAACGGGAGTTCTCCACAAACAAGGCATTCTGAAGGAGACTTTAGTCAAGCTAAATGTTGAGACTCCAACCCACAGTCACGTAAAATGCCCTACCTTTCTCTAAGCTTATTTTTTTCCTAATACCACCTTTGTCAAAACAGCAGGAACAGAGCTTCAGCTGTTAAATCATGAATGTGGGGTCTTTTTCTTTTAAACATAATACGTTTATAAGAGATCTCAATACATGTAAAACTATCCTGAGATAGAAATTTGATTTGGAATGAAAACCAGCTTTTCATCTATGTGTTTTTTGTCTATGTATTCAGTTTATATACAGTAGGACTTAGCCAAACGTTTTGAGGTGGCCAATAGCTTTGCTCTTACATCACCATGAAATGTACATTGGTGCCCCTTTCTTACCCCTTAAAACAATCTAGGTCTCCCCAGCCAGTATGGCTCAGTGGTTGAGCATCGTTGACCCATGAACCAGGAGGTCATGGTTCGATTCTTGGTCAGGGCACATGCCCTCTCCCTTCCTCTCTGGAATCAATCAGTATATATAATAATTTAGGTCTCTGAAACAGTTCTTTTCCTTGAACACATTGGTCTATGACATCTCTGCTCTATAATCATTAGTTGATGATCAAAATCCTAATAACGCTTTGTAACAGTGACATGCGGTAAGCATAGGGCCTATTGATTAATTGATAAAGGATATGGATGTCCTGCCTTTGTTATGCAGCACTCTATCTGTTCATGAAGAGTTCATCTCACTCTTTGTGGACTCCAGCATTTGCCATACCATGCTGTCCGGCATCTATATAATCGTTTCTCTTTTTGTCCCTTCTTTGTAGTTGTTTGAAATTACAGTGCCTCTCTCTCAAGGCCCCAAACCAGTCACAGTCAGTTTTGCTAATCACACTTCCTGCCGGTGCATGTCCAAGCTGGATGTTTACAGACAAGTCCACTCAATTATTAGACGCTCCCTGCCAGCAACACTGCCACAGTGAGTATGAATCAAGTTTACCTTCTCCGCATCCTCTCCTAAGGGAAAACTGTGTTCAAGTAAATAGTTTATCAAAAGCCGTTTTGTGAAATTTTCTATAGTATTCTTTGCATTGAAATACAAAAGAAGGCAAATGCAATAGTACACCCGGAAAATGAAATTAAGCTGAAACAGGGAAGCCCACTTGGTAGACACAGCAGCTCACAAAACAAAAGGAGTATTTCTATGGAATCACACATATCCCGCTCATATCCAACTAGCAGAAATTTAGATACAGAACTCATAAAGTTAGGTGTGCCAACTCACAAAGGATGTTCAAGCTAAAAACATTTAAGTCTTAATGAGATTTTGGTTCAAAACAAAAAATAAATAAATTATCTTACATCTATTAGCATCCAGTTGCTTTTCTTCACTCAATTATTTTTTCTCCATATATCTCTTCATATTTCTATTTCAGCAAGAATTGAATATTGACTAATTACTTGAAAGAATTTTCTCTTACTGTTACTTCAAACGACATTCAAACTGACATGTGTTATTCAGATTTCCTTTCCACCTTGCTTTTTTGGTTTGGTAAGTGGTAGCATCTGCATCATGTGATCAGAAGGACCTGGATGGAGTGTCAAGTGCTGACCCCCACCCCCAGGAGTGTGTAAAGAGCCATTAAGCAATGCCGTCTGAGATAGGGCAGTGCCCCGTTTCTGCCCCCAAACAAGGAAGCAGCTCTTTGTTCTTTAGGACACATGGAGTGTGCATCTGAACAAAACTACGCAAGTCCAACATGTGTAACACAAGTATGCACAAATTGGTGGGCAAAAGTGTGTGTTACTTTTGAAAAGAAAACCAAATTTGCATTTGGGGGGACTTGGCCATGAATGTGATACCCCAGTGGCAGCTTCCCCTTTGGATCTCTCTGAGCTCCTTTCCTCTGTGAGGCAGGGAGGAGCCTTACCTTTCCAGGGGCTTTAGGGAAACGCGGGGAGAGCCTATCTGGAGCGGCAGAGCTCTGTCCTCGGTGCCCTGAGAAAGAGGAGACCTCTGGGCATCTGGGAGCACCTTCATGCCGATGCCGGCAGACACCACTCCTGGAGTTGCTGGAGCTGCGATTCCATCATCGCGGCTCTGGGAGGTCTCTGCACCTGCCTCCTGGGCTGCCCATCCATTCCTAGCACTTCAGTCATCATCTCCGTGCGAGGGTTCCAAATTACAGTTCAAGTCCTGGTCGTAGCATTGACTTATAATATTTTTTCTAAATCTGTCTTCTATTGCCGGGTTTATAATTCTACTAGAGGCCCGGTGCACGAATTCGTGCACAGGATGGGTCTGGCTGTCCCTGCCCCCCCGCAGTGCACATCACAGCAACTGGTCATTCCGGTCACTTAGGGTTTTATATATAGAGATTAGCTATCATGGGCACAAAGTCTAAGCTTGATTAGATGCCTTTAGTCCATATTAGTCATCCCAATGCTCTCTCATGTTCTTGGAGACCTTGCACTCACACAGTGGCCATGAACTACTTCTTTTCCTCATATCTCACCTGAACACTATTGATCATTGGGAGAAAGGGAGGAATATCTGCTTCAGCCTACATTCATTCCCATCACCGCCATCCTCACCCACTTCATTCTGCATGTGTTTCTGATTTAACGCAGTGGTCTCAATACCGGTTTTCTTGTACCAAATATGTCTCCGGCTCCTGGATAGTGTGTCAGGTAAGCTTTCAAAGGCACCATGTCATTCATCAGACCAGGAACTGGCAGGACTCTTAGAGGCTCAAAGAGCTGAGCTCAGGTCCCCCCTCCAGTCTGGCAGCCTTCTTTCTGGGTCCCATTGCTCACGTGTGCACCTCACCAAGTCTGACTCTCTGATTGCCACCTTCACTTCCTGCTCTGCATCTCGTTTCCATTCTGGCCTGGTCCTTCCTCTGCTGCCTCCCTGAAGCCTCATCCCCGCCTCAGATGCAGGGGAAGGCCTTTCTCCTGCGCTCATCTCCTCCACATACCTCAGCCACCTTTGCTTCTTGCATCCCCAGGGCGATGACTGTACTAGTATTTACTCGGCCCTCGCCTGGGCTTACCATATAGGGTCTGCACACGAGGCAAGGACTGGGCTGTGAGAGTATCTCAGGCAGGTTGTATCCTCCGTAATGTCCAGCTAACAACACTGAAGAGTAATCGAGCCGTTGCTATACTTTCGGCCCTTTGAGTACATTGTCTGGCTCAGGAACCAGCCGAGTCAGCTATGACGCTGGCAGCAGCATTAGCCTATCTTACAGATGAAGCCGATTTGGGGGCTAAGCAACGTACTGCACTGATCACCAAGTGCTTCTCACATGAAACAGCTTCCTTATCTCTATGCCACGTCACTGGCATATTTTACTCATGTTTTCATCATTTCACAGTCACTAGTGGTTTGAGGCAAGAAGAGACAAAAGGAGTAAAGAGACCTTGGGCCTGAGAGTAAGCCAGACGTCAGCGTGAATGCAGGCCCACCACTCAGGAGCTCGCGGAGCCTGGGTAGTTCCTGTCTCTGAACCTCAAGTTGCTTCTATAAAAAGTGTCAAAATGTAAAGAGAATGGAGTGAACTACTGGACTGGTGCAGGGCGCAGATGCTGCTTGCACAACCAGCTGCGTGTGGCCCGAGAGGAGCCCAGGAGTGCGTACATCGTGCCAAGGATGAACTTTTCCTTCAAGTCCTCCAGAAACCACTAGAAGATTCGTGGAGGGGTGTTATATTTACGGGTTATATTATAGAAAGAACAGCCTGGTGGTAATGTAGCAGGTGGACTAGAGGAGCAAACAGGAGGTGAGGAAATGGGAGAGGAAGCTTCTGAAATATTATTATTATCAGAGAAATAATAAGGGTGGGAGCTGAGGCAGGGGAGACAGATTGGAAGGAGAAGAGGTGGAAAGACACTGGAAACAGGACAGTGTAGGGCTTAGGAGCTAGGCGTGTGGCATAACGGAGAGAAGTTGCACTGATGATATTTCAAAAGACAGGGAGGCGGGTTTGAGAAGAGTTTAGTTTTTACGTGCACAGTTTGAGTATTTGCAATGTGTGAAGAAATTAAAGTGACCGTTCAGCAGGCAGCTGGATGTGGGGGTGGAGGGCAGCTTGATCATTTGGTAGCTACCAGCGTGTCATTGGTAGTGAGAACAATTGGAAGAGATGAACCCAACCAAGGAAAATACAGAATGTAAGCCGAGAAAATAAAACCATGGGAACACCAATATTTAGAAACTGTTGGAGAAACAGTGGTCTGTGCAGGAGACTGAGAAAGAGCAGGCAGAAAAATGAGGGATAAAAACTGAGAGAGGAAAGATATTACAAAATTCAAAAGATCTTACAAAAGCCGGCAGAGTTCAAGGACAGAGGAAGTGGTGAGAGGATCAACTGTTAGAAAAAGCCCGAGAATGGCAAGGACTGACTCATTAGCTGAAGGACGTGGAACGAAGATAACCTTGTCATTTACTGATAATCTACCACCCTCGTGGCACGGAGAGAGTGTTTGAGAAAGTAGGAGAGACAGTGAGAGAGGAGACTGATTCCCACTAGATCTGAAAAGCGGAATCATCGGCGTTAAGTAACTTTCTCCAACAGCACAACCGACAAGGAGCTCTTCAGAGATGCAGACTAAGGTTGGAGTCAGTTCATTCCTATGGGTTTGCAGTCATGACTGCGTTTTTAACTTATTTAAATTTAAAAATTCAAACACTTACTACAGGACAGCAGAAACAAAAATGACCTATTCCTCCACCCCAATTCAAAATTTAACAAATATGTCTTTCCTATTTACTTACGATATAACCCAAAGGCCCAAGTCACCATTCCTGTCCCCCACGCACAGAGGGAATCACTCCTCTGAAACTGTGTTATTTCCACTCGTGCTTTTCTGTTTTCATGGCAGATGGGTGAGTTAATGCGCCACAAGAGGTTACACAGTACAGCTCTGAGTGTTTAACATTTTTTATGTTAAAATGGTGACGTTACCTTTTTTCTCTCAGCGATATGTTTTATGGACTTAATCTTACTGATGTCTGCAGGCCTAGTGTGTTCATGGGTGGGAAAGGGAAGTCAATATATTAACCTACGATTCTCAGCATAGACCCACTTTACCAGTAATTGCACACTAATTTGTAAACATGTTAATATGTTCACCCATTAATATTCATAACTTGCAGTTTCAATAGAACTAAAATGCTCTGGAGATTAAGATAAATGAGATATGATGGTGCTAAACCTGTCCACCATGAAATCATTGCCTTTCCTTCTAAAATGACAGTATTTTGGAAATTGTGTCTCTAATTATTTTCACATGAGAAGCTTTAAATGCTAAGCAGTTGCTACTCACTTTTAGATAAAGAAACTTTTCTAGGAAATTATGAAAATGTATTCCCCCCAAATATATATTTCTTTCATTAAGTCGTATCTAGCAAAATTTCAAATTTCAACTTTGAAATATGTGTTAACATTGATGAGTAGTAGTTTCTTATTTTTGGTACCTTCGGAAGTCATATTGTCCCAGAAATTTAAGTTTTAAGAGTATTAGAAATTAAAATATTTACTTTACTTTGAGCAAACCATAATTAGCAATGTAAACTTTAAGTGGGCACAGTGTTTGAGATAGAACATAATTGAGTGTTATTCTGAAGGCTGTATTTTTATTCAACATAAATGTGCAAAACCTGAAGAGTTAATGTAGCCAGATCATATGAAATCATTATTTAATTCTGTCAAACGCAATTCCTTGCTTTGTATGACATTCCCAGAAACATATTTCCACAGTTACCCCTACATTCATTTCTACACACAGTCCATACTTTCGAGTTTATATTTTTGAAGATGTTGAAATATTATAGAGAAAACTCTATATTTTTTCCTCACTACATGCTAGGAAATTGTTTTGTTTTTGTTCCTACTTGGGATGAACAGTTGTGTATCCGTTTTTAAACCTAAGCACAGACACAGTAACACATGTACCTGCAGTTGGAAATCTCGCCATTCACCAGTCTCACTTGGGCTAGTGATCCGGATTATTCTGACACCTCTTGGTGCCGCTTAAATAGCTTAGGTAGGTATTTTGTCACTTTTCCAACTGTGACTAAAAACAAATATATTTGACATGGCAACCACAGACATGCATACACACACAAACACACACCACACACATGGGAGAAGGGGAGTTGTGTGTGTGAGGGGTTGTATATTAATATTCACACATATATATTTATATATGTACATTACTTACATTAAAATATGTATATGTACATGTATATATATCATTATACAGAAAACAATATCACATGCACTCTACTCATTTCTATTTTATTACATGCCATTCTTTTACATTAAAAAAATGCATTTCCCAAGTCATGTGGTTAATTTTATGATCCACCACTGGCTTACAACTACCAGCTGGGAACACGGTGGCTGAGGTCATGGCAGCTTCAAGCGCACGTTGGCAGGTTCTAGCTGCAACCCCACAGCACTGTGCCAACATGGGGCTGTGCCGCTTAAACCACATCAGCTCTGCGGCAACATGGCCACAATCGATTGGCTTGCACGTATAGAAGAGTGATATGAGCTTGGTTCAACCAGGATTAATTGCATTGCTGTTATATAAACATAACTGCTGTCTTCTCTGATGGACGAATACTCAAGTTTTTAATAAAGAGGTAAATAAAAAACAACAATGATACTGTTTTGGAAAATGGATAAACACTGTCTAACTTTCACGTGCATCAATATATGTTTGTGATTAGCCTACAGAATAGCAACAAAAATATGTAATGAGCAGAGACTTGCTCTTGGGAATACCTGAAATTATTATGAAGGTGTAACATTCTCCAGGAAATAGTGTTAAGTGAAAAATCAAGGTTTGGAATCTACGGGAGGATATCATCTGTGTAAGAGAATGAGATAAAATATATGCGCACATGCATATATGCATACATGTATGCACACCTACACGCTTACTTTCTTTCATTTGCAAAAGGAAACTCCAAAGTCATAAATCAAAAGCTAAGGAAAAGAACTTCATGCTGTTTAACTTTTACCAAAACAAAGAAGATGGAAGGAGGGGAGGGAGGACTAACACTACAGAACCCCTGGTTGCGGATGCCTTTGTGGTGGGAACAGAGTGGGGATTTTGCATGAATGGACCTTGACAGTGTGGGCATCTGTGCTTCCGAAAGCAGCCAGCCAGGCACAGGCATCAGAATGCTTCCCAGAGACGTGTTGGCAAAGGCCACGGTGGAAGCCACCGCAATGGCTGTCCACAGGGGCTGATAAAGTCAATAATAACACATCCTTATACGGACCCTGTGCAGCCTCTACAGATAAAGGAGCAGAACGTCACGGCCTGTCCTACAGAGATGTGCTGTTCAGTGGAAAGGGACATTTTGGAGGAAAAGGCTTTGTCCCATTTTTGCACACAGGAGAACACTATGCGATTGCACAGACCAGGGTATCGCCTTAAAGAGGCGGAAGCCTGGAGGGATTCAACCCATCCCACTCACTGTGGTCACCTCTGGGGTGGGGGTGCCACAGCCCATGTGGGTGGAGGTGGTTTGAGAGGGAACGGCCACATTTCATTTCCTGTGTTCTGGCATCATTGTGGAGCACTTTTACACGTAGGTATTGATGGGATACTTAGGTAAGGACAGCGATGACCCCGTCTCCGTGCTGGTTATGCTAATGCCTCCCCGGTCTCTGTCTCCCCAAGGTGCCAGGCTGCCAACAAGACCTGCCCCGCCAACCACACATGGAACAGCCACATCTGCAGGTGCCTCGCTCAGCAGGATTTCATGTTCGCCTCCACCGCTGGAGACGGTAAGAGCGTGGTGGCTTTTAACTAGGAGCCAGGGCTCTCTCTGTGATTAGCACACACTTTCCTGTCAGATCCACATGCACGATGTTCCGATCATGAGAGCCTGCACTCGCTCGCTACGTGATGGGCCCTGGCTTGCCTCCCACTGGTGTGGCATTGACCGCTCCGGTACAGGAACACACATGTTTGTGCACAGCCCTGTGATGAACATGCCAGGGAAGATGCTGTCGATGCTTTTACTGCTTCACACCACCCCAGCCCCGAGTGAGGTGTAGTAACCATGTCCCGCCTGGTTGTCTAGACGCGGCCGATGGATTCCACGACGTCTGTGGCCCCCACAAGGAGCTGGATGAAGAGACGTGTCAGTGCGTCTGCAAAGGGGGGCTGCGGCCGGCCAGCTGCGGTCCCCACAAGGAGCTGGACAGAGACTCGTGCCAGTGCGTCTGCAAAAACAAACTCTTGCCCAGCTCGTGCGGGCCCCACAGGGAGTTCGACGAGAGCACGTGCCAGTGCGTGTGCAGAAGGGCCTGCCCGAGAAGCCAGCCCCTCAACCCAGCCAAGTGCGCCTGTGAATGTACAGAAAACCCCCAGAAGTGCTTCCTCAGAGGGAAGAAGTTTCAACCTCAGACGTGCAGGTGAGCAGTCGTCGTGAACCGTGGGTATTTCCCTTCCTGGAAATCGTTTTCTCAACTAAACGCAGTTTTCTCAACACAAACAGCAGCTGCTGGTTGCTAGCGTGGAGCCAGTAAATTCCGGAAGAGTCGTTCTGATAGTTTCCAACCAATGCCACACTTTCCAGGCCAGAAAGGAGGCCTGGGAATGCACACCAGATCCAAGCTCAGAGAGCACCGAGTCCTTGTCCCAGAAGCTGAGGTGGTGGCTCTCCACCCGAGCTGGACAGGTGCATGGGGCAGTCACCTGTGGAGCATTTTCCAGATGCAGCCAGGCCCTGGCTGGTGTTCTCAGTGGTCAGAGCATCGGCTGCTGCACCAAAGGGTCTTGGGTTTGATTCCTAGTCAAGGGCATGCACTTAGGTTGCAGGTTTGATCCCTGGCCTCCTAGGTGCGTGTGTAGGAGACAACCAATCTATGTGTCTCTCTCACATCAATGTTTCTCTCTTCCTCCCTCCTTCCCTCCCGCCCTCCCTCCATCTCTCCTTCCCTCCCTTCCACTCTCTTTAAAAATCAATGGAAAAATGTCCTCGGGTGAGGATTAACAACAACAAAAAACATACAACCGGGCATGCACACCTGCCTCCACCACAATTATGATTCCATCAGATGTGATTTAAGACACCTGTTCTAAGTGCAGAAAATAGCGTCCAAAATTTACAAAGGATAAGACATTGACAATTACTGTAGAATTGTATCTAAGCATAAAAATAGTTAAGCTAAGTGTTTAATGGAATTAGAGAAGTAAATTAATATGCTGTTGAAGGTTATTCAAGACTCCTTCCTTAAACCTTGAGTCTGCTCCCTTTTCACCAAGAAAATATGAGGCTTTTGGACCCGAATCCTGTTGGTGTGAGTCCTGAACTTGGTCCTCTCTATCCTGAGAATAAGGTGGTCGACTACTGAAGCCAGATTCGATGTTTGACATGTGCTCCCATGTTCCTTCAACATTGCTTCACCCATCATGCCTCTCTCTTCCTGACCTTTACACCTTAACTCTGTTGTCCTTTCCGCTCAAGTTATAAAAGCTCCCAAATGCCTTCTATCTTCTCAGCGTGTCCCTGTGTGCAGAGCTCACGTTAGCCACCGAGACCTGTCCTCCTTGCCAGAGATGCTCAAGGCTAGGCCTTCCGTATTTGGGTCCACCTCTTTCTTTTATTAAAATCTGAATTATTACATTTATTGGTGTGATGTTGGTTAATAATATTATATAAGTTTCAAGTGTATAATATTATAACACGTCACCTGTATATTGCATTGTGTGCTCATCACCCATCGTCTCGTCTCTTGCCATCACCATATATTTTACCCGCCCTCCCATCCCCCAGCCTTTCTGGTAACCACATAGTCACCTCTTTCATCTCTGAATTTTCTTTTTTTTTAAATATATTTTTATTGATTTCAGAGAGGAAGGAAGAGGGAGAGAGAGATAGAAACATCAATGATGAGCTAGAATTATTAATTGGCTGCCTCCTGCACGCCCCACACTAGGGATCGAGCCTGCAACCCAGGCATGTGCCCTGACCGGGAATTGAACCGTGATCTCCTGGTTCATAGATTGATGCTCAACCACTGAGCCACGCCAGCTGGGCCATCTCTGAATTTTCAACCAACGAATGGGGTTTGTGCCCTGGAATTCCACGATAGGTTTCTGTTTAAGGTATCAGTACACTCTTGGTTGCCAGATGCACTGGACAATTTGGTCTTTCTGGAAGCGGCCCTTTCTGTAGCTTTTCTTTAAGCTCTCTTCCTTTTTTGGCTGACATTACATTGCCCTTTCCTGGCATCTCTGAGTTTCAGATGTTTGCTCTTCATCACCTTCACTGCTTCTCTTCTTCTCTTTCATCCACTCTTCCCAGACAGCGGTGACGTTCTTTCAAGGATGACTATGCACAGGACTCCACGCTCTCATCCCATCTATTCACAGTTGCATCTCTGCATTGATGTTCATCAGTACTCTCTTCCTCAGTAAAGGAAGTGTCCATCTTTTTGTTCTCAAAAGCTCTGTGCTCTCATTTTCTGTTATATTTGAAGATCCGTCTACACTAGCATTTTAGCTGCTGCATAAGGAGATTCATTGAATCTACAGATACAATTGATGACATATATTTTCATTATTGTTTCAGAATACCTTACTGGAACCATTTTTTTTCTCTTTAGAATATTTTAAGCAATAACTATATTGAAATTTTACTTGCATATCTCTACTCAAATTACCAGGGTATTTAAAAAATGCAGAATATAGATATCAAATCTTATGAAGCCATTTTGTATATTGAGTCTTCTGAGTGAACCTAATTAGTATGTATTGAAAAAGCTGAAATTTGTATGCTTATAAAGTCTAACCAGTAATCATATTTTTTCTCTGGAATTCTTATGTTAGTAGAAGAGATTTGTATCATTGTATTTCTCTTAATAGTATATATGCTTCATAAAGATTTTTATTTACTGAAACTCTCCCTATGTTCACTTTTCTAGGGGTGTAATTCCAGGTTTCATGTATATATTGAAGCAAAAAATAATAATTTATACTTTGAAAATATTTACACCCATTTTTTCTTAATATTTATTCCAAAAGTGTGGTGGGCAGCATATACACATGCTTTGGTCCACTGCCTTGTTCAGTAACTTTCATTGCTCATTGAGAATGCTGTCTTTTTAAGTTAAGGAACAACAGTGGTCTTATGAAATTGCATTTGTATTTAGAAGTTTAAAAAAATCACATTTTAACTAGATGTGCTTCCGTTTCTAAAGCACAAGAAGTGAAGTGCTCGCATCAGCATCACATGTGTAGTTTTCTGCAGTGCACTGTGATTTCCGTGGCAGGCCATTTGCATTCTTCCCTGGGCACCCATCCCCATTCCCACATGTTAAGCAAACTCATATGCAAAAAAAAAAAAAAAAAAAAATCATCTTCAAAGATCTCTCCCATTCCTCAGAGCAACAGGGCTTTGGATGGGATTAGTTGTTAGATCATTCATTTTTTCACCACTGCTGGGAACTGGAAGTCCAGGGGTAGCAGAGAGGGGCCCCCAAGGGAAACTGTCCCTCCCTTTGTACATGGAGCCGAGGTGGGGAGCGGGGAGAGGGGGGGTGAGCCCCCACCATGCTGGCAGCTGCAGGTCCCGCAGATGGGAGTGAGGGTGGGGCTGCCCCTGAGGACCACAGTGCTGCCTGCAGATGGCTGGGTTGGGTCCCTTCAAAGCCCTGGTTCCCCGAAAGTCTCATGCTTATGTGGTCACCCTGAATCAGCAGACCCAGCAGTCACTTCCAACA
Organism: Cnephaeus nilssonii; assembly: GCF_951640355.1. Lineage (NCBI taxonomy): Eukaryota > Metazoa > Chordata > Mammalia > Chiroptera > Vespertilionidae > Cnephaeus > Cnephaeus nilssonii. Next base: position 3,358,446 of record NC_137079.1, on the reverse strand, counting down.
TTTCCGCTTCATCGACAAAGCAGAGAGCACTTCAGAAACACCATGCTGGCAGAGTCTCACTCTCCCATTTGTTACTTCAGCACCGAGACACGCTGAGGGCTGGGGGTCCCTTCCCCAGGGGAGTGGGCCCAAGCCATCAGTCGGACATCCCCCGAGGGCTCCCGGACTGCAAGAGGTGCAGGCCGGGCTGAGGGACCCCCGCCTGAGTGCATGAATCCCCCCCCCCAACCCCACATCGAGGATGTCCGTCTGTTCCATGCCTCCCTGCTTCGGGTCTTACTTGGTTGGCCCGTTCATTTTGCTCATTCCATTCCACAACTAAGAGAGATCATGTGAGATTTGTCTTTCTTGGTTGGGCTTAGTTCACTCGGGATAACATTTCCCAGGCCCCTCCGTGCAGTACGGTGCAGCTGTGACAAAGAGGGCTCTCCCTCCTCGCCGTGGTCTTTAACCAGAGTGTGTGTCTCTGCTTCCCTAGCTGTTACAGACGGCCGTGCACCAACCGGCTGAGGCCCTGCGAGCCGGGCCTGGCGTTCAGCGAGGAGGTGTGCCGCTGTGTGCCCGCCTACTGGAAGAGGCCGCACGGGAACTGAGGCGGACTGCTCCCCGGCGCCCCGCTTCTGCCGTGGAAGACTGTGCTCCCCCTTTAGGACTGTCTGTGGACAGAGCGGCGTGTGTGGGGCCACGGCGACAGGGACAGCCGTCGGTGGGTGTTTCCCGAGCCACGTGGATAACGGCACGGGAACGGCCCCAGCTCATCTGCAAAGACCTCTCAGAAACACTGGTTTTCTGCCAAGGACCGAATAGCCGAGGTTTTCCTGTTGTGATTTAAAAAAAAAAAAATGACTATATAATTTATTTCCACTAAAAATATTGTTTCTGCATTCATGTTTATAGCAATAACAATTGGTAAAGCTCACTGTGATCAATATTTTTATATCATGCAAAATACGTTTAAAATAAAATGAGAATTGTATTATAAACTGCTGAGTTCGGTCTGTTACCATCTTTGTTGTAAGTAGGACTTGATATTATGGACCATTCACCCCCCCTAACCCCCACCCTTTTTCTTTTTCTCTAACCAGATGTCAGACTGGGCTTGTGATAAAAATCTGAACCTACCAAAGAAACTTCCACACGGATAACAGTTGCTATTACATTTTAATTGATCTCAACATTTTCACGATGACAAACATTTTAGCACATGATGCTCTTGAATTTATAACCAAATGAATCCATAAAGAACATACCATCTGATAAGGCAGTCTGCTTAGCGTGTCCATGTGATGGAGTTATTCCGGGCACCGGGGCACTCGGACCCCTAACTCTGGGTGTGAGCTCTCTCTGGATCTGGTGAGTCATGTTTAGTGTCGATACATTTTTAAATACATTAATTTTTTAGCTAATGCAGAGGAAAAAAAATCCAAGTTTTGAATGATCCCCCGAAGGCTCTGTAACTTGATACAACAGCTGTTATAAGTTATCAGCTTAAAAGTCATCTAAACTATGTGTTGACAATTAGTTTCTCAGAAGATAGGGGTAAGCCAGCAAACCCCTGGGCCAAATATTAAAGCGCGAAGCGTGCCAGAAAAAAAGGCATTTAACTTGTCCCTGGAGATGTAATCATTTGGGCCAAAAGCAGAAGGAACATGGGCAAAGACAAGACATTGCCGGTGGTGCTCAGGCAACTTTATGCGGGCCGTGAAACCTCACTTCCCTCCACTGTAGCAACTGAGCTTTGTGGTGCCAGCTAAGGGGTGGGCCGGAGAGAAAGCCGGACAGTTCTGTGCAGTGTTAGCAAGACCGCCTCAGCAGAGGCTGAAAGACACAGTGAACATGCTATACACGGGCCTCGAGCCCCCAGACCCCAGCCCGGGCAATCTGCAGGACGAAGACAGAAGACGCTGAGGCACCAGGGACCACATCGGGGTCTTGGGAAGTCTGTACACAGAATCGTGGCCCAGAAACAATGCTGTGTCCTTCGCTGGAAAGACTCGAGGGGAAAAGATATTTTTTAAGCGGTTGTATAACCTCTAGCTTCCAGACTTTTTTTTTCTTTTTTTTTTGGAAAGGGGTTTTGACATTGGCTGACTGATGGAATGAAAGAGATTCCAGTATTAGAATTTCTAAAAATAGCTGTGTTCTCTACATCCACGCTAACTCCCAGCAGAGTGTGGGTGGCGGCCACGAGACGGCACGCCCTGGCATCCCGGGGCGCATCTCTCCGAGGGGGGCAGACAGGGCCCACTCTGGTCTCGCTCTCAGGAGGAGACCCTGCTCAGGAGGACCAGTCCCGGGGGGAGGGGGGGAGGGCAGGGGGAGGACAGCAGAAGCGCAGGTGGGCTGAGCTAGTAGTGTTGCTGGAGGGCCTGGCCCGTGCTCACCCCCAGGGGTGCTACCCTTCTGCACTTCCCCGGGCAGACTTTTCACAGGATGCTGTTTAGGGACTTGGCCTTCTGAACTGAAGATGAGCGTTGCGCATCCCTTTGCTATGGTGGAAGAGAGGCATTGGAGAGTCTGGTTTTTATGTCGATGAATTCTAGAAAATTCTGAATAAATCCGATTATTGTATCAGGAAAAAATGCCTTCAGTACACCCAGAACACTGTTTGAGGCGGTCAGTGACACTTGATAAAGTAAACACTGGCTTTCTCTGACCTTGGCTTTTTGTAGATGGGATATTTCCTAAAGGGCAAGTTCTGTTAACTTGCCTGTGGTTGAGGGTTGAGGGTTTGGAAATCTCTGTAAAAACCAGAGCTTCCCACGCGCTCTTCTCCTCGCTCCGCAGCTCTGAGCCGGTGCCTGGGGAGGCACGCGTGACGGGGAGCCGGCGGGGCACAGGTTCTCATCCCGCCTCCTCGGCGGGCGGGCAGCTTCCAGGGAGCAGGGGAGGAAGGGCCTGTGCAGGGGGCCCACCCGCTGCCTCTCAGCTGCACCCCCTCCCGCACCCGGGAGGACAGGCTGCTAGGACTGCGGGGAGCCCCATCCTTGAGAACAGCGACCCCATTAGGAGGAAATGTGAATCTTTTTTAAATGTTTTATGTAAAAATCATGAGTAAACTATCCCCCAAAACTCTAATGCTAACTGGTTTGGACAGCTCAAAGCCCCGGCATCGGATCAAAGGGTCACCTGGGGAGACTTGGGAAAATGTCTTTCAGCTGCTGAGAAGGTCCACATGTTGGGAAAACAGCACCGAGACTTTCCACAGAACGGCAGAAGGGAGGGCTGTCCCCGGGCCCGGTGCACACACACTACCGCGCGCGGTCCAGACCGGCTGTGGGTGCAGAGCCCCATTCCGACGGCCCGGCTTCCTTAGACCTCAGCCTGGTGTCCACCACCTGGGAACAGAGGCCGGTGCCGAGGCTGCCGGGAGCTCACCCACTGCTGACCACACCCGGGCCTGGTGTCCACTCCTGGCCTGGTGTCCACTCCCGGGCCTGGTGTCCACTCCCGGGCCTGGTGCCCACTCCGGGCCTGGTGTCCACTCCGGGCCTGGTGTCCACTTCGGGCCTGGTGTCCACCACCTGAGAACAGAGGCCGGTGCCGAGGCAGCCGGGAGCTCACCCACCGCTGACCACGCATCAGGCTTGAAGAGACGTGACTGTGCACACTGACACATAACTATCAGTTAGATAGAAAGGATGGCGAAACACCATTAAAAACGTCCTTTAAGTTCACAAAATAATGAGTAGCTGGATAAGAGACTTCAAAATTGCCTCAATCAAAATACTTAATTTTATGAACACAATGTGTACACACTTCTAAAAGGAAAAAAAGAGCCGAAACCGGTTTGCGGGCGTCGGCCTGCGGACTGAAAGGTCCCAGGTTCGATTCTGGTCAAGGGCATGTACCTTGGTTTTGGGCACATCCCCAGTGGGAGGTGTGCAGGAGGCGGCTGCTGGATGTTTCTCTCTCACCGATGTTTCTAGCTCTCTATGTAAAAAATCAATAAAATACATTAAAAAAATAAAAATAAAAAAATAAAAGGAAAAAAAGGACTTCCATGTGTTCTCAGCACACCGCTCTGTCTGACTTTGGAACACTAGTGCGTTGTTCAAGCTGTGACATTTTTTTCCATCATTTTAAGGCAGCTGCGCATTTTTCTTAATCTTTTTAAAAATTAATTTTGCTCTATTTCAAATGCACAGATTTCAATTAAGTAGCAATTCTGTTTTGAGAATGTTATTAGGAATGCAGCTCGGTGGCTGACAGGGCCATTCAGTGCGGAAAAACCCAGCCAATCCTTCTCTTGGGTGCCAGTGTCAAATCCGTGAGTACTTGGCGAGGAGACTTCCCAGAGCCCAAGTTCATGTGCCACAACTGAGCCCTCCACACCGGCCACGCTTACACCTCCTGTCTCCTTTCTCTGACAGCCCACCCCCCAGGCGCTACTGTTCTCTCTTTATCTCTTACAAATCTTAAACGATGACCTTCAACCCCGACTCCTATTCCCAGCTCCCGATGTTTCTTGTCAACAATATTTGTACTGTCACTGCTCAAGGATAAGCTTTCCCAGGAAGCAGACAGGCCTGGGAGTGGCCGCTTCCCCCATTCCGATGCCCAGCTTAAGGCAGCCTCTCCTGATTTTGATGACATTTGCGTTTCATGGGGCCCCCAGTAAATGAGGGGTCATAGACTCGCCTTGGGACACGCTAATAAAGGGGGGGGGGGGAGAAAGGAGGGAAGGGAATGAAGAAAAGGTGAAAATAGGAAGAAAGAACAGGAAAAAATAAGAAAAGGTCAGAAGGGGAATCGAGAGAAAAAGCAGGCCCGCTAGAATTTTAAAGAAAAAATGAAGATGTCCCCGGACCTGTTGGGATGGGGTGGGGGCTGGGGGGGTTGGGGGGGGGGAAGGTGAGGCCAGTTCTGGACGTGCGTGGGGCATTTCTGCAGCTTGTGGCCGGGAGTGGCAAAGGCAGGGTGCTAGTGTCTTGCGCAGCCCTTGCCTGGAAGGATGGTGATGAGTAAATGCCGGGGCCGTCATCTGGAAAGGTCAAGGGGAACCCTGATGTAAGACACGGGGCGGCATTTACTGGCGCCCATGGACTCTGAATGCCGCGTCTGTCACCGTCATTCCTGCGGTGGCCAGTTGCTTTGGAGAAGGTCTTGGGGAAACAAAGAATGTCCTCATCCCTGCATTTAAGCTGATGCCTTCATCGGCCACTTCAGATCACACGACAATGTCATGGGGATTTCCCCCTACGTGATATGACTGGTGTGGCCTGTGTGTGAGAATGGCCAACTCTGTTCTCCCTGCTGCATTTGGGGGCGGGGGGGGCGGGGGGCGGGGGCGGTGACGATGCGGCCGGCAGGGCACAGGAATGAGAAGTCTCCCTTCATCCAGAGGGTGGTTCGCCCCTTCGGGTCTCTGGGGAAGCTAGACGCCCACGGGCTGCACCTGAGACAACTCCAGGAGTTTCCGTGAGGCCTATGGTGTCTCTACGGGTTGCAGCCGTCGGCTTCCCATGTTTATGGAAAAGCACTGGTTGCTCTGAACTGCTAGCGGTTTCTCCTGAGACAGGCAGCGCCCACAGGACACCGCGGGCAGGTGATCATGCGTGGCGCCTTCTTCCTCTTCGCCAGCAACACCCTGTGTGTGCTCCGCAGCATCCCAGGCCGGCACCGCCCTTCCCTCCTCATCCCACCAGAGCTGCCTGACCTGATCTGTTTTATGTCAAGATATTGAGGGGGAAAGATATGATTTTTTTAAAAGGCCCTTTGAAAATTCTTTTTTCAAATGTTCTAAAACATGACACTTACCTTCTAGAACTACCTGACCAAGCTCTTGCTCTCTGCCGAAGCCACATTTCCCACAGGTGCAGCTGTGGGCGCAGTCTCAACAGAACCCTGGAGCATGCCCGTGCCTCTTCCTGACCTGGGAGCCAACCTGTGGCCACCCCGAGCGAGGTGACCGAGCTCTCAGCCGGTGAGGGACAGCACCCCCAAGCAAAGAGCCCTGGCTAAAGAATGCTCCACAGATAATGTATGGGGAAACCATAAATTCAGGTAGGTTTTAATTCAGTTTTGTTTTTTTTAAATTACACTCAATTAACAGCCTTTGATCAAAGCTAAAACAGAACTCAACATGAGCTGGGCTGGCCCATGGTCTGGGCTGGATTTATAACCAGCTCCTCCCTGTGAGCCACGAGGCATTATTCTTGGGCCACATTCCTATGAGTTGATTCTCTTTCCCCTTGTGCCGCGTTGTTTACCAGGACTTTGAACCTGCGAACAATAGAAGCCGCCCTCATCTAGACACGCGGGATTGCTGTCAGAGGGCTGGTGTGAACTCAGCTCTTCTTACACACACTTTGCCCTGTCTTCATCTGCTCAGCTGCTGTAACAGATACCACAGACAGCAAGCTTACGCTACAGCAAGCTATTTCCTCTCGGTTCTGGAGGCTGGAAGCCCAGGGTCGAGGTGCCAGCAGGGCTGGTTTCTGGTGCGAGCGAGCGATCGAGCTGTCCCTCTCACTGCGTCCTCACTGGGTCTCCCCTCTGTGCTGTGCTGGGAACGAGATTTCTGGTGTCTCCTCCTGCTCCTATAAGGCCACCAGTCCTTTTGAATCAGAGCCCCGCCCTTAGGACCTCACTTAACCTCCAGTTGCTACCCTAAAGGTCCCATTTCTAAATGTGGTGACATCGGGGGTTAGGGCTTCAACGTATGGATTTGGAGGGGACACAATTCAGTCCATAGCAGCCCCCTCTTCATAGACAAATGTTCATTGTTAAGAAAGAGTTGACTCTTATTCAAATGCTTTGAGACCAAGAAAAGGATTTCAAGGCAGACAGTGCCCCTGAGCAGGGTTGTGTGTGGATGGAGGGAAAAGTAACTGAGATCTGCAGAGAGAACGATGAATCCCACAACAGCCAAGCTATACCTGAAACTCCACCTGAGAGAGTGGGTTGAAAAATAGGCTAACTGAGCTGTGTGTAAAAAATGGTAAGATAGCTGTATATAGAAGCCAGATTTCACTCACAAGTTGGGTCTTCACTTTAACTGCCTCCTAGTTGGTACATCGAGGTACTTCATAGTGTAACAAGCTTCCGCCGGCCAGATGCCTGGTGCTTTCAGATATTACAGGACAGTTGTTAAACTGGCAGGAGATACCTGGGGATAACGGTGGCCGCCTAGGGTTTTTTCAAGCGAAAGCTAGAAGCTGCTCAGCCCAGTCAGCACTGAGAGTCTACGGGTGACCAAGACTCAAAGCCACAGTGTTGGTTTCAGAGTAGTTAACATTTTGGTTGCTGATTGAACGATTGGCCAATGTGTCCACGTTAAATTCGTGCTTGATCCACAAAAAACCCTCAAGAAGTAACTTCAATCATCCTTGTTTGGTAGTTTCAAATGCCAACTCCTCTTTTTAACTTGAACTAAAGTTAAATTCAGAAATTCAGCCTCACTTACAAAAAACAGCAAAGTTCTGAGACATCAACTGTCGGTATCCAGCCAAGTATCAGAAGATCAAGGTAAGTATTCTGAGAATGAAGGGCACTTTGAACATTGTAAATTTTCTGTAAAAAAAAATACAGACAGAATGAAAAATGAAACGTGAAAAAAATTAAGATGCATTTGAATAATGACATGAAGTTACAAATAAACTTTGTGTTCAAATTTCTACTTGGTTAAGAATTTCCCATACTATTTTGGCAAGAATTGCCTTCATTTTTAAGGAAATGCACTTTCCTCAAAAAAACTTAGAAAGTCAGTGTAAGTCAGCGCTTTTCAAACATTAACTCATAGAGAATTTTCCCTGCATTTGGGAAAGACAACATGATCTGGAAAATGTCACAACCGTGTCCCTGGGCTCCCACAGGAGGCAACACCAGGTCCTTAATATGTAACTTGCTTGTGAGATCAGATCAACCGGCTGTTGGAGGAAAAATACCATTCCTCAGAACTAGAGATGTTGGGCGTTCTGACCCATTTCTAGCAGATTTGAATTTAACTTTTTACTCTTTCTCTCCTTGAAAGGAAATACATTTATAGAGATGTACTAAAATCCGAGTACCTTTTCTAAAAGATGAACAACAGAAGGCTCAATGTGGTTCAAAAAACAGTTTGCTCAATGCATATAAGCCTAATCAATGGACACAGACAACAGGGGGGTGAGGGAATGAGTAGGGGGGGTAGGGGGGGTAATGGGGGAATAAGGACACATATGTAACACCTTAATCAATAAAGAAATTAAAAAAACAAAAAACAAAAAAAACAGTTTGCTCAAAAAGTTAAAGTTTAAAGTATAGAATTATAAGAGCTTAGAGGAGAGGAGGTAATAATTTTAAAGTAAAACTATAGAAATCTCCTGGCCAAAGAGTGTGTGCATATGTAATTTTAAAAATGCTAAGAGGCAAATTAAAAGTAAATCAGGACTCTAGTGTTAATAAAAATATAGAGCATCCTTCATATAGTACAAACCCCAAGTAAGTCTAAATGTTGTTAACAAACTTCAACTTTCAGGTGATAACTTTTATTTTACTCTTATCATATAATATTCTCTCCTATAATGACACATTGGGGAAATAAGCTGGTCTTGAAGTAAAATATTCATCTATTCAAATTTTGATTAGAACCTTGGCATTAACTTTGGCAATAGGTATGGAATGTATGAGGTGCTTATTGGTCCAAGATTAAAGACCTTGAAATAATAAGGGTCTTCAGACTGCTTGTGGTATAATGTGTGTCTGAAGACTGGAATCTATTGGAATTGGAAGAGACTTCTACAGATAAACTGAACTCTAGTTGGTGGTTGATTAATCTAAGGGGTTAAGGATCATTAAGCATGCTTTAATTATAATTTCCTTTTTATGTACATGATCCACTAACTAGGCTGTTGTTGTAGTAACAAGATCTTGTCATTTGCATTGGATATTGGATTCCCTCCTTGTACAAAACTTGCGATGCTTTGTATATTTTGGAATTTTTATTATATCAAAGAGACTCAGAAATTAAAGTCACTTACAAAGCAATCTGAAAAAATATTCTTCTGTTACATTTGCCCTAAACCTTGCTAGTTGGTGGCTCAGATCTAACAGACACCCTGTTATAATCGGCTCTCCTTGACAGAGCTTTTCCAAAGCATTTAATGTTTTCTTAGAGTTTATATTAATTTTTCCATATACCATGGTTACTTTCATTGAAAAACATTGAATAATTATGCATTCATTCATTTCACATAGTATCTTACAATATGGAGATGACCAAGTTTGGGTCATATAATTCCATAAGCATTTAGAAAAAAAGCAATTATTTTTTTTAAATTAAAATAGACACATGCATTATTAAAAGACTTCAAACTATGGACTAAATGCTACCTTTTCACTTTTCAAGGTTTCCATCAAATATATAAGGACAAACAAAAATATCTAGTCAAATGTATGCAGATAGAGGACATGAAACTAATAGTGTAATTTTGAGGGTCAGTGGGTTGTCTTTCTAGATTTTCTCCCCTTATACCTTTCCAGGGGCTGCAATGCTCAGGCCCTACTCCAGATTAACAGCCTAACCTCTGAACCTTTTAATTTCCGAGTCCTTTGTTCGTCATTTCCCGCACCTACACTCTCCCCTCTCAACTCTGAGGAAAGCAGCTCCAAGCTTCTCCCTAGGAAACATCAGAATAATGTGTCTGGTCGAAAGCTGACGGAGCCTGTTAAAAGCTGATGCTCCTCGGGATAAAGGAATAATCCAGGAACTGGAATGTAACCTCTGATCCCTTTGAACCACGACATTGGCCTTCCGGTTACATGGCCATTTACATTTTCTAAACAGAAGCCAAGTGCGTTGTACGCAACAGTCCATTTAAAACATGATACTTGGCAACCTTTTATGTATTTTTCTTCCTGTAATGCTGTTAGAAACAGTAGTCATATTTGAAAGGAAGGGCCATCGCAGAAATCACCTAAAATTTTGTTTTTCTCTCTCTTGCCCTGTTTATTCCTCTTTTTCTGAGAAAACCGAGACCCCTGCACCTCGGAATGTGCCCCTTTGCTGTGGAACCATATGCTTGAAGCAGTCGTAAGCTGTCAAGCTTGATTTTAATAAATAATTTTTAGTAAGTCTCTAACCATGATTGCAATTTTGTGTTGGCTCCTTCTTCAGACTAAAATATACAAAGGTTAATATATCCGTTTTTCTTTATCACCAAAGGAATCCGATGGTTTTTCTGTCCGTAGGTTTATTGCGAGTGAAATGCAGGAGTTTCAGGACTGCAGACAGCACCTTATCCAGCGGTCCTGACAGGATATTGCCACATTTTCCTGACTTTGTGCTCTCCCATGTGCAGCCTGCCTAACTAGCCTGCTTTTTTTAAATAACAAAACAACCTAAATTCCCCATGGCCTCGTGAGCTTCGGCACCACTGAGCTCCATTTATAATAAACCAGACGTGTCCACGTCATTTCATATTCTCGGCCGTTTTTCTCCATAGCCAAGTCATCTCCACCAGTTAAGTTTTGAGATCATATCTAAAAAGAAAATCTCAGTTGCCTCCCACGAAAGGAATGGGTTTCACTTAAATGTTTCCTGTTTTCCATATATTGCCTGATGGAACTATTGTGTACAACACAAAGTCTGCTTCAGTGAGAAGCTAAATTGTCACAATTAAATTTCAGCTCAAGCCGTAGAAAAAAGGCAAGAAAAGGTGAAAAAGAGGGTGGATGCTGTTCTTAGTTGGGAGGTTGGAATGTGCTGCATTGTGGTCCAGGACCTTCGTCATTGGACTGACAAGTTAGTTGAAGGCATGGTTCAAAGATCAAACAATCGACAGATGAGGAAATTCCATCTATTTTTGTCATTGGCAGCCTTAAATAAATTGAAATATTGGTCACAAGAATCTATCTGCGTCTATACGGGAGGCATCATACCCAAAGCCATCTACCAGGTTGAATGATATGACATGAGAACCACCCTGCTTAGGATCAGAGCATTTCCAAAATGAATCCAGTTTAACAGAAGCCTCCAGCACCTGCTTGTGTACATGGTCGGCATACAAGTTAATGATGTTGATTTTTTCAACTACCTGTTTAATTATGAAGGGTGTATTTTTTGCCCATTAGAGTGATGTGCTTTTAAGTCAAGCTGGAATGAACATGTTTAACACAATATCCACTTTCTTCTATTCGGTGTTTTTAATCTTAAAGAACTACATTGTCTGATGTTCATATTGCAACATTTTTCATTTAGTTTGCAATTGCCTCATTGTTTTCAATATTTCTTGACCCACTTGGTTTAAGTGTGTCTCCTGAAAACAGCATATGCGTTTTATTCCGAATAGAAAAGTTCGGATTCATTCATATTTTATTAAAGTCATATATAATTGGATATATTTTCCACCTTACTTGATACTGTCATTTCCTTTTTATCTTAGTTTTGTTGGTGTTACCATAGGTAGCTAGGTATTGATAATGGGAAGAGATCAGGGAAGTCAGATATTGTTGAGCATAGTCAACTGGGGACTCAGAGCCTGCTTGCTTCACCAGGCTACAGCTTCACATTCCCCCCAGGGAACCACCAGTCCATTCACCAGATCACTGGGGGTAAGGATAGAACAAAGAGGGAGATAAGTACAGGCAAAATAAACTCAATATGGTGCTGGGGGAGGTGCTTGACCCTAGAGGCCTGTCTGTCTAACCTGGGAAAAAGATCATTGGCTAGGGGGTAGAGCCAGTGCAAGTCCAGAGAAACTTAGGAAGTTGGTGGATTATTTTGAAAAAGCTCCTGGTTAAAAGCCCAAGAGAACAAAGAAGTTCTCTCTCTCTTTCTCTCTCTCTCTCTCTCTCTCTCTCTCTCGCTCTCTCTCTCTCTCTCTTTCTCTTTCTCTTTGTCTCTTGTTAATGACCCACACTCTCCTATTTGTTCGCATTCTCTCTTGCCTGGAAATATGCCGAACATGTGGTTCAGCAGCTACCCGGACCTTCAGGAGACTTCGTTGGCTCCAACGGGCTAAGCTTAAATATGAAACAGAAACTCTGCACGCTGGCTTTTATGTTGGCCCTGTTGACGACATGCTTGCATTTTCTTCTATGGTGGAACAGAGAGAGATGGGACATTGGAAGCCCAGTGTCAGCATCACAAATAAACCATGTTGCCACCACACCACAATCTCCTGCATGTAGGACCTTGGAATTCTTTCCTCTTGATTCTGAAGAAGAGTCTAATTTCTACCAATAGCAGCATGATCAACAAAAATTCACTTCAAATATCCACTCCAGTCTACGAGCATCACTCTCTGTCCTGTCAGTCACAGACGCATATTCTACTATTAGATGAAAGCAAGATGAAAAACTACCTGACTTAATAAGACCCATAATCCTCTTGTTCACATCAATTAGATGACAGCTTTGAAATACATTTGTTTCCATCCTTTCTTTCCCATCTCCCTGCCTTCCCCACAGTAGCCATTCCCCTGCCTTTTCTCTCCCCTGAGTTGGCTGAGATCCTCGGCTGGTGCAGCACAGAGCCTTAGTGCTCGTCAGTGAAGGTCCCCTTTGTTTTCTGTGTTTCATATCCTGGCTCCCTGACACCTAGCTGAGGTCACATGACAGATTCTGGCCAATGAAACGTCAGTGGAAGTCATGTGGGGTGGGTTCTGAGCTGAGTCCATGAAAAGTTTTGTGCACCTTTACAACCTCTCTCTTCCTCTCTCAGAAAAATCATGGAGAAGCCTTGTCTGAAGACATTAGAGCCACACAACGCAAGTGGCTTCTGGATATGTGAGAGGACTGCAGAGGTCAGCTGTCTAGAAGAATCGCAGAAAGTAAAGAGGATTCTCAGTACAAGCAAGGGAGAAGCGGGTTTCTGTTGCAGAAAAACACAGAAATGTTGGGGCTGCCTGTTGCCAAAATAGAGCTTATTCTAGCTTCCCTTCCATGGGTCCTTATTTGTCATTTGTATTATCTGTCCTCATATAAAGATTCTTATTGGCTTTTCAATGCCTAATATGTAAGGGGCAAACCAATCCTTTCATTTTAAATGATATGGAAACACACTCAATCCAAGGAAACATTCAGCTCAATAAGTTATTTTTAGCTATTTTTAAAAAATGAAGTACCTCCTACATAGTAAGCATTAGACTATGTGCTTTACACATTTTTTAAAAAATTCTTTAAAATCCTACAATTTTACTTACAATGGTTCTCATTTAGAGGTTTGGAGAATGAAAAGCTAGTGGTTAAAAGCATATGCTCTGAAGACAAAAACAACTGGTGATTTCACCTTTCGTATCAGTTAGATGGAAAAGTGACCGTGTCTACCTTTAGGATTGTTGCAAAAATTCAAAGTGGAGGCCAAAGAAACCAAAGGCGCCCATGGCGATAAAGGGGATATTGGCATTCACAAAATACTTTATTGGTTAGTGTTTGGTGCCAAGGAAGTAAGTTAAATGTCCTTGGGAACACTCTCCTTCAAAAGTTTAAGAGAAAGAAGAGGCAGTTTCTAAAAGCTCAGAAGTAGTGACTCCAGATATATATTCACAGACAGATTTTAGCTGCTCCGAGTGCAAAAGCACTCTAACATCAGGATGATAAAGCAGTATTTTGCTCCAAGAGGTTCCTTTTCTTCTTATCAGTTAAAATTCAGTTCAAGAATCTGCCAAAGCCTGAATAATTATGTGAAAGATCTAATCTCCCCCCCTTGTCATTATAACTCACAGAAAACAATGTTCAGCTTCAGCTCCACGGAGTTTTGCCTGCAAAGTTGCAAAGAGCGTTCCAAGGGTTCACATACCACCAAACAAAGCCATGGCTATCACAACACTCATGCATGTCAACAAAAGAAAAGAAACCAACATATTGGAGGAGAGAGATCCTATAAACCGAGAACACACAGGTGACTGCCTGGGCATTGGCCCCCTGTGAGAGCAACTCAGCTGACACAGGCGGCCTGCTACAGGACTCCAGCCCTCCTCTCCTGCACACAAAACACTATGATGATGGTAGTAGTGGTGATGGTGATGAGGATGATGGTGCTGGTGACAATGATGATGATGATGATGAGTTTCAAAAATTCCTCTGGTTACAAATTCCTGTGCTGACTATCTCACTTGGACAGTGGCAACCACCTCGTTACAAGGATGACAAGGTGACTGATGGGTCCTGTGGGATAATTGGAAGACTTCCAAACTAAAAAATGGTCACATATTAAAGTCAGTGGCAGAGGGGGAGGGGGGTGAGGAAGGGAGAATCGTTCCTCCACAAAGGAACATGATGACATTCACATGTCATTTTGGAGGTGCTGAAGTCTGAGGAAACCAACCCATGACGCCACAAGTCAAAACTCATGAGAAAACCAAAAATCATTCGTTTCAGTCTTGATGGTCCAAAACTACACCCGGAAAAGTTTGAGGCCAACTTCCTATGACAGGAACTAAACACAAACTATATTCAGTTTTCAAGAGCAACTAAAGAGGCTTTAGGAAAGCATTTTCTGACAGAAAAGGCTTCTCAAATAAGAAAGGAACTTTGGTTCAAATATTAAACTCAGAATGCAAGCAGAAGAACACTGTCTCAGCATAAGGCTGCCCCCTTAGGTTTGCCTTCATGAAGACCTCAGAAAGATTTATATTCATGACCTCTAGACACATTCAGATGGGAAAATGTTCTGTAGGAAATGCCTCTGTTAAAACAAAAGTCCGGGGCCCAAAGTGGAAATGGGCTTATCTCTCAGAGGCGTGTGCATATAAAGTTTGCCTAAGGGGTTAGGTTCATATATTTACATACAAAAGTTCCTACAACATTTTAAAATAAATTATACTCACTGAGACTAAAAGGGACAGAAACAGTACAAAATGAAAAAGGCCTTGGCCTGGCTGGCATGGCTCAGTGATTGAGTATTGACCTATGAACCAGAAGGTCATGGTTAGATTCCAGTCAGGGCACATTCCCTGGTTGTAGGCTCAATCCTCAGGGTGAAATGTACAGGAGGCAGGTGATCAATGATTCTCTCTCATCATTGATGTTTCTCTCTCTCCCTCTTCCTTCCTCTCTGAAATCAATAACAAATACATATATATTTTTTAAAGTCTTTGCACCTCTGAACTTTGACAGACAAGATATAGGATAAAAACAAAAATAAAGAAACAAAAATCTGCTCAGCTGTAAACATGGGCTACAAGTCATGAAAAAGGAAGAATGACTTAGGGGGGAGAACAAAGAGCCCAAAATGGATCTAAAAGCCATTGAAAATGCCTCTTGGGTTGTAGGTTGAAGCCTTGAATCGAGGATCTGGTAATCTGTTCCCCGCTGGATTTCAGAACTGCTTTGAAACAGTGGTTCTATTTTGAATAGAAAAGTCTACTATGGTTGTCCTAAATCTGTCTGACTGTATTTTTGCTGATTTGGGGACAGATAACCTGTTTCTTTAGTTCACAGATCAGATTGGGAGAAACCCTACATGAGGAACTGCATTCAAGGTATCTCATGCACATTTCATCTTCAGCCTGAGATGAAAGACAAAATAGAATGAAACTTTTGAGGGTGTTGAGAGAGAGTGGCTGTATTTTGTGTGCCATATGATATGAATTGTTTTGGCCAGAGGGCAAATGGTGGCATACAATATTTCCAAAAGATGGCCACCAAATATATCCCATCCAAAGTGTAGTCTATTCACCAAATCTGGATGGGCTTGTAGTTGTTTTACTGGGTAACCAGCAAAATGCAGTGTGAGGGGTACTGTGTGCTTTGTAGGCTGGGTCATTACTGCCATGGTGCTTGGGTGGTCCAGGTCATCTGAGACTCTCCCCCTTTGGACACATCTATCCACCATTCCATGTCTATCATAGCTCACCCAGAGAGGCCATGAGTAGGTACTCCAGTCAAAAGTCTTAACTAAGTCCAGCCTTTGAGTCAAACCAACCCAGAAACCAGATACATGAGTGAAGAAGCCTCCAGATGATTTCAGCCCTCAGATATTTGAAACTGCCTCCACTGAGGCCCCAGGCATTATGGGTTAGACACAAGCCATCCCTGCTGTGCCCTATCTGAATTCTTGACCCACACAATCAGTGAATGTAACACAATTCCTGCAGTTTTACAGTAAGTATGGATTGTTTGTTCCATAGCAATAGCAACTAAAACAAGGATAGATCAAAGAGTACACAAGTTGAGGAAGAAGTGACTGAAGAAATGTTGGAATGGTGAACAGACGCAGATACTACAAACGCTGTGTTTACATGCCTCCACCGGTTCAGCAGTTTGGCTTTTCATGGGATATAACGCTCCTGGAAAGGGCCAATGAGACCAATTAGTGCTAAATGCATTGTATGCAGCTCACGAGGAAGAAGCCAGTTTCCGGTATGTACAAGAGCAGTGTGGAGAAAGCCTGCCCATCAACATGTTTTTGTGTGATTTTTAGGCAGATGCTTGACAAAATGTAAGCCAGTAATTTGTTTTCAAGTCCGCCTGGATTGCCAAAATACCAATGATGTCTAAAGCATGGGGGTTGGAGGCAGAGAGAAGGGAAAGTGGAAAGAAATTTTAAATTATCAAAGAAAGGTCCAGCCCAATCCATTTTAATGAAAACAAGACTTTATAGTAAAGTTGCCAGATAGTCCAGTGGATTCAAAGCATTTTTAATTCTCCACGGCCCACAAGATGCCTTTTCTGTGACAATTGTTTCCTGCACAAGCAGACCTGCGCATTTTATAGGCAGACTCTCCTACCAGGTAGGTCTCTATGTCTCTTATTGAAGACATGGCTCATTCTCTGTGCAGATAAGAAATATTAGGTTTTAGACCAAAATCCACCCTCTGTTTAAACAGGTAATGTTTAAATCGGGGGAAAAATGAAAAGGGGACAGAATCCATTCATTATTCCTGTTTGGCACAAGTCAACCTGCTCGGATAAAGAACAGGACTTCCAGGTGAGGAAATCTCTTCATACTAAAGAAAAATAACAAAGTGAGAGAGACCAAGTTCATGATTAAGAATTGTGTAGAGAGCAATACTGGCATGTGTGGCTAAGTGCCAACAATGTGAATCTGACCAGTCGCTCAATGTCTTAGTTCTCTGTTGCTGCATAAGAAAGTACCAGAACCTGAGCAGCTTAGAACAGCACCCATTTAGGACCTTACATTCCTATAGGTCAGAAATCCAGAAGGGCTGACTCCTCTGTTCTGAGCCCCAGGCCGACTTCGTGGTGTGGGCTGGGCTGGACTCCATCTGGAGGTTCTGGGGAAGAATCTGCTCCAGGCTCATTGCTGCTGTTGGCACAACTCAGTTCCTCCCAGAGGCCACTCTCAGGTCCTTGCCCCAGGGACCCTCCATCTGAACAGCGTGAAATTTCCTCACATAGATTTCCTCATGCTTAGAATCTCTGTGAGTTACTCAACTGCAACCAGCTGGAGAACATTGAAAAGGCTCATGTGATTAGGCCTGGCCCACCCTGACAATCTCCTTATTTTAAGGTCAACAGATTCATAATCCTATCATCAGCAAAGTCACCCAACCAAGGGAGGAACACCAGTGTAAAAGGTCATTGCGGTCATCTTAGATTTCTGCTTCCACAGATAGATTGTAAACATCAATGGAACCATTTTGTTAACAAAATCCATTGACCTTCATTGCTCCTTTTTTTTTTCAATCCTCACCTGAGGATATTTTTCCATTGATTTTTAGAGAGAATGAAAGGGAGAGGGAGAGACAGAGAGAGAGAAACATCGATGTGAGAGAGACACATCAATTGGTTGCCTCGGAATGCACCCTAACCAGGGCCAGGGATGGAGCCTGTAACTGAGGTATGTGCACTTGACTCTAATTGAACCCGAACTCTTCAATCTGCAGCCAACGCTCTATCCACTGAGCCAAACCGGCAAGGGCCATTGCTCCTTATTTAGATGGTCAACTTCAATGCTTGGGAACTGTGGCCTATCAGTGGGACCTTGGTTTCAGAGTCAGAAAGAAAACTGTGTTCCACTCTGTCTTTGGCCAAACCACATGTCCATTCATCACACTGGATGTCAATATCTACATTTGGTGAAAAAACAAAAAAAAAAGGAGGAAATAATATGTATTTCATAGGTTTTAAAAAATAATTAAATGAACTAATAAGGGTAAAGAATGTCTACTTCTATGCTTTCTACATGGTGGGCACGTATAAGAAATCCCCAGGTTCTGCCTGCCCTTCTATAAAATTGCTGGTGAGCTGTAGATACAGTGGTTACTTCACCCTTTATCACCTCAAGTAGCAGCACTTTTTATCCTTTTATTGGGCATCCGTCACATGTCAACCTTTTGCTTTATGTCACACTCAAATTAAGGCAGAGCCATGAGTCACCAGGGGATTAATATTGGAAATTAATTCCGGGTATACCAATATTTATTGAGTTGGACTACACCAGTTGATATCAATGCATAGTGAGTGGGAGAATTCAATATAGAGAAGAAGAAAAAATAATGAAAATCTGGTAAGTTTGCTTTCAATTGTAATGATACTAAACCCTGGAAATGGTCAATTAATTTTTATAACAATCTTATTTTTTAGGACAGTAGACTCAGGAGGTGGTCATATCTCTTTCTCTATTAATTTATAGAGTAAGTTACTAGTACCTATGTTTGTCATGGGTCAAAATATCTTAATGATGTCGACAGTATACTCACTCCCATCTTGCTGATGAAGTTTGGAAATAATTTAAGTAGCTCCTCCAGGATCCTTAAGTACAGTAATGGTAGGATCTGGAAAATTCCAGAATAATCATCTCCTATTGCAGAGCAAGCCCTGAGTCTTACATCAACTCATGAGCGATAATGCTTCAGTGACATTCCCACACCTTCCAGATGTTCCTCTCCTCAGACGCATGGAGACAGCTTGATGAAATGAGGTAAGCACAAGCCAGATTCAAATAGCATGTGAACCCAGGTCTCATATTATTTGGTCTGTTAAGAGCTGAGAGCTTGTTGCCAATCCAAAGTGCATATCTCATGGGCTCAAAAATACCATATTCCCAAGTTTATTTACTCCTGTTCTATACAGAGCACCCTAGAAACGGCACCCATTTTACAATCCTTTGTTAGTAATAATAACAGACATGGAAATTCACAGAGATTTGAAGGAAAACAGATGATCCTGAGCTTCTCCCCTCCCCCCAATACTGGGGGTTGGGGGGAAGAAAAACAGAAAAATATGCCTTGCTTGAGTATATTTTCTACACAAAAACAAAAGTGGGGGGAAAGAGACTGCATCTCTCCTATAAATGGATTCAAAAACTACCACCAAAATAATCACACTGGGCCAGACCAGAGAGTTGGCATTGGTTCTGACTCATCTGAAATCATTCCAGAACTTTGGAAGCACAGAGCTGGTTGCTATCATTGAATTTTGGAATGGAAAAAAAAAAAAAAAAAGCTGAAAGGATTTTGGAAGTATATTACTAAGTAGAACTTCCCAATTAAAAAAGTGTTTTTAACTCTTGAAAATTTTCTAACTTTTGGAAATGTAGGTGAATTCAAATATTAGAATTATGATTTTAAGTAAATAAATGACTAGGTTATAGACAGAAGGCTCATACTTATTAAGGTAAAGTTTAAAATTAGCTTTCAGGAAGTAAATGCAAATTGTTTTCCGGTTTGGACAGTTTGCCTAAATCTCTTTGGTTCTTTGTCCATTCCTTTGGCTTGGCCAGTGTATCCCAAACAACTCAAGCTACATTACGCTTCATTTGGGCTAAGAGCTACGTTTCAACTGCCAGTCCCCTAGTAATCCGAAGTGGCAGTCACAGAAATACTTTGTCAATTATAGCATTAACACGGAAGTGTTTCTTGGTCTCAAACCTAGTTAACATGACAAAAACTTTATTTAAGAAAGAACTAGTATATAGAAACTCCTTTGTAAATAGGCTGTTTGGTGTTTTTTTTAGGGTGTCAATGAAAGAAACATTCAAACCTGCAGAGAATTTTTATGAGTTCATTTGATCCAAACTGACAACAACTGCCGGAAGCAAAATCTCAATGGATTGAGAAAATGCTCCAGAAAATGGCAGTTTTACCACTTATTTAAAAAAAAAAAATCAGAATCAAAGTGGAAGACAGAAGGGGGTTCCATGAAATCCATTGGAATTGGATAAAAAGTCAAAGGAATAGACACATACTTCTTTCACATTGGTAGATGTAGGATTGTTAGCAGTCAACTATAAACATGATAAAAACAACAATGAGGGGTTTTGTGGCCTCTGCTCAGGTGTAGTGGTTGTGCCCTGAGGGGCCCAGGGTAAAAAAAAAATAAAAAGGAAATTACCCTGACATTCTAAAGGTATGTTATCCTACATGCCAGAAGGCAATAGACAGGCTCAGGTAAGGAAGATACTGGCCCAGGACATGACTACATACCACGACTTGCTTTTAGCTGGAAAGTTCTAATTCAGACCATCCTATGTGGTTATTTGAGGTCTCCTGGACCTCTCACAAAAATATGCAGCTTACCCAGGAGTTACATATTCAATAACAATTCACCTTTTACAGAAACGCTATTTGTGTTTGTGTGTTAATCCTCACTGGAGGATATTTTCCCATTGATTTTTAGGGAGAGTGGAAGAGAGAGGGAAAGTCAGAGAAAAACATTGATGTGAGAGAAACACATCAATTGGTTGCCTCCTGCACGAACCCCGACTAGGGCAGGGGCTAGGGAGGAGCCTGCAACCAAGGCACGTTGCCCTTGACTGGAATTGAACCCAGGACCTATTGGTCCGCAGGCCAATGCTCTACCCACTGAGCCAAACCGGCTAGGGCCAAAAACACTTTTAACAGAAACAATATTAAAGGAATGGAGGGGCGGGTTGCATAAGCATTTATAATTTTGCCTTCCAGATTATGAGCAGAATCCTCCTTTCACTTTCAAAGCACACCACAGAAATGCCATTAGGATTTTCCCACCACTGCTTAGTTTTGGATAAGTCTGGACCCTCCATGTCTCCCAAATATCCCTTCACTTTTCCCAATGCCATACTTTCCTTGCACCATCCCCTTTCTGGGAGTCTGTCCTGTTCCCACTCTCCTTATTGACATTTTATCTTTGTTAGTTTTTTGCTCAAAAACTATTCTTCTATCAAAAACTGTTTTATCAAACCAGATTATCAAAAGAATATTAATTATGAAATATTCAGAAAAAAAAGGACCATAAGAATAACATTTTAAGTTCACTTTCATTCTAGCATCAAGAGATATGGTTAACATTTTCAGGTAATACTCTTGGCAGAGTTTTTTACTTTTTTGTGTATGCACTTTTTAAAAAGGTACCATAGTATACATAGTATCTCATAAACTCTATTCTCATTGGTGACTGCAATATAGACATGCGAATAAATACAGCTATTTCCACACCTCTCCCCTTGATGGTTTCTCTAAAGTTGTGTATCGGTCATCTTCGTGTACCTTGCAGCACCCAACACAGAGTGTGGCATGCAGTCACCAAGGGCAATGCACATGTGGCAGGTATCGTTGAGTCGGCTCCGATTCCTGATGACCCTGTGAATGAGCGATGTCCACAATGTCCTGTCCTCACAGCCCTGCTCAGCTCCTGCACATTCATGCCTATGGCTTCTTTTATGGAGCCAACCCATCTCATATTCCGTCTCCCCCTTTTCCTGCTGCCTTCTATTCTTTCCAGCATTATCATATTTTTTGCAAAGAACCCTGCCTCATGATGGGTTCGAGGGCAATGTACATTCAGGTATAGATTTTGATTTTGCAACTTTTGTCTATTTACAATGACCAGAATAAAAAAATTTACTAATGTTGAGTGACTTTTCAGTTAGATTTTACATAAAATTTTGTTTCATATCAGAGAAACACAGAGACAAATTTGTCACGTGAGCCATGCATTTGATGACATATATTATCATATATAATATAACATAAATACTCAAATATTTGTTAAATACATTTAAGAATTTTTAAAAATCTAAAAAAATAAGATAGTTCTAGAGAGAGATGAGGCTCTCTAAAACAAATTCGGGGCCTCGTTACCCCTGGATAAGGTGGAAGTTCCATCTTCCCACCAGATACCACCTTGGATGGCAGGGGTAGGAATTCCTTCTTTACTGCTCCCCACTTGTCCTGTGCTGATACCATGGAGCAATGGCTCAACACCCCTAGACCGGAGCGAAAATGCTCCACTGACATCACCCCAGCAGGGAGTGGAAGGAGGCATCAATTCTCAGATAGGTTTGGAAGACCTGGATCTTCAACCATCTCCACCTACTGTGGGTGGGGTGGGGAGGGTTGGAGGGGCATATCTTTACCATCCCATCGGGCAGAGATGGAAGTCCCTCTAGCACCATCTCGGCAGGGGAGTTGGGGTTCCTCATTACAGCCTGACTGGCAGGTTAGTCTACCCACTGATCTTTTATTAGCATGAGTGGGAGTGGGGCCACGATTTTTTCTGTGGTGTTTGGCTGGAGTAGAGAGAGAGGCTAGTATCGAAGTTTTCTGGCTGAGGTGCCCCCTTCCTGGACCTTTGGCTAGAGAAAGGAGGCTTCTGTTGGGGCCATTTTTGTCTGCCCTTGTTGGTGTGTCTGGCTTGCCAAGTTCTTTGTCTCCAAGTATAGGCTATGGGAGTCTAAGAGACAAGCCAGGGAATGTCCCCCTGTGCTAATCCTTGGGCCCTGAGTTTCCTACCTGATCTTCCTTCTTTTCTCCATTTTTTAGAGCTCGTTTTGTGTATAATGTGTTGCCGGGACTGACCGGCAGACCCTGAACGACGGATGAATGATTACTCTGACACGTTTCTGTGGAAGAGAGGCTAAGGGACTACCTGGCCATAGCCACCAAGTAGCCTCATTTGCCTGCCTCCTTTGGCCTTTATTGTAACAACAGCTTGAACTAAAATTAACTATTAGATACGCTCAGCAGGTAAGCATCCTTGAGAAAGCACATGTGTCCTTCAAGCAAGGACATGTCTAAGTAAACACCTGGGGGCTCAGACCCTGTTTGGAAAAGTCAAGGCAGAGGCAGGCGCCTTCAGCCAACTCCTGTCCCATGCCTCCCCACGATGGGTGTGGCTTTTAGTCATCCTTAGAAGAATAAATAGGGGAAATTATGTCTATTCTTTCTTCTCAGAGCACAGTTTTATGGCATGATTTTAAAATGGTGCTGTTTCAAAGGCATACCTGGAAAAATTCACATTATTAGTGATTTTACAACACATTGTGATCCCCAAGTTAAAACTATTAATGAAGAACCTTCATGAAAAATTACTATTGACAATCTATACATAGAAAATTCTGCTAAATATCACTCTTATGATTAAACACATGCTAACATATGTAGTAACTCCATATGTTCATGTATTTCCAATTATCTAAAATTTATTTGAAGCACAAAACACTATTGTCAGACCACTCCAAAATGATTATTCTTTCTCATATTTTTTATGGGAAAAGAGAAGACCATATGATATGAGAAATCCTTCATATTATCGGCCTAAACTAGGTGATTTCTTCTACAGCTTGCTCAGTTTCTGATTGTCATGCTCATCGGACCACGTCAACCTATTATGAAGGTGGAAATCACCCAGAGGTCCACCCTTGGGAAATCAACATGCTAAACAGTGGGCTGAGACCCATAAAGAACTATTTGCATTCCAGATGAGAGAGTAATTTTAATCCGTGTTATTCTTACTTAGGAGTTTATCACATCATAAAAGCAATAGATGTTGAAAACCAATGGAGGATTGGTCACAAGAATACAAATGTTCTGAATAATGAAAAGAGCAGTTCATTGTAAAGGCTTTGGTGCTGAGTATAAGAAGTCTGAAAGGGTATAATATGTCTACTGGTCACATTTTGTGTTGTATTTACACAACACAAAATTTTGAATGTAAAATAGCTGTCAATCTGGTGGTTCTTTCTAATTATCTGGATTTTGACTTCCTATAAGTGTGGTCTCAAATTTAACATCTATTTTGGTACATAGTACACAACACACAAAAATACACTGCGATGCTAAAGAGGAAACTAAGAATGGAAATGGGGAGGAATACTAGTAAAAAGCTCAAATATTTTCTAATTATATGTCTTAGAATCTGACTTTTGGTGAGGATTGTGTATACTTTGGGATACAGTTGAGCAATGCGCGGGGCCATTTCTCATGGTTTCTCACCATCTATTTGCAGTCACATATCAAAGGGTGGGGAAAATTCTGCTCTTAACCCTTTGTGCTCGCTTGCTTTTTTCTCGATTCCTTTATTCTACTCGGGATTTAATTTTTTAAATACCCCAGATTTTACAAAGCGCGGCAGTAGAATAAAAAACTGGACTTTCTTTTCATACAAACTTATTTATTTGGATTTTTTATATTTCAAATTATTGATACATTCAAAGAGTAATTTTAATCTCAACATCTGAGTGCAAAAGGTTAAGACATTTTGGTATTAAATGATGTGAGCTTTTCTGCAGTAGTTTGACACTTCGGGATCACCAAAAGCGGTAATTTAAGCAAAATGCAGGGGTCTTTCATTCTAGATACAAAGAAGTAGTAGCAATGATTGTTTCTGGGTAATGTTGACATCCTGCAAATCTAAACAACCATAAAGGGCCCCAGTTTACATACTAACTCACTGAGAAGCTGTCCCATCTTAATTAACTTAATAAACATTACCCAGTTTCTTGTAGTAATGCCTCCTGTGAATTCTTTCTCCAAATGTCTTGATTGCCTAGCGAGTTCCTAACAGCATCAAACATTACCTCCTGTCTGAAGCCTTTCCTGACACATTCCCATAAAGTTTTCTGCTCTCTCCAAGGTACTCTCATCATTTTTTACATATATTTAGATAAGGGGTTTCCCATTGGAGGTGATTTTGTCCCCCAAGAAACATTTGTCAAATTATGGAGACATATTGGTTGCCACAACTGAGGGGGTGTTACTAGAAACGAGCAGGTAGAGACCAGAGATGCTACTTAATATCTTACAACTCACAGGAAAACTCAAGACACTTATAGCCTACAAGATGAAATAGAAAATCTGAACAGACCAATAACGAGTAAGGAGACTGAATCAATCATCAAAAACTTCCCATAAAGAAAGTCCAGGACCAGATGGTTTCACCGGTGAATTCTACTAAACATTTAAAGAATTTTCATCAATCCTTCTCAAACTCTTCCACAAAACTGAAGAGTAAGGGACTAACTCATTTTCTGAGGAAACAGTTACCATATACTAAACAAGTGAAGAACACTGGATGAAGAGAAAACTATAGGCCCAAATCCCTGATAACTACAGATGCAAAAATTCTCAATAAACACTAGAGCACTGCCCTCAAGGCACATTAAAAAGATAATAAACCATGATCGAAAGAGTTCATCCCTGGGATGCCAGATGGTTTCACATACGTAAATCAACAAATGTGATAGAACACATCAACAGAATGAAAGAAGAAAATACTACATACACAACAGAATCATTATGAAAATATCACATAATCATTTCATCCTTCCAATATCTGGTAGTTATCTATACTAAAAATCATCATTTGAGAGGTATCCTGGATCACTAACTTTTAATTATTAAACATTTCATTGCAATTAGCACATATTCTTTGAAAAGCCATATTTTAATCAATAATTTATGAAGTCTAACTAAATGAATGAATGCTATGTTGAATAAATGATTCCTTAAACCTGATATAATATCAAGTTTTTGGAACTTACCTAATTAACTTTTTTATTTTTACATCATTGCCATTTATCTACTTGGTTATCCACTAGACCAGTGGTTGGCAAACTCATTAGTCAACAGAGCCAAATATCAACAGTACAACGATTGAAATTTCTTTTGAGAGCCAAATTTTTTAAACTTAAACTTCTTCTAATGCCACTTCTTCAAAATAGACTCGACCAAGCCGTGGTATTTTGTGGAAGAGCCACACTCAAGGGGCCAAAGAGCCGCATGTGGCTCGCAAGCCACAGTTTGCCGACCTCGGCACTAGACACTCATTGAAGGCAAGAATTAGATCTTATTCAGCTTTCTAGATCCAGTGAGTTATTTAACTCAGTATCTTCCTGAGCATTATTATCAATATACTAGAGACCCAGTGCATGAATTTGTGTGACCTGCAGGGACTGGGCCCAAACCGGCAGTTCAAAGCTGCCTGCCACTCCTGCCTACTGCTCCCACTCATCCTGGCCCCACTGTGCCTGCCATGGGCTCGTGCCCAATCAGTCCTAATTGGGGGAGGCTCGCGCCCCTGCAGAGGCCCTCACCAGCCATTAACCCTGTGTCTGGTGCCCATCCTGAGAGGGGGGGGGGGGGCAGCCGGGATGCGATCAACCCTCTGGGCAGGCGATGAGATGCCCTTGCTGGCCCGGGATCCAGATCTGTCCCACTGACATTCGCACCAGTTTTCTGGAGCCACCTGGTGGCTGCTTTTATATAGTTTCTTCTTTGTGGACTGTCTAGAGAGAGGAAGTGGGCATGTTGGCCGAGGCTGACTTCATGGAGGCCGGCGGTGCTGTTGGGATTGTGCCAGTGGTGCTGGTCTGTCAGTGTCTGGCCCATTCTCCAGAGATTAGACCTGCAGGACTACCGAGGGAGGGGGGGAGTGGCTGCTGCCAGGCTGGTGGGCTGCCAGGATGGGTTGGTCAACTGAGTGGCACTCCTGCTGTGGGAGCGCACTGACCACCAGGGGGCAGCTCCTGTGCTGAGTGTCTGCCCCCTGGTGGTCAGTGCACATCATAGTGACCAGTCGATGTTGCTTAGGCTTTTATATATATATAGATGTGGAATTTAATGTAATTGCATTAGGGCTAATTTTCATGATGAAATTAAAATTTGACAATAATGGGTTAAAGTTTAGGATATTTTACTGTTTTACTTTATCTGTGTTTTCTATATATTCTTAAATTCCCATCAATAATTTAGCAATAGAAAATAAATAAAGTAACATTTGATTTGGAGTGAAAGAGGAGAAAATATAGCATTCGCTAAGCGACCAAACTTAACATCCCAAATAGCTAACATTTTGGACAGAAAAGGAATAGGGAGAGCTGTTTTTTCTAGCCTTTTTCTTTTGCAATCCCACCCCTTAGAGAAACTCTTACAAGATCAGGTTGATTTGAAGCACTTACGAAAATAACTATTTCATAAACTCATGATAATAATTCCAATAATGTTGCCCATTTAGATAGACCCACTGCACCCTAAAGGTAATTTATATTTAATTTTGTTTGGTGTAACCTTGATCACTTCTTAATTATATGATTAAACCCCTGAAATTATGACATTAGGAAGATTTAGTGAGTTACAAGGACTGAGGATTTGGGCTTCATTTACAAAATGAGCGAAGCATCATTATTGAAACAAATATCAATTTAGATGACTGTCCTTATTTCAAGTCTGGAAGCAATGGAGCTCTGCCCATCCCACGCATGTGAGGAACCCTCTTTTGCACAATTATGTAGTCATGCTGCGTGGGCAGCTATGAGGTTTAGTACCTTCGCTCACTCCTTCCTCGTCTGCACCAGAATCTAATCGGAATGCATAGCACTGAGGGGCAGTAACCATCGGTCACTAAGCCCACTATCTCTGCAAGACTTCTGTACTTGCTTGTCCTGCCCCAGGCAGCGCTGTTTGCACTTTGTGTTGGAAGTCACATTGTTCTCATGCTCTTTAGAAGTAACCATGCCTTCCTATTCTTCTACCAATGACTCCTGCAAGCCACAGAGTTTAAAAAGAAGCTCAACAGGTTTTATTTCTTCATTTTTAAATTACTTTTCTATCTTTACCCAAAGATATGTGTATTGATTTGAGAGAGAGAAAGAGAGAAGAATCCATTGATTGCCTCCCATACCTGCCTGGACTACAGGATGGAACTAGCAACCTGGGTATGTATCTTGACTGGGAATTGAACCCACAACCTTTTTGGTATATGGAACTATGCTCCAGCCCACTTAGCCACCTGGCTAAAGCAAAACTCAATAGGTTTTAAGCCTTTTCTTCCATTTTTGGTGGTAACTCCATTTGGTGGTTTCTTCAGCTTCAGAAAGTCCAGTGTAGGCAATGCCAGCCTTGATGCTGATATTATAATAGACTTTCCTGGGGTCTTTTGTGCGACAGTACACATGAGGGCATGCCGCTCTGCTCCCTTTAGCCATTTCAGGAGCCTGGAGTGTCCCCGGGGAACTGTCAGAACAATCAGCACCTCCTTCAGGAAGAGAGGAAGTGCCAGCCCAGTGGAAATGCTTAATTACCTGAAGTCGAGGCTGAAATAACAAACCTCCTTCTGACAAGCCACCCAGGGCCGCACAGAGACACGGGAATATTCTCACAGGGGCAGTGAATGCCAGGGGACAAGTGCTAAGGAGGATTCTGTTAAGAATTTTGTTCCCCAAGAAGGAAGAGGGCAATGTGGTCATGCAAAATAAATTAAGCACCAGCGATGAAGTTTCCCTGACCTAATGCATTGCTGGAAATCTGCAGAACTTGGCCCTTGAGTCAGAGCGCAGGCTTGTCACCATCCCACTGTTCATATACATGAAAAATGAGAAGAAGGCATTCAGCCTCAAGGCTCACATAGAAATCCCACCGTGGGGGGACCCCTAAGCTCAAGTTCAGAGTTAAACAAAAACCTGCCGGGATCTGCTATGCCACAAATTGCGGGAAATGGAGAGCTTGGTTTTTCATGCCTGTGGAAAGCTAAGGATTTACATTCATTATTTTCTCTCCTTCCCAAGGGGAGCTCTGTATTTGAGAGAATCCAGGGGCTGGGCTGTGGCCGGGAAGGTCTCCCCTTAGTTCAACTGTGCTCAGAGTTAGGTCAAGTGGGAGCCCCGGCTCTTCCTTTGGACTTTCTGAGTCAGAGGTTGGGTGAGAACCTGTGAACTGTTCACCTCTGTCATCCCAGCAAAGGCCAGTCTTCCCTCCCAGGGCCATCTGCCCATGCTTCCCGTTACAATGGTCTCCTCCTCTTCTGAAAGTCTTCTTCCCTCCCAGGGTATTTGAAGAACTTGTCCATATACGTGAAAAATGAGAAGAAGGCATTCGGCCTCAAGGCTCACATAGAAATCTTGCCTATGTGTCCATCCTGCCAATCTTTGGATTTCAGACTCAAGATGGTAATTGCAGCTTTGATCTCATTTCCAGTTTGCCCACGGCCCACCTGCCCACCTGCCCACCTGCCCACCTGCCCTCTGGATTTCCGACTTGCCAGCCCTCACAATCGCCATGAACTCCACGCCATGGGCTAAAGCCTTCCCCACAAGGATGTGAGTCACAGGCCCTGAGCTCTGGACACCCCTCCAACCAGCTCTGCTGGTCCAGGTCACCTTCACCTTGTCATGAGTCAGCGTGGGGCACTGAGGTCTGGCTGCTGGAAGGCCCGGGAGGAGGGGCATCCTTGTGAGCTGAGCAACCTCCTCCTGGGGGGCAGTGCCACGTCTATGCCAGGGCTGCCTGTTGTGTCCACAGCAGGACAGTTAGTGTGAGCAGAACCACCCCTGGACAGGAGCCTCAGAGGGTGCCCTTACCCACGGATACTCAGAGACCTCTTCCACTCGGGACAGACCACAGACAAAGGGATCCAGAGAGTAGTCCTGGGGACCAGCCCCTGTGGCAGTGTCCCAGCTGATGGGCAAGGGGGCTCCAGCCTGAATGTGGAGCATGAAATATGATTTGAAGAAAGTCGGTAAATTTAGCCAAAAGAAGGACCTGGAGCCTCCACAGACACACTTCTGAAGGTGACTTGGTGGCTCATTGACCATCTGCAGGGTGACCTTGGGAGGCTGAAACCAAGGGTCCTTAAGACTGTGATTAAATTTACTTTAAATCCTTGTTCTGGAAATCTCTCTCTCTCTCTCTCTCTCTCTCTCTCTCTCTCTCTACCTCTTAGAGACCTAGTCTTTCCCAGAGATAATCAGCAACCCCCGAGGCAGCAGAAGGCAGTCCACGGGACCTGACTACTGGTCAGGTTAACGATAACATCTTGACCTCAGTTATGTTTCAGGTGGAATGACCCCCTGCCTGCTTTCCCATGAGATAGGGCAGAAGGAACAGGCCCCAGAGCTGCCCTCAAGACCAGAAGAAATGATTTATTGCCCTAACCTCTCATCTGACAGATCAGCTCCTAGCAGGACCCAAAGCCCTAACCTACAGTGTCTTGTGACTTTGCCCTGGATAAGCTGTAACCTGCAGGCTGTTAGGGAGTTCGGGCTTTTGAACATTAGCTTCCCATTCTCCTGGGTGGAGCCATTCATCAGTAAAATGGCCAATATTTCTTCACTGCAGTTCTTGGTCTTGGTGTTGGGCTCTGCCAGTGCCTCATCCATCGAGTCACCCCCAGAGGAAAGCCACCCCCATCCAGGAACACTGGGATTGAATGGAGACAGAATAGCTTCACAGAAAAGCCATGACATTTTAAGACCTTCCCAGTTCCAACAATTGACTTCTTCCGAATTCTTACAATTGCAGTCAGAGTCTCTTAGTTACTACCTTTGAGGAGATGCTTCAGTCCTTTGCCCCTGCCTGTCTGAGTGACCAAACACAAGGACTTTGGGGCCCTTCAGGGGAGGGAGGTCCCTGGGGCTTTGCAGGTAGAACCAGGCTTTCCTGCCACTGAAGGGCCTTTTAAGACAGGAAGGGGGGCTGTGGACCATGGTAAAGAGAATTAGTTAGAAATAAATATGAGGCTATGGAAGGACTTTAAGTGATGGGTTAATATGACCCAATCGTGTTTTTAAAACATTGTCCAGGCTACTGAGATAGGATCTGGGCAGGATGGAAGTGGGAAGACCACGCCTGGGCCAGTGGTCAGTGGGGGATATTGTGTCCTGTATGCGAGAGGTGCCAGGAAAATCAAGTGATGTTTGCTGGCTCTGCTCCCCAGTACACCCCAGAGAAGCAGATAAACTAGAAAGAGACCTTTGCCTGGTGTTTCAAGAAAAGGTGGTTTGATTGTCTGTTGTGTGTTCTCTTTTTCTGTCTCTTTTTACTTGGGTGCATAAAATTGGGTTTGTCATGCATTTTTATTTTTTAATATAAATTTATTGATTTCAGAAAGGAAAGGAGAGAAGAGAAAGAAGGAGAGAGGAAACAGTGATGAGAGAATCATCAATCGGCTACCTCCTGCATTCCCAACACTGGGGATGAAGCCTACAACCCAGGCATGTGCCATGATCAGGAATCAAACCATGACCTCCTGGTTCATAGATTGCCACTAAACCACTGAGCCATGCCAGCCGGGAAGGATTTATCATATTTTTTATGACCCACTCTCAATATTGATATTTGCAGGGCCCTCCCTCTCTACCTCCCCCTTCCCTTTTCTTCTTTCCTTCCTTCTAATATAATGTAATTAATTAGCACCTACAAATCTCTGCTGTGCAAATCGAGCTAAAATGATAACAGGGATCTACATCTAACGCAGGGTTCCTCTGGCCCCATCCAATCGCTCTGCCTCCAGGCAACTTGAGGAGTCATCACCTGAACCCCTTGCACTCGTGCTTGTGTAGCTTTATGGTACATGGACATAGACATTGCTCCCGGGGACAGTTGGAGCATCGCCTCTTTTTCCCTTCATGAGTATGAGATTGCTGAGAGTCATCCCTGGAGTCCCAGGTCACCAGTGGGTTTGTTGTCTGTGCTGCACATTTTTGGTGTGGATGGACCATGGTTTACTCATCCACTCTCCTGTGGAAGCACATGAGATTGGTGCAGGTGTGAGCTTTGTGTACGGTTTGTACCTGTTTATCTGCCACTCCATGGGATACAGCTGACAGGCTGGGATTCCTCATTTTTTCCCAAAAAGGGAGATGACATGAACTTTCTTTACACATGTGCTTCCCATACGGTCTTTAAAAACACTTATTTCAATCTAAGTGATCAATCTTTCCACATTGACTATTACTCCTTTATCACATAGTCTCTGTTTGCATAACACCAAAAGGACAAGCTATTTTGCTAATTTAAGCTACGCATTAACTCCGTGGAAAAAAATAAAGAACACCAGTTACTTGCATTAGCCAGTCAAGCGAGTGCAAGCAGAGTGTGTGGCAGGCCCACAGGTCCTCGGCAAGCAGGCTGGGTGGTTTTCTCTAACTTGCAGATAAGACGGTAAAATGTACTCCTAACACTAACACTCCACTGTTGGTCAGAGCAGAGGTAGTATCCCCGTCACAGGCAGCCCAAGCCTCAATCAAGGATGCACAGAAGGGGAATCTAATGAACCAAACAAACTGATAATCAGAAATAGACCCAGAGACTGTTGAACCTCAGAAGGAAGGCAGGGGAGGGTGGGTGGGAAGAGATCAATCAATGAACTTGTATGCATACGGACACAGCCGTGGATACAGACATTGGGGTGGTGAGGGCCTGGGGCTGGGGGAGTGGCGGGAGCAGGCTGGAAGAGGTTAATGGGTGGGGGGAGGACCTATGTAATACTTTCAACAATAGAGATTAAAAGTAAAACAAAACAAAACAGATGCACAGAAGGTGCAGAGAGGAATGCCACCTGTCTCAGGACACTGAGCAGTGGCCCGGCCACGGCTGTGCGGGCAGGGTTTCTCCTCCATCACACCTCCTCAAGGTCTTACACAGTAGATCGCCTGTAGCTTCCCTGGCCCGGCTGTACCTGTAGCAGATGCTGGCCAGCCCAGGTGCATAAGGGCTGCCCAGGAGGGACAAGAAGACTGCCAGGCTTTCAACCACTCAGCACCTTCTAGTCTTGCAGACTTGACTCACTTTCCGCCAGGGGCACAGCACCAAGGAACACACGCTAGTGAAGACGGTGATGCTTTGGCCTGGTCACTACAGGGTGGTGGTTTGGAGGAGGTGCTTCCGGGGTCAGAATCAGCTCTATTGATTCCAGATGGCTCTATGCACCTGATGTCTCTAGAATTTCTCTCTCAACCAAGGGTGAGCATCATGTTCAGTTTCTTAGCCTCAACTTCATTTCCTGTCATCTCCCTGGAAATTGGGCATTGGTCTCTTTCCTTACAGAGTAGATAGTATTCGTTCCATCCATTCCTTCAGGAACTCTGCATTGAGTTAGAATCATGTGCCAGATAATTCTAACTGGATCCCAGAGATTGAGCACTGGAAAAAGTGAAACTTGGCCTTAAGAGTTTTAATGAATCACAGGGTGATGTGTGATGAAGATTACAACCAGGAGAACCTGGAGGTCGCTGAGCCATGCTGGGCATCCGGTGGGAGAGAAAATGCATTTCTTATTGCTGCTTCTCCTTCCGTGTCTCCTCGCCCCACTCCCATTCAGGCACAGTATCCTCACTGACCACTGCCCAGGCGTGGCCTCCCCACTTCCATCCTGCCTGGGCTAGTCACTTCTTTCCTCAGTAGCCTAGAAAATGTTTTGAAAACATGAATTGGGTCATGCTAATCCATCACGTAGAATCCTTCCATAGCTTCACTTAGTTCTAATTAAATCTCTTTGCTATGGGTCCCAGTCCCCTGCCCTGCCCGCCACTCTGTCTCTGACTTCACTCCCCTCCTGCTGTTTCTAGTGAGTCTGCCATGACTCAGCCAGGGCGCTGGTCAATTTCCCCAGCATGTGGGCCTCCAGCTCTTGGTTTTCCTGGTGCCTCTCTGCCTGGAATTCCCCTTGTTTCTGATGAAAAACTTCTCATACTCAGACCTCAGCTTAGGAGACATCTCCTCCCAGAGTCTCTGCCCTCTTGTGTCTTTCTAGAACCTACAAAAATATATTTTGTTTGTTTACTTCTACATTGTTTTTCTCTGACTATAATCTCCACAAGGGTAAGAACCATTTCTCCTGTTATAGACCAGAGTCTAACTTAGTGCTTAGTACATTATAGACCCTAAATGCACTTTTGCTGAATAAATAAATGGATGGTGTTAGAGATACTTTTTAAAAAATCAAATAAATATTTGTTAGAAAGATTAATTTCATAGGTAAGGGAAGAAAACTAAATTGGAAAAATTTTAAATAATGTTTAAAGAAACTCTGTTCACTTCCGTATAGACACAGTTCTCCCAAGAAACAGAACCAAAGGACTGTATATGTATGTGTATAAAATAACTGGCTCCGCGCAGTTATGGAAGCTGACAAGTCCTGATATTTTCATTATGAGCTGGCAAACTGGAAACTCAGGAAAACCTATGGCTTAGTTTTAGTTCAAGTCTAAAGGCCCGAGACCCAGGAGGGTTTATGGTGCCATTTCAGCCCAAAGGCAGGAAGCTCAGTCTCCGAGGAGAGCCGAAGTGTCAGTGTGAGTCCAAAGTGAGGTCCAGTTCAAAGGCAGTTAGGCAGGAGGAATTCCCTCTCACCAGAATTCGTTCTGTTCCGTTCAGGCGTTCAACTGATTAAATGAGGCGCACCCTCATCAGGAAGGGCAATCTGCTTTACTCAGTCTACGAATTCCGAGTTAATCTCATCCAGAAACAACTCTCACAGACACACCTAGGATGCTGTCTGACCACATGACTGGGCACAACATGGTCCAGTCTACTTGACAAATAACATTAACCATCACAGTCTTCCATTAACATCACAAGTTTGTGTCCAGTTGAACTCGAGTTCCTGGTGCAGGGAGTTACAGAGTACACTGTGTGCGATTCAGTAGGACCTGGGGACTCAGTGTGTCCTTCTTGAGCTAGGATTCTGCACTACAGGTGATTAGATATAACCAGAGGCAAAGCAAGAACCCAGAACTTCAAAGTCATCATCATCAAGTCACAGAAGAGAGGAAATGGAATCTGTAATGCTTCTTTACAACAATAGTTGTCATTAGTATTGAATAAATGCCATCTACTGACTGTCCGCCAAATATGGTGCTAAGCACTTTATCTATAGCAACTCATTTAATCATCATGATACTCATTTAATCATCATTTCTCCATTTCTCCAATCACAGGTGAAACATAACTTCATATTTAGAGCATACTCAGGACCCTAGAATTTTGTTGGGTCATATTTTTTTTCTATGCAAGTGTATGCATACAACAGTCCTGGATTAAGTATGAATTTTATGCAAAGATAGTTTTATATTTATGACTTCCCTCTGTTTTCATTATTTTTATGGTAAAAATTCATCAGTTGGAATGACTAATGCAGGTCACCTATTTGTGGCTTAGGACACTTAAATGGTGATTTGATGAATATAAAATAGGTCTAATCCAGTTGTGTAGAATACAAACAGGGAAATAAGAAGACCTAGCCACAAAGTACTCAGGTTCCAAGCCTCAACTGGGGAAAAACTGAGGAGTTACTTGGGGCACTTTAATAAGGTTTGCCATTAGCTAAAACTCATTCCACTGTTCTCGCTACTTCTAGACTTTTAGTTTTGTGAGTGGAGAGGGATTAATCTTGTGAACCTGGCTAAACAATCAGGAGTTCTGTGTTCACCCATACTTGTCTTTGAGGACACTTGAACGTGAATAACAGTCCTCTGTGCACATTGCTTCAAGTACAGGAGGCCATTGGCTTGATGGAGCTGGAGCCAGTCAACCTGTGAGTGGCAAAATCAGCAGGATGCCAATATTCCCTTCAGCCCAGCCCATGCATTAAGCAGGACACCTCCAAACACTGTCCCCCTCCACCTGTGCCTGCTCTTTTCCTTTTTATCATTTCTCCAAGAATTAACCCCTACTCTGTAGATTGCTTTAATAATACTTCTAAATAGTCCCCACAGCTCAAGAGTTCATAGGTATACACTCACTTGGTTGTTTTAAAATAGTTCCTAGGGATGATTGCTTACTCTAAAAAACATTTCTCCCAGATAATGATATATAATTACAATGATAGACTTGTGTTTGGGCACTGTCTGTGCAAAAATATATCAGGTACATTAACACAGATATTACAAATAATGCACATTAGCTAAATGGGCAGCTGTGAAGTGTGTTTCTCAGCAGATATTTCTTAATAGCCCAGATTCCCATCTGCCCAGCACAGTTGCCTAGAAGCTGCTCAGATGCCTAAAAAAACAAAACAAAACAAAACACAATCTTTTTCTTTCCTTAAGCATATCTCTTTTGTATTAAATATACATAGGTAGTCTACTCGGGTAAAATTGATGCTTTCTCCAAATTGTCTGCTTTCTTGAGCAGAGTAAAGACTATGGGAGCTACAGCAAGGGAGAGCAATGCTGATTTTTTTAAATGTGAATTTTCTCTTATAAACCTCGGATGAGTAGAGGTTTGCTTGACCCGTGTCCGAGGCTCTGTTCCTAGAGGTGCTCCGATCCTCTGCCTGCTGCTGACACACAGACTAAAACCTCGTCCAATTGGTTCAGAAATGGCAGGCCCGCATCCTAGGACGAGCTACGGGGTCCCATGGTGACATCATGAAGATGCTCATAGGGAATAGCCCTGAGGGACAGGCGTTGACTGCTGGCACAGCCCACAGTCCGTTAGCTTCAGGAGGAAAAGGTGAGCAGCATCGCAATGCACGATTCACTGCTGTGCTTATTTGTGCTCGGCTGAGCTCAAGGACAATAATTTATTTTGGGGTGAATCCCAACCATCCTCAAATCCTTCAGAGTGTTGAAATACACGCTTTCTACTAAGATTTGCCTTTCATCTTCAGGCCCATCATCTTTGTTTAGTGGCTCTGTAAAAATATAAACACAGTGGCCAAGGGGTAGGACTCAGCATTGCTCCCCAGCAAGGCATTTTTTCCACTTCCCCCGGGAGTGTCCTACAAATCTCTCCCCCTTAAGAAACTGATGGAGTCGAACCTGTCAGGAACCGCATGCTGCTATGCTTGGCACTTCCCCAAGTTGTGCTGGGAGGACCTTGAACGTGGCTCTGTTATTTCAGGTTGAAATATTTCAACTCTGCCATGGAATGGCACAAAACAGCCGGGGGAGTAGGGAGTGGGGTGTGTAGATGTTTTGGAAGAGAAAGATGAAGTCTTATCTTCTGCAATGTGTCACTGGCTAAGATTTTTAACTTAAACGTACAAGTTCAAGTTCACACCAGACTAGACTTCTTAAAATTATGACATATGGAGGTTTAGAAAATGCAGAGAGCTTATAGAAATAAAATTGCTTTAAAAAAAATCTCATGGGTTTTGAGGTTAAAAATACCATGTTTCTGATTTTTCCCATCATGTGCATTATTCCCACATTCCTTCCCAGGTCATTAAAAGAGGTATGTTATAAAAATAAAAGTCAGTTCCCTCATTACATGATAAAGGCATCTTTTCTATGTTTGCTCAATTTATTCTTTATACAAAGTTGTATTTATAAGAAAATGATTATCTCAAGTGACTGGTGAAAGAGTTTCTTTCCATCTTTAGCTCACAAGAGTTATAAGTTCTTGAAAAGCCACATGGAGGTCTTTTCATAGTAAACAGGGATCCCAACTCTATCCCAATATCTAACCCATTTGGACATCTAGGACTTCAGCTAAAAACATTCTGGAAACGAAGATTCAGGAAACTGAAAATTAACAAAGTGCAATTCATTTGAAATGCTGTGAGCTAGTTGACACCTGGTAGGCTCACAGGACCCAGCAAATATTAAAAATACAAGGATGAAGGAAGTATTGAAACAGAGAGCTCAGAGAAAGTCTGGAGGAAGCTTAGCACAGAATGAATTAAAACCAAGGAGTACAATCAACGACCTAGTTTAGCCCATCAGGACAACTCCTAGAAAAAATACTTCAAATGGAAGGATCATTTCACTTACAAATGTATTTTAAGCTTGTTTTTTCAAATGGTAAACGACCAGCATGCCTTGCAGCAAATTGAATGTGGATACTAATTGCAGTTACAGTTGGGCGGTTTTCTGCCACCCTCGGTTTCCCTTCCTGAGATGGATCTGGACTGCACACAGCACCTACATTAGAGATTTGGTTCCTGCCAAGTAATGTGTGGGCTTTCTACAGCATGCCTGAATCTCATAACTTGGCAGCAACGTGTAGGTGTGTATATGTACACACACACATTATTCTCTTTAAAAATACATACTTAAAAATCCACAGTTTTATGTTAACTATCTTACAGTATGGAGTTCTCAAGAAACCACTGTGCTCATTGAAAACAGCCCCATTCACATTGCATTCCATTTTCACTCCTAGCTTAGTGCTTCCAGCCTTGGACCCTGGCTTGGAGCAAAGTCTGATCCCACTGGACTAAGTGTTGCTCAAAAGGAGCTTTCTCATGTTCCTTCACATCTTGTAGAGAACAAAGAACAGAGGAGGACACTGGGTGCTTAGAAGTCTTAAAAGCAACCCCCCAATGGCCGCACCCAGGAAAGTACTGCTTTGTGGATCTGCATGGGCCTCGTCATGCCTCATCACCATTCAAGTGCAGCCACTGCTTCTGTGTCCCCATTCTTGGCACCTGCACAAAGTCAGCTGCAGAGGAGGGGAGGAGCCAGTGTTGCCCTGGGGAGGAGGAACTTAAGCTGCAGTCAGAACAAAGGATATGAGAAGTGGGGGTTCTGAGGAGCCAGTCACCAAACCCCCAAGCCCCAAAGATGACAGGTAGTGAGGCCATGATTAAGTGGGGACCCCTAAGGCCAACAGGGAATAGGCATACACATACATCTTCGCATTCAGGTAGAGCTGACTTTTAATTCAGGAGTTGGTACTTCACTATCGCCAACTTTTCCCATTCTCACACCATGTTTCTTTTTAGTCCTTTCTTCCTCCTTACATAAAACTTCTCAGGTACCGAGTTACGTGAGTAGCCAAAACAAGATCTGATCTCTCTATCAATGAATTGGAGATCGCTGGAACCTGATGAAGAATTGAGATGTGTATTGAGTGGATGCTCACATAGCTTAAGGTGAGCTGGTGGATTCATTCCCCATAAGAGCCCAGTGACATAGGTCCCATTACTCCGTTTTCCCAATAAGAACATAGAGAGTAAGATGATTAAGTAACCAGCCCCCAGACATACTCCCCAAATAGTGTGGTTCCAACTCTCATTCTTTCTTCTCCTCCTTCCCTCGCGGAATATTCAGACAGAACGCCCAAGTCAGCTGAATCGCACCTGAATTCCTGTTTGCCTTTGGGGCGCCACCCAGGCAGCTCTCAAATCTACTGAGATCACAGAATGACTGTGTGTTCACTACATGGTATTTACAAACATTGGAAGTAGTCGAAAATAACTACAGCTAGGGAGATAGCTCATCAAAATGTCAATGTCTGGGTCCTCTTGAATACCTCCTTTACCGTTCACAGACTATCAATTAAGCCCCCATTGGGCATCCACATAGTTGAGGTGAAAGTCCACCACTTGGGAATATGGAAGCAATCTATTTAGAAAGATGTATCTTCTGAGAAGAAAATGCTCACAATTTCCCTTGCCTATGGCCACTTTTTGATCATTCTTGGGAGAAAGTGTCTGCTAGAAAGAGAGAGAACAGATCTGACCCTTCCATGGGAGTGGAACTCTGAAGTGGTTTAGGATCGACTCAATCTTCCTTGACAGGCACCATCTGAAGGGCCTGCCTGGCTAAGCGGCTGTCACTGACTTGAGCTCTTCAGAGGCTCTGGGTAACAGCATCCATTGCTTCTCCTGCCCTGGAAGAAAATCCACTGAGGGTCTCCAAGGTGTTTTCTCCCCAAGAGCTATGGGCCAGATCTATGCTTCCTACTAGACAAGATGCCCGTCCAGCACTTCTGGGCTCAGCGGAAGCTTTAAAATATAACTCCCTGGTTCTAAAAACGTCCACGTGCTAGAATTATCTGATGATTAAGAAGCTTGTCTCCGTGTCAAAGGGAGGTTCATTTCCCATAAGTAAACTCTCAGTGTACAGGAGGGCATCATTTATAATCCCATAGTTAAACACACAACATTGAATAGATGTCTTTGGAGTTTCTGTTTAACTAAAAATAAAGATGTTTCCTTTCATCTGATAAGTGTTAGGAGTTTTCTATAAACCTGTGCCTGTGGTCGCACCCTCCTTCCCTTTTCCCTTGTTTATTTCTGCCCTGGAGTTTGCATGTCCTGCGCCTCTGTCTTCCCTCAAGACCCCTTCCCATTCTATTCCATGAAGTTCGCCTCCAATAAGACTATCCTTTGGGGTCCATGCATCTCTGTTTCTCCTCTTGTCCTTGGCCATCAGAGGCTGCATGCTGCCAGGCCAGCAGCGCTGGATCCGGGAGGAGCAGGGTTGGAATGACTTGCTCTCAGCTGCATGAATGTGGATACGTAGCCTCCATATATACCTGAGATTCCTGCATCCGTAAAATGGGTTAGCACTTCCCTCAGATGTGTCTCATGGAAACCAAATGAGATAACATATAAAAACTATTTACCATGGAACCCTCTCATCTGGTGCTCAATCCATTTTCTTTGTAGACCTACCAAGAAGATGTTGAG
Source organism: Cnephaeus nilssonii (assembly GCF_951640355.1). NCBI lineage: Eukaryota > Metazoa > Chordata > Mammalia > Chiroptera > Vespertilionidae > Cnephaeus > Cnephaeus nilssonii. The sequence continues at coordinate 3,318,222 of NC_137079.1, read as the reverse complement.
TTCTCTGATTCGACTTGATGTGAAAAGTAACACAAATTGGGTTTGTTACTTGTCTCATACCCAAAGTGTTCTTATTTTCCATCTCTTCCATCTGTACACAATAACGTAAAAGCACACCTCAAGAAAAAGTGCAAATTTTTGAAACACACAACTTTTGGCCTTGTGTAAAACTTGTCTGCCTTCTTTTCTCAACCCATAAGTAATTTTTAAAGTAATATTGAAACTAAATTGAAGACTCTTTAAGAATTCAAGTTAAATAAAATATTTTGTGGATTAACATATCGATTCAATGGACTTCTCTCCCTCTGCCCCCACTCCCAATTTAACTATAAAGTCTTGGGTGAAAGAGCCTATACTTGAGACAGTATCTGGGAGAGAAAAAAAAAAAAAGTACCATTGCATGCTCTACGTGCTTGGAATGAATAATTGAACCAAATGAGAAGGAAATTACTTACAAACAACCCTTTGAGGATCATAATTTACAGAAGTAGAAAGTAAGGGTGAAGAGGTTAAGTAACTTGCCTGAGGCCATGCGATTAGTAGTCTGTCAAAGTAAGTTGTTGAGGCAGGTTTAGAATCCATTTCTGTCTGGCTCTAAAGTTAATGTTCCTTCTATAAATCACACCGTTCAGCCATTTCCCATTGGATTTTCAAGGCCTGCTTCTTCAAGATCACAGAGCTGAAATTTAAAGTAAAAGCACATAAACCAAATATTCTTAATTTATAATAAACTGTAAATATTCTCAGAAATGTTCATTTAACAAATGGCAATACTTTAGGGCAGTTTCTTAACAAAGGACAGTTTTCTTCCCTACAGGGCACTTGACGGTGTCTGGAGACAATTTTTGATAGTCGTGGCTGAGAGTGTGTGTGTGTGGTGGTGGTGGGGGGTGTTGTTGCTGGCATCTGGTTGACAGAAGTTACTGATATTGTTAAGCACCTTATAGTTATAGTGTACAGGGTGGTGCCTTCCAGGGAAGAAGTATCCACCCCAGTGATGTCAATATTGCTAAGACTGAAACACCTGATCCGGGGGCTTTTGCTTCATGGCTAATGAAATAATCTGACTTATCTTCCCATCAAGGACAACTTTTATACATTGATGATGCATAAGTTAACATTTTCATACCCCTGAAAGGATAGTGAAGACTTATGGGACCAAAATCTGGACAAAGGCAACATTCCAGAGTGGCAAGGCCTGCACACAAAACTGGTCTTGCCCTGAGGCCACGTACTCATCCGGAGGAACAGTTATCAAGCTGAGTTCCAGTGCGGGTGATGTTTCAGGATGAAGGGAACACATCCCAGGGATTGCTCAGCACAGAGAACCCGCTGGCATCCTCCTTCAATCGAACCTTGGAGCCAAAGGCGATGCACGCAGAAATGCTTGGAGCTAGAAGCGAATCCGCCTTTGTTCAGACTTGCAGGCCACATCCGCCTCTTCTTGAGCTTTAACTTTATTTACTACCAGATGAGTGGTGCGCGGAGGTGCTTGGCAGGAGCTTATGAAATTCTCTCTTCAATCTGGAACAGTGACATTAGGCCTCCAAGTTTCTTAAAAATAATTTTTCAACCACAGTGAGTTTCGCACCACCGGACATCACCTGGCAGTAAGTCAACAAATCCCCACGATAAGATGATCTGAACATAACAGAGAACAGAAACCCCACATGTGGGATAACCAGACGCCGACGGTGAGGTGACTGTGGTGGACATTCCTGCCAGTCACCAGTGTCTGCTCTGTCCTGCTTCCTGCACCTCGTGGTCTCTTGAAATGCGGAACAGCCACATGACCTCTCTGTCACCTCTTGATGGTGCAGTTTTGGCTGCAGTTGTATCCAGAAAGTGTAGGTGCTGTTCCATTTTATGCTGAAAATCACCTGAGGCAATTACACTTTCACATCAATGTGCAATACCCTGTGGCCCGGTCAAAGTGGGGTGACTCCATGAGCGGAAGGAGCCCTTGTCCTCGGGTTGCCAGATGTTTAATTCCAGGATGTCGTGCTCTGACTCTGGCTCGTCTGTCTGCAGGTCATCACCTCACCAGTCCCAATGGCTCTCCTCACAAGCCTGGATGTGTCTGGATTATCAGTGACAACAGTCCAGACGCCAATTTAATGTGCCACTTAGATCGTTATGTTTGCTTCTTGTTCCCTCAAACAGCCCATAGCTTCCTGATGGAGGAAACTACTCCTGGTCCAGGCTGTTTATCCTATAAGTCCTGGCCCAGCCACAGCGCACAGAAGCCAATGTACACCACGGGTCGGGGTGGGGGTGAGGGAACAAACTGCAAAAGGGAGCAGAGACCACCAGCCCCACACAGGCTGAGCTCTGATGCAGGTAGAAGCAGCTTCACCTGGACCTTGACCTTCCCACCACGTGCAGACTCACGCTCACCTTCTCGATCTCATGTCACCTCGTGTTGCTCCTGGAATCATGCAACGGGACACTGCTCCAAGGCTTTCTCTGGAAAACAGAGCTAGCAGGAGTCATGAGCCGTTGCACCTGCAAGTGTGGAAGAGGTTAGAGGGAGGAGCCATTCACTGAGGCCAGGTTCAGAGGTTGCGGCATTTAATGCCCTGGGTAAGGATGCTGGCCTTGGGGTTGCACCGTGTGAGTCATGGAACAGCCCTGACATGTGGTACAATATCAAGAATCACTATCCGATTTCATTTTTTGCCCAAATATTCCTTTATTAACTTTTGGTTGAGAATATGTTTGTATATTTTCAGAAAACAACTCCGAGACCATGTGGATTCCAGCAACAGAGAGGAATTGACAGGACTACTCCAGCCATGAAGACAGAAGTGAAGCAATCCAGAGATGGAAGACGCTGATGTGGCCTTCCCATACTAGCAGTTAGCAGCTGTGCATCACTGCAGGTTGCCCAGGACCAAACCAGAGAGAGTCGGACCTGCATTACCACCATTTGTCCACCATCCAGAACTGTAATGTCAGTGCTGACATGTATACATAAGGAGCTGTTGGACACTGAAATTGGGTCTCAAAAGAACTGTTGGCCCAGAAAGAAACTCACTACAGACCGATTCATTTGCCTGTCACCATAACCATTATTGCTTGTCTCATTTTCGGATCTTATAAGTGTATTTCTAATAGCACATGATCTCACTCATCTAGGGGAAATGATGAACAACATAGACTGATGAACAAGAACAGACCCAGAAAAAAGGAGGCATGGATCAGACTGTCGGGCCTCAGAGGGAGGGCAGGGGAGGGTGGGGGTAAAGGGGAGAGATCAACCAAAGGACTTGTGTGCATGCATATGAGCCTAACCAGCGGTTAAGGACAACAGGGGGGTGGGGGCATGTGTGGGGAGGGGTGTGGGATGGGAATGGGGGGATGAGGACAAATAGGTGATACCTTAATCAATAAAGAAATTTAAAAAAAAAAGAATCACTATCCGGCTATTCATGGCCATGTTCCCTCCACTGGAGCATCCTGGAGGGCAGTGGGTCGGAGAGACGGTGCCTTCGGTAAATCTGCTCAGTGAGAGAGGACGCAGGAATCAACCCTTTGCTACTCGGCCAATGGCTGTGCAAGGTGCACAGTTGCTTTCTGTCCCCACACCAATCGTTTGCAACCTTGTGTGACTCTCTTTCCAAGCGATTATTCTATAGTTCTTTTTCACTTCATTTGCATGTCTTTCCTTTATTGAAATTATTGTTTTGACTTTGCTGGAGAATCATTGCAAGTCCTCCCATTCCTCCATCTTCGGTTTGGACAAGTGACGTGGAAACCTGCCCCCAGAGCCACGTACACAGCATGTCTGTGCTACTCCAGTGCTGCAGAGAAACGTGTCTACTGTCTTCTAGAACAAACAAAGGAAAAAATGAGCGAGTGTGGTGAAACACATTTTAACTTATGAATGAGAAACGTTGCAAATACTTTGAAGTTAAAGAGAACAGACTGAATATGTTACTTGCCAGGTCTCATTTAAACAGTTAGTTCATACCTAGAGGACCGTCCAAGTTATCGCTGACCTTGGCAATGTGACAAGAGCAACATTTTCCTAAGGATGAAATGTTCTTGAAAAACATCCACGGGTAATCTGACGTGGCCTCACTTTGCTTTCATCACTAACCGTGTTCCTTTGCCTAATTCTCTTCCTCCGCCAAGAAGCAGGGAGTCTTTTAAGATAAAGGTAGGAGAAATGTCATCTCTAAAATGCCGAGTCTTGGATTACCGCTGGACTTAATAGAGTCATCATGGAAACAATCTCCCAAGAATGTGCATGCATTTGACTTCTCCTGTGGGTGAATGGCAGCAAAAGACCATAAATCGACAACAGAGCAAGCCGCAGGATTCCTAGCCCAATCCACTGGGAGCAATTCTTTTGTTTGTTTGTGGTTTTTTTATTTGAATGTCAGGGATCCCACAGACCTGTCTGTGTTCACAAGAACAGATTTCATAAAGTTAAATGAATGAATGGTTGAATCCATTAATTAATTAATGAATAGATGAATAAATGGGAATACCATATAAAAGATAAAAATTTTTTTCAGTGCTATGATTTTTCCCTTCTTTTAGATTATGTTTTAAGTTTAGGGAGTTGAAATGTAATATTTTCAGAGAATTTATGGCAATCTTAGATTGTAGTCACATTCTAAAATATTATTTTCTAGAAATTTTATGATCTCCATAGATTTCTCTTAAGGTAAAAATTAACTTGAAATTCAAAAGAATCACATGACTCTCATCAGTGAGTTGATTCCTCTGAATCCTTGCTGAAGGAACCACTTCTAGTAAACATTTAAAATTTTTTCTCATGCTTTGCTTGAACTAGAGGTTACTATTATCACTGTCATCTTACAAATAAGGGAAGAAAGGCACACAGATGTCACCTTTCCTAGGTCACACAATTCAAACATGACAGAGCCATGTGCTAGTTTGAACCCAGCCAGTCTGGCTCCGGAGCCTGAATTCTACTCTTAACTGGTTTCATTTAGTTAGCTCTTAGCTCATGCCTGGCTAAGACTGGCTATATATGAAATTAGACAGTTATAGAAATTATCTCACTCATTCGTTGATTTGCTGATGGATTATGGAGGGATCTTGTGAAACCATGAAATGAAGTTGGCCTTTTGAATTTTGTTACATCACCAACCTCATCACATCACTGCCACCTTAATATGCCTTAATGCAACTAAGGCACATTAAGTTGAATTAGTTATTTCGGTGGCCACAATCCACCACTGGCTAATGTTGATCTCAGAGATGGCTGTGAGGATGAAATGACAATGACTTCTAAGGAATTAGTTTAGTATCTAACAAACAGGACGTATTCAACAACTAGTAATTTTATTGTTACCTAAATGTCACAATTTGAAATTTGATTCAATCCGATTCATGAAGTACCACGCTGATACTTCATGGCAATTCTATGAATAATCTGAACAATACAATAAATAAGCTTGGACTAGCATTCATATATCGAGCTCTACACTTAACAAGGGCATGAAGTACATTCTTTGGAGCGATAAGAAGCTCCAAATTTACACAGGTAAGAAAAGAAGTCTTGAAAAAGTCCAAAGAATCAACATCAGACAACCTATGATGCAAAGCATAATGCTACAAAATTAGAAATCAATAACAAAGGGATAGCTAAAATAGTCTCAGATATTTGCAAAGGAAAAAACAGACTACTAAATTACCCTTGGGTTAAAAAGGCAGTTGCAATGTAAATTATAAGAAACACAAAGATGAATGACATGAGTCCCACACATATTAAAATTTATATGCAAAAGCTAAAGCAACACTTGGAAGAAAATTTAGAGCTTTGAGTGTGTATGTGTGTGTGTGTGTGTGTGTGTGTGTGTGTGTGTGTGCATGTGTATGTTCACATATTAGAGAGCAAAATATATTGAAGACAAATGAACTAAGGTTCCACCCAAAAATTTAGACAATGAGCAGTGAAATAAGGAAAAAAAATGAAGGAAACAGCAAAGAGAAAGAAAGCAATGAAATGGAATACAATGAATGATTGAACTGAATCTTGGTTTTCTGAAAAGAACGCAAGTAGACTACATCTGAATAAGACAGATTAAGAAATAACTGTGAAGTTCAAAAATATATAGAATAAAATACAGCTATAACTAGAGATAAAACAAATGTTAAAATAATACTTGGAAATTCAGCTGGGATTTACCAAACAGCTTCCACGTTGCAAGATCCAGCGGTCTCTCTTCAGTCCTCACCCACGTGACGTCATGATGACTGAATTTGATGGCCACGTTCTCCTTCTTCAGGTGACCTCCTCCCTTTGGTTTCTGACACTGCTCTTCCTTGGTTCTCTTTTAACCTCTTTACCCAAGTGTAACTGTGTGCACTTATGTTGTGAGTAAAGTAGCATTTCATAACAATGCTGGAAATACAGTATTTCATAAATTGTGTCTGGGTGATTGACACACTCTAAAGAATACTTAATTGCATCACTAGCTTACTTTTAGGCCAAAATAAAATTCCAGATGCCCCTAACATTTAAGTATGTTAAAAAATCAAAACCATGAAATTTTAGAAGAAAACAGTTTTATGGTTTTATCATATCTGAATGGGGAAATCTACTTCAGAATGTCACAAAACTTCTATGGTTTTATAGGACATATTTTTGTATTTGATACATGGTAATTTTTAAATTCCTGAATAAAACCACAAATAAAGTTGGAAGCTAACAGAAGACTGAGATAAATATTTGCAAGAGTTATTACATAGGGTTAATTTCCTTAATATATAAAGATATCTGACAAATCAATAAGTCAACAGTCAGCATATTATTTTTAAGTGATTAAAATATGAAGATACAGAAAAGACTACAAAATATATTTAATCTCACTCAAATGTTAAGAAAGCACTTCTGGAGATAATGATTGAAGCATTATTATTTGATTTTTAAAAGTAGTTTCTCATTGATTGACTCTAGTTTGAAAAACACTGAGCTAAAATGGTCTAAGATCCACTAATCTCAGAAGTTCTGTGTGACTATCTTTGTCTGTGATCCACTCTTTGACTATGCCATCTTCCTACCTGCCCTACAAACATCCCCCACACACTCCTGTGATCATATCCAGGCATCCTCAAACTATGGCCCGCGGGCCACATGTGGGTGTTTTTGCAGTTTTGTTTTTTTACTTCAAAATAAGATATGTGCAGTGTGCATAGGAATTTGTTCATAATTTTTTTTAAACTATAGTCCGGACCTCCAACGGTCTGAGGGACAGTGAACTGCCCCCCTGTTTAAAAAGTTTGAGGACCCCTGACTGTCCTCTTCATTCCTTTAACCAAGGAGCTAGAAGTGGCAAAGTGGAAAATAGTCCTGTATTGGAAATGGGACACATTCCAATCCATGCTCTCCAAATTTGCGGCTTTGATTACATTCTTCAAGACTAAAAAAAAACTGTGGCCTTGCTCTCGCACATTCAGTTCAGCTCTATCATCCTGAATGATGTCCACTCCTCACGCCTGCTCCACTTGCTGCTTGCTCATTTTTACCAGATGACCTCTTCTTCATCCACAGAGGAAATACAGGTCATCTCTTGGTTTCCTAATCCCCTGCTCCATCTCCAAATGCAAACCTTCTGACATCTCTAACAGCTCCTTTTGCCTTTCATTTTGGTGCCTTCATGTTGGTGTCTCTGCTGTATAAGGGAAGCACATTTGTCTATGTTCTGAAACCCAGAGCCTCCTGCCTCAGTGGATTCTGCTCCCCCCACTTCTCTCTCTTATATTATCAGTCTTTTCTACTGCCTTCTCTTTGAGTGCAGTGTTTATCAACCGGGATAATTTTGCCTCCCATGCCAATGTCTGGAGACATTTTTGATGTCACATGCGGCGCTCCTGGCATCCAGTGCACAGGGGTCACAGATGCTGCTAAACGTACTACAGTGCACGAGATACTGCAGGTCCCCCCACACCACACCCCCAGAGTACTACCATAGTATTACCTGGCGCAAGAGAGTGTCAAAGCTGACAGATCCTTAGCAAATAAACATCTTTCTTCCCTCCCTGCCTCCCTTCCTTCTCTCCTTTTTCTTTCTCTCTTACATTCAGAAACACACAACTGCATTTTAAACACATTTTTCCTTGACTCTTCATCTCCCTCTAGCTATTCTTGTCTTTCTCTTTCCCTTTTTTTTTCCCTCAGCAAACTTTTTTTGGGAAAAAAACAAATCCATTGTTCTCAGTTGTTTTTATCTCAACCATTTAAGGCAATCTGGCTTAGCTGGAATCATTCTAGCAAAGGTCACTAGTGACTCAGTGTTGCCAAACCCTGAAACAAGTCTCCAGCTTATCTCAGAACACTTCTCCAAGGCGCCTGACCTTGCCTCCTCCCCTCCTTCTCCTTCTCCCCCTCCTTCTCCTTCTCCTTCTCCTTCTCCTTCTCCTTCTCCTTCTCCTCCTCCTCCTTCTCCTTCTCCTTCTCCTTCTCCTTCTCCTTCTCCTTCTCCTTCTCCTTCTCCTTCTCCTTCTCCTTCTCCTTCTCCTCCTCCTCCTCCTCCTCCTCCTCCTCCTCCTCCTTCTCCTTCTCCTTCTCCTCCTTCTCCTTCTCCTTCTTCTTCTCTTTCTCCTCCTCCTCCTCCTCCTCCTCCTCCTCCTCCTCCTCCTCCTCCTCCTCCTCCTCCTCCTTCTCCTTCTCCTTCTTCTCCTTCTCCTTCTTCTCCTTTTTGACAACTCCCTCTTTACAATCCTCTTGTTTTATGTCTTCACATTTCTAGATTTTGGAGTGAGAACTTTCTCACTCTCTTTTAACAGTCCACATTTTGTTTCTGGTGCAATAATATTCCTTACTCATCTGTCTCTATTGCAGTCTTCCCTTCTAAGGCTATGTTGGCTATCTTAAGCATATTGTAGCTACCACCTAAGAGCTGATTGCATGTAAATATACAACTTTAAACAAAACAATTCTATGGAACTCCAGCAAATCATCTGTTAGGATCCCATTCTGTGTATCCCCCAAGGCACTTCACATTTTGTATATGAAAAATGAACTATTTTTACACTTGACAACAATGTTCATTTTTTGTCTTTCCATCTCATGACAAACATCATAATCCAAGCAATCTCCCAAGCAAGAAGCCCTACATCTGATGTCATCCATGACTGTCTATCCCTATCACTCCATACAGTCCCATCAGAACAAGAGTAATAAAACCTGCACCCCCAACCCCTCAAATATGTCCTATTCGAATATGTCACTGCTAGTGCCTTGCTTTAGGGCCCTATCATCTCTCACTTGGATAAGTGTAATACCTACTCATTGGTTTGCCTACCTGTAGCCTCTCCACATGGCACCAAGGTCAGCTTTTAAAGCATTGCTTTTTCTAAAAACCTCCCATAGTCCTTCCTTGCCTGAGGCTACTTTGCTTCTTCTACTTCGTGTTCCCATAATACCCACTGTTCTTGCTTTCTCGCAATCATCAAATTGTTTCTCACCTCCTTCCCTTTGAACACTTTCGATCTTGGTGCCTGAATGAACTGACAGGTCCCATCTAGCAGAGTTCTGTTCTGCCTTCAGGACTGGCATAGGTGTCTCCCTTGAAAATCTTCCATCCCATTCTCTGAGAATTAATTGCCCTCTCTTCCCCTCCTCACCTCCCTGCTTTGTACTTGCTTTAGATGTTACATTCGTCATGCTGTGTTCTAGTTTACGATACATTTTTGCTTCTCCTACTAAGTGAAGGCTTGTTTGGGAAGGATCTGTGTGTCTTAGTGGCCAATGGTGCAACACGCAGACACACACTTAGAACTAGGCATGCAGTGACTGTTTGTGAAGGAGGAAGGGAAAGGAGTAAGGAACAAGGCAGCTATCCCATGTTTACTAGGAAGCCACATAACCCGGCCTAACAATTTTAACTTCAACATCCGAGTCATTGATCAAATGTCTGTATGCCCTTGGTTGTGCATTGAGCACTATACAAGGCAAACTAATTTGACTGACGAAGGTTTAGATAAATATAAGGTAATAATTAACCCTTACTATTGCTCAGCTTGAGGCAATTCTATCCTCCTGGTAGCACAACTCCCCAGTAGCTGTGGCCATGAGGGCTCTCTTTGGTCAGGGTCCCGGTGGCTATTTACTTTCCTCAGTTAATTCTGGTTTCCTAAAAACCAGAGCCAAGTTTCCTAAAGTGTGTTCCAAGGGGCCTAGTCCTATGAGGCTTCTCCAATGAGAGTCTCGTGGTCAGCCATGTTTGTGCAACATACGTGTCATGGGTCTGCATTGAAGACAGAGAACAGACACACACATGTTGAAACCTTAGAGAACGTTTCATAGCCAGGAAATCCATTTCCATTTGCTGCACTATAACGTTCACACACTCATTTACTCATGGAACCTTTTTCCGTGCTTTATCTATAACATCTCACGAAACCAGTGTTCTGTGAAACGAGCTTGGGGAACCCTGCTCAGAGCGCAGTTTAAAAAGCACCAAAATGTCACCCCTTCGTCATCAACCCTCCCCACTTCATTAGCTCAAGGCGGGGCTGGGCTGGGGATGGTGGCTAGGGGATGTGTTCTTTCCCCGAATCGCCCCCCAAATTCCATTTTTATTAAAAGTAATTTTACCTAAAGTAACATTAAATGTGTTTGATGAGAGTGGAAATTGTCCCACCCTTTAAAATAAACTGATATATTTTTCATAATAGATTATGGAACCCAATGACATTATTATTTTGCTATAAGAATTAGCAGGCAAAGGGAGGTCCCTTAGTCACTTAGAGGTTTTTCATCAAGCCAATTATCAGCAAATAAAGTGAATAGAAAGCTGAAGAATCCTAATATATATATATATATATATATATATATATATTATTTCAGAGAGGAAAGGAGAGGGAGAGAGATAGAAATATCTATGATGAGAGAGAATCATGGATCGGCTGCCTCCTGCATGCCCCACACTGGGGATCGAATCTACAACCCGGGAATGTGCCCTGAATGGAAATCCAACTGTCATCTCCTAGATTATAGGTCAATGCTCCACCACTGAGCCATGCTGGCCAGGCAGAAGGGTCCTATTTAATAATTAGGTAGTATGACGTCAGGCTTTTGAATGCCTACAAAAAATTAAACATGGAGCTGGAAGGAATGTCGTGACCACTGAGGTCAGCCACTTAATGGACCAGTGAGGAGTTTGAAGGCCAGGGAAAATAAGCGACTCATTGAACATCATTCATAGACAGTGTCAGAGGGTTGAACACAGAGCTGGTAGTTTCCATGTCAGGGTTTTCCCTCCATCCACTTCCTCCTCGTGCATTTAAGTCAGGGAATAAGGTTCAGGGCTGGAATGAAACTAAATGCACATTGAGGTGAACCTGATCCACATTCAGTTTCACGCTGCTCACGAAAGGCGGTCATATTTATCATCACAGTTGGCAGTCCCATCTGCCTGCAAGGTGAGTCAGCTGTCCTTGCTTCCTCGTTACCAAGATTTACAGCCCAGCCCGCCGTGAGCAGTGGTCCCTGGGAGGAGATGCCTTGTTAAAACCTAGAGGAAGTGCTGTGCTTTCCAGGGTAGATCAGGGATAATTGGCCTGGACCGAAGAGCAGGTAGATGCACTTCAATGGAGACTAGTTCAGGGAATATTGTGGCAAACCCGAGGTCCTGTTAGTCAGTTTCCTGCCTGGCACAGCGCAGGCAGAAGTCCAAAGTCTTCATGGGTAAACATACACATTTTCAGAAACCCAAAGTGTTCAGCTTGACTCCAATCTAAAGGTCAAGGCCAGCAGTCTGGTACGCAGGGAGCCCTTGGAAAGCCGGGTTCTCCAACACAGCGAACCCAGGTTGATACAGAAGCGAGACCTTCTCCCAACAGCGCGGGCCCATGAGAGCTTCATGGAAGAGTAATTAGCCGACGGCCCACTGCAAACAGCCGTCCGATCTGCGGGGACCAGGGCACCGTTAAGGCAACATGTTGAGCCGCTTTGTAAACAGATAGAATTATCAAGTCGGTTTGGTGTAAACAGCCGGGCAGCAGAAGCCAGCCTGCGGCCCGCCCAGGAGGGGCTCTGTGGACACAGTCCTAACCGATGGAGAAGTGCATCGGGTTCTTCCCATTTCTGTGCTGCTTTCTCTGAAATCTGGCCCACTTGTTGACAGGCTAGTGGCAGGATTACAATAAATTCCGGGGGTCCAGAGCAAGTGCTAGACTACTCCATACCTCCGAGTTCTGCCCGTGCCACTACTGAAACTAACAGCCACTGTATTTTTTCATGTATAAGATGCCCCCATGTATAAGATGCCCCCCACTTTTCCAACCCAAAATTATGAAATCAATAGTTTAAACATTTTGCTGGTTCTCCTCTAAAGGCCTTCTTCTTTTTTTGGCATCTTAAGGAGCTGTTCTTCCTGTTTTCTCCACTCTCTGATCAGACACTCAGTGGGAGGAGGTCCACGTTGTCTCTCTACAGCTCTGTTTCCATGCTCTTTGGCATAGCTGGTTGATTACATCCAGGTTGAAATTTGCAGAGTAAGACAATCACTTACCGGTATTTATCTTTTTGTTTTTTGACATCTTTATGAGCTCAGAATGCTCCGGTCCCTGTTGCATTTGCACACCCTCCCCCTCCACCTCCGATTACAGCATCAGCTGACGTCAGTAACAATAAGGCTCGTGATTGGAGGAAGCCAGTTTGACAAGATATGGGCAGCTACACACCTGCGCAGCTCCCTCCTCTGTTGACTTTGGGATATGATATGCCCCTCAATTTTCAGTCTAATGATTTTAGAAAAAAATAGCTTCTTATACACAGAAAAATACGGTGATCTGGCTATAATTTGAAATAGGAGATGAACAGAGTGGACATGAAAACAAAACATAACAAGCACAAAAACACACAAAAGACTGCGAGCTTGTGAGCAGATTTTGGGGAAAATGAGATAAGGAAACTAGGAAAGAAAAACAAATCTTGTGGTGGGCCAATGTGGCTCAGTGGTTGAGCATCAACCCATGAACCAGGTGGGCATGGCTCAGTTCCCACTCAAGGCATATGTCAGGGTTATAGGCTCAATCCCCAATAGGAGACATGTGGGAGGCAGCCAATCAATGATTCTCTCTCTTCATTGATGTTTCTATTTTTTTTCTCCCTCTCCACTCCTCTCTGAAATAATATATATATATATATATATATATATATATATATATATATATATATAAACAAAACAAAAAAATCTTGAACATGAGTTACTACCAGACATTGGGATCAAGATGCATGATTTGTGAAGTATCCAGCACAGTTGGGTGAAGTATTTCATTCTCTCCCACTCTACCACAATACCCTGCTCACCATTCTAGCACTCACCACTCCCTTTGCTTTCGCATTTACAGAAGGAAAAGGAAAGTAGGTAATGAACAGAGTTTACCGATTAATTGATAGATTGATTGATTTGAGCCGTTAGCCACCAGGAGCCCTTCTTAGTAGGGACTTTTTTCATCGGGATTCACGATAATAATTGGATTGTATGTACATGAAATGTTAACCAGCATTGCCTCTGCTGGTCTTTGTTGTGCTATTGACCCGGTGCCTCTAGGTCCCAACCCACCCCTCTGTCATCTGCTTGGACTCCTGGGGCCGCTAGTCTGCGAATTACCTGCCCACACTCCCTTCCTGGGCGGCTTCCTATTCATCCTGTCCTTTGAAGCCTGGTGAGGAGACAGAGAGCAGAGGGGCAGAGAAGGGCCTGCGTCAGGTCCCCACAGCAGTGGGCACGGCTGTGTGGGGGTGGCAGGGATGGGCCACCTGCAGGCCCAGCAGCGGGGGCAGCAGCAGGAGCCTCCAGGGGGCCCTCTGCTCCGAAGTGTCAGAATCTCAGAAGAAAGCTGCAGGTGTCGGTCCAGGGGGTCTGGTTTGGGAGCAAGAGCAGGTCCCTGACCCCTATGTGCAGCTCCTTCCCTTCACTGCACCCCCATCTCTCTCCTGTCACTTCTCCAGTCCCAGCAAGTCATCTGCATGGAGCCTCCTTTTGTCCTTCTGGACAGACAAGAACTGACGCATCCCTTTAAGCTCGAACAACATCCAAGGCAGTTTTTGGTGTAGACATATTTACCCAAATAAATTATTTCCTCTGCTATGTCCCACTTCAAGCCTTGATGTAGGCAAAGAGCAAACCCTTCTGAATCCCCCCCAACACACGCACTAAGACAGAGGGTCGACTGACACCCAGAAAGTAATGGCCTGGGCCTCGGAGCAGAGAGCCTTACATTATAAATGTAGACCGGGAGCCTGGCAGTGAAGTACAAACCATCAGACCTCAAGCAGAGGTTTAGGCCCATCACCCGGTGCTTCTATGTCCTGCTGCCAAGCGTGCAAGTGTTTGGAAACACCCGGAGGACTGACGAGAACTTTCCAGGTAGCTTGTCCACAGCTTTGGAAGGGACCCAAGGAGTTTCAACAGTTTTAACAACTGGGTTTTAGCAAGGAGAGCGCAGCGCCTGAACTACAGCATCCTCTTCTCGCCATGATGGTCTCCATGGCAATGAGCCCAGGACCATGCTTTCAGGGAGGACGTTGATGAGCCCTCTGTGGTTTCAGAGACGAGAGGTCAGCAGCCCAGACCGTCAGGATCCCATGGCGCCCGCGGGAGACAAATAAAGAACACCCCGCATACATATATTAACGTGCCACAGTTAATATGTCTGCGCAGTTTGTTTTCTCAGCAGTATTTTGCTATCTAGGGACCCAAAAAATGTGTTTTTCTTTACGAGTGAGACATGATTGATGCTTTGCTGGGAAAGGCTTTTCATAACTGAACAGATGTCTCCTGACAAGAAAGTTATTGGTACAAGCAAACTACATTATTGCAATAACGTTAAGGCTCAGGCTTAAGCAAAAGATAGCAAGAGAGTGTAGGGGAGGCTCCTGGGGGAGAGAGAGCAAATTTGAGGAAGAGAGTGAGCTACAGGTTGGTCAGACTCAACATCCTTAACCACCTGTATTGACCAGCTCTGCACCCTATCTGGGAGGGGGGCATGTACAAACTTGAAAAGGCCAATCTCCGCAGGCATTCATTGTCAACATTGGACTCCTATTCATCTAACAGTCTCTTCACTTTAATATACCAAAATGTCTTTATGTGCAAATTAGAGGTGATATTTCTCTCATCCCATCATGGCATATTCATGGGAAGAACCATGCAATGTATAGGATTTGAATCACTTAGAATTTTCTTCCAGAGTTAATTTAACTGTAATGTGTGTGTTTTTTCATTGTTATCAATTTGTACAGGACATAGATATAGTAGAAATAAGAGGACAGGTTTTAGGACAAATAACCTTTCTGGAGAAAGGTGAAGAAGGAGACTATAGCTATATGTCTCCATAAGAAATGGAAGCCTTACACTTAAAACAGTACAAGATGCCGAAACCGGTTTGGCTCAGTGGATAGAGCGTCGGCCTGCGGACTCAAGGGTCCCAGGTTCGATTCTGGTCAAAGGCATGTACCTTGGTTGTGGGCACATCCCCAGCAGGGGGTGTGCAAGAGGCAGCTGATCGATGTTTCTCTCTCATCGATGTTTCTAACTCTCTATCCCTCTCTCTTCCTCTCTGTAAAAAATCAATAAAATATTAAAAAAAAACAATACAAGAGCTAAGCATTTAGGGTACAAGCAAAAGTAATAGTAATAATGGATTTATTTCCCAAACTTGATTATACAGTTTCATTAAAATCTGCTTTTATTCAATTCACCAAATGCAATTGTTAGAATTCTTACTATAGAGCAACTATTCTATTCTATTCTATTCTATTCTATTCTATTCTATTCTATTCTATTCTGTTCTGTTCTGTTCTGTTCTACTCTACTCTACTTTACTTTATTCTATTTTTCTATGGATGTGTAGGGTTCTCGTAGAAAAGATAGTAGTGCTTTCTTTCAGATCCACAGTAATACAGTCCTGGGGCTGCTCACTGCTCTCAGAATACTTCTCACCAGATTCATCCTGTAAATCTGCACATGAGAAATAGGCTGTCCCTGATTTCCATATCCAGGTTGCTTGTCACATGCTCCTGTTCTTTTCCTAGTTATTCACCCCATGGAGGATTGTTGAGGTTTTGTTTTAGGAAAATCGAAAACTTTTCTTCTCCAAACCCGGCTTGCAGTCATCCCATTTCTTAACGCACAGCAGTTCCTCAGGAGACCCTGCTGTTCCTCACCTTCTGCAGGTGTCCTGCAGGCCAAGTAGCCTGTGACGAGGTTGCCTTCAGGGATGTGCCAATGGCCTTGTCTTGCAATGCAATGCTAGTTGGTAATCCTTTATGCCAAACCGAATAAAAACACTCCCAGAAATGCTCCAAGGAGAATTTTGCTAATCAAAACTATGCTGTCACTTCATAGTTTAAGTATGTTCAGTATTGATAGATCTCCAATTGTCTGGAAAACTGATGCTAATATCTCAATCACCCAAGAATGCATTTGGAACCCATGAGGTGTCCCTCTACTTCCTCGTTTATTAATACAGTTTAGCAGACTTTGATGATAAATTTGGGTCTGTTTACACCTGTGATTCTGCATCAGGATACATATTTAGGTTGTGGGTTTGATCCCTGGCCACTCAGTGCCTACAGAAGGCAACTGATCAATCTCTCTCTCTCTCTCTCTCTATCCCTCCCTCCCTCCCTCCCTCCCTCTCTTTCTCCTGTCTCACTTCATCTCTCTCTCTCTCAAATCTCCTCGGGTGAAGATTAAAAACAAACAAGCAAGTAAATAAATAAATAAAATTGGGTCTGGCTTCTTTTGTGAAAAACTAGTCTTGTGACTAGTTTCTCTAATTAACAAATACGTTTTTAAAATTTCATTATCTTCATGGACATGGAATATCAACACATAACAGATTCTGAAAATCTCCAAAGGAATCTTGACAATAATTGTAGTATATTGAGTCCTAAGCATTTTTCCCCAGAGGAAAGCAAGTCCGTTAGGCCCTGAAGTACAGCGAGGGTAGCAAACCAGGGCTGGTTCCTGCAGATGGCCTCCTAGGGGGGAGGGGAGGGCAAGGCTGGAAGGTGCTTGTAAATGTAAAACAGACCAACAAAAAACTACACAGTTAAACACTGGAAACATCAACAGTGTGCCGTGTTCATCAGGCCCCCACAGCCAGACCTTGTTCTTGTCATTCATGTGGTATCCAAGCTCAGCTTAGGGGATAATGGTAACCTCAGCATAATGAGCAAAACTTTCTTTAAAAAAGTAAAAATACCAACAGGGATTTCCCTGAACCATGGGGGGATATTAAATGGTGTCAAAGAAAAAGAATCGTCGAGTGGATGGATTTATCCTTCACAGATTGCACTTGAAGCCAAGAGGAAGCTCTTCTCGTGAGAAAGTGTGGATGCTAACCTTCCTCTGCAGGCAGCTCAGAGAGCTGGGAACTGGCCTGGACCGCAGCCATTCCCGTGAGAACACTCCCAGCTTGGCCACCGGGACTCTCCAGAGCACTTCA
This sequence comes from Cnephaeus nilssonii, assembly GCF_951640355.1. Classification (NCBI taxonomy): domain Eukaryota; kingdom Metazoa; phylum Chordata; class Mammalia; order Chiroptera; family Vespertilionidae; genus Cnephaeus; species Cnephaeus nilssonii. Next base: position 3,300,777 of record NC_137079.1, on the reverse strand, counting down.
ACTTGTGTAGAATTTATTGGCATGCATTTAACAGTTGAGGCAAGCTTTGAGCAATTGCACCAACAGAGGTGGAGAATCTGAAAGAGTTCTCAGGCCATTGGATGCTAGGAGGTCAGAGGGACACAGACGAGAATCAGACTGGAAGCAGAGGCTCCCAGGCCTGGCCAGGGCCATTCTCTGAGTCACGGTGACTAAGTTCCCAGGGAAGAAGAAATGGAAACACCTGTTATCATGACACCGTGTACCTGCTTGTGAGGTGTACTACAGTCATTCTCCATACATCGCTGAGACATTTTCCTCTAGTTCTTGGAGTCACGAACCCTAGGAAAACCTGCCCAGGTTGATGCTGCACGTCACTGAATATCCGTTATGTCTCTGGGAGCATCTTTAGTGACTAGGAAAGACTTTAATTTGATTTTTAAAATCAATACTTGCTTTCTTAAAGTCAAATTTAAAAATCTATATTTTCCTAAATTCTTGAAGTTCAACGAGTAAGTCATTTTACTCTATTTAGTAATCTGGTAAATTTTAACAAGCATCAAGAGAGACACTTTAGTAAACATGTGTCATTGCTGCTGTCAGTATATTGAGTTTGGTCTCCTTTTGAAATTCTTCAAATGCCTCTTATAAATAAAACCCAACTACTTAACGCATTTTTATACACTGAGTGGCCAGATTATTATGATCTCTGAACGCATAATAATCTGGCCACTCAGTGTATATCCTATATAATAAAAGGCTAATATGCAAATTGTCCCCTCGACCAGGAGTTTGACCAGCAGGCAGTATATGTATATATACTGAGTGGCCAGATTATTATGCATTCAGAGATCGTAATAATCTGGCCACTCGGTGTATATCTGATAAGAAATTTGACTTACAAATACCTTGAGCAATTTTCTCATACTTTCTAACTTAAAATTGTGAGTCTAAATCAATGGCTCAATTATATTATAAATTAGAACAGAAGTCAAATTTTCTACATTCTCTAAAATGTCAAATTCTATAACAAAATATTACATACACCAAGATAATTTCCAAACTCAATGCAAAATTGCTAATGCCTTGAATTTATTTTATTTATTTATATACTTGCATCTGGCTGGAGTGAAACTGTCTGCCCAATTTATCAAGTAGTGAGCTGACGTTCAACTGGAATTCACTGATGCAGGAGAAATTGTTCTTTACACTCTGTGTCGGTTCTCACCGTATTAACATCCCTTCTAAGCAGTTGGTTGCAGTGTTGTGGTAAACCAGGTCTCCAGAACCCAAAGCCTTGATTTGTGCCATTTGCCAATTTCTGTGGTGTAAATACTGACCAATGGGCTATTTCAAACTACCAAAGAGTTAATAACCATAAAATTCCCGAGTATTGAACAATTACTGGCCCTGAGGATCCAGCTCAGTTAGGTTTCCACACAACAGTGGTTGTTTCTTATGCTTCATTATTTTTTAAATATTTTGAGTATTACTTCTGGGTAGAGGCTCAGTTGTACAACAGAGACTCGAATACACATCTGTAGTTGACATATTTCTAGGATCTACATTTGGTTCTTCAATGACCAGCTGCTAAGATCACTCACATAACAGTGATGAGACTAATCAGGATCTTAGCTCCCACATGTGCAAAACCAGGTAAGTGGCATTAGTGAGCAAATATTAGCTTCAAGCTTATGTTGTCCTCTGTAGACAAGAGTTGAGATCATTTTGGTTTTCAGAAAGGACAAAACATGTTCATGAACAACAATCAAAATTAACCATCATTATTTAATAAGCTCATGTGGTGTCATCCTATTTTGTCCTTGTTGCCAATAAGTATGGAAAGATCACTTTGACAAACATCTCTGCTTTGTTCAAGAACTGCTCTTCTATCTCATGGGTGGCTTCAGTCATAACAGGAAGCATGTGTGTTACTGACAGTCTCCTTATTTTTCATGTCAGGGTTACGCACAGTTACTGGACAGCCATTAACATGCCTGGCCCACCTTTCATAGCATGTTTGACCTGCTCCTGTCCTAACCTCCTCAGGCCTTTCCAGTAAAATGGAGGAAATAAAAATATCTATGTCATAGGGTGAGTTTTCAGTGAAAATATAAAACATTTAGCACATGGCAAATTCTCAAAAATGTTAGCAGTTATTATTTTTAAATGATACTTTGCATATCCATAGGCAAATGTCTGCCAAATCACAATGATTGAAAAAAAACAACCCCACCTCATCCAGAATCTTTCTTAGTATGTATAAAGATGCTTCATATAAGTAAAAATCATCTTTATCATATATGTACTGGATGTGGCAGTAGATTCATCTTTTATTCCACTATTGCCCCTGTTCCCAGTGTCCCAAACTATAGGATTCATTTTCCCTTTTTGAGTGGGGGTTTCCTCCAGTGACTTAGGCTTGACAAAGGTGGAGGATGACTAGAATACCATCTCTCTCTCTCTCTCTCTCTCTCTCTCTCTCTCTCTCTCTCTGTCTCGTGAGGTGACCATTGGGCCCTGAGCAGAGCCCTGCTGTGTTCAGGCCCACACACTCCTTCCCTGTGCATGGTGTGCTGTGAGCAGGGAACTTGTGCTGTGACGACCTTGTAAGGGACAGCACTTCTGGAGAGGAGGTTTACATAGCAGATGGGATATTCTCTTGTGGGCTTCTACACTGAAAATACTCATTGCTCGCCCTAGCCAGTTTGGCTCAGTGGATAGAGCATTGGCCTGCAGACTGAAGGGTCCCAGGTTCGATTCTGATCAAGAGCACGTACCTCAGTTTGCAGGCTCCTACCTGGCCGGGGCCCTGGTCAGGGCGTGTGAAGGAGGCAACCAATAGATGTGTTTCCCTCACATGGGTGTTTCTCTCTGTCTTTCCCTCTCTCTTCCACTCTCCCTAAAAATCAATGGAAAAATATCCTTGGGTGAGGATTTTTTTAAAAAGAAAATGCTCATTGCTCTTCACTCGTCACATATGGAAATGTCCACCAAGGTAGCCTCATGTGCAAGACAAATTATTTGATCCTCCATGAAAAACTAGAAATCAGGTCTCCAAAATGTAAGAAGAATGATCTTAAAATTAATACTTGTGAGTGAGCAGGTATCTTTCTATTATCTACCTATCTACTATCCCTGGATATACAGATTCACACATGTGAAACATGCTCTTATAGTCACAAACATATACATGTATGTGTATGTATATGTTTGGTGCCTGATTTATATAGGGAGGCAGAATTCCAAAGAAACATTGAAGATTCTTTAAAAAAATTAAGGGCTCTATTTTATTATGTAGAAACTGAGATTCAGGTGTTATCTTTCTCTAGAAGTTTTGTACGGTGTTCTCACCTTTATCCATTGATTCTGTGTGGCTAGTAGCCCTTTCCTGGATTTCCAAGAAGTGAAGATATCAAGCTGGTTTCAAATTCAAGAAAGTTGAATATTTGACCAAGAACTACAAATTCTTTTAAGTAATGCAATTTGACTCAAATTCCTACATCTGAAACAAATTCAAAAACTCATCTCCCTGAGAATTGCTTTCTCTCCCAAGGTCAGACCTTGTGACTTAGCCACCGAATGGGTCAGATTAAGGGGAAATAGAATCCTGAACACCAATGTGCCCGCAGAATTGGAGGAGATACAGGCAGCTAGACCTCATGCCGTCCTCCTAGGATTTGGGGGAGGGCAGTGTTAGGAAGTCGGTCCGCACGGTCTGTGAGGCATAAGCCAGAAACACAAACGCAACCAAAGGGGTCATTTCATTCACAATCTCCTCATAGACAGTGAATTATGAATGTAAGATCAAACGCTCTAACCACACGGCTACGGCTTTCTTACTTCATAGTTCATCACTATCAGAAGGGAAATGAGCCAATGTCAAACAATGACTGTACATGCTTACAGGCCACAAAGTAACTGTGGAAATTCTCATACTGAGTAAAATCCATATGGTAGCTCACATTTTCCTGATATGCTATGTTCTACATATCCGCCAAAAAGAAAAATCAGAACTGAGAAATTAATCTATCCGAAGGCCAATTTGGGGCAGCATCAGAAAGCTAGAGCTAGCCCTGAACTTGAGTTCAGGAGGCCTAGGCTTTGATCACTGTCTAATAAGCGACAGGGTGACTCTGAGGGAAAGAAAAAAACAAAACAAAACCCTGTTTATGGAGCACATTTGGCCAGCCCTGAGCACAATGCTGTGTCTATGCTATATGAGTCACATAAATTACTGCTATTTCATAGCTGAGAAAAATTCACACGGCTATTGCCTGTCTTGGAAGAGAATCAATGAACAGATTTCTCAGCCAGTATAAGTCACTATTGTGGTGAGCAGAAAAGATTTTCATCTGAATCTTATTACATGACATGTTGAATATTGTTGTTCAGAGCTAATTTCTGATACCTGGATGCCCATCTTGATCAGTTATTCACACTTAAAAGTCAATTGTGCCCTAGCTGGTTTGGCTCCGTCGGGGGAGGGTCGGCCTGCAGACCAAAGGGTCCTGGGTTTGATTCTGGTCAAGGGCACGTACCTTGGTTGCAGGCTCCTCCCCGGCCTAGGCCTTAGTCAGGGCTCATGGAGGAGGCAACCAATCGATGTGCTTCTCTCACATCGATGTTTCTCTCTGTCTCTCCCTCTCTCTCTCCCACTCTCCCTAACAATCAATGGAAAATATCCTCTGGTGAGGATTAACAAAAACAGACAAACAAACAAACAAAAAAGTCAGTTGTATTTTGTTTTTTATATTGAAGCTAAAATTTCAGTTGGGAATTCTAGGACCCTCAGAGAATGGTTTGAAAACCATTATTTTAGTTATTTGAGTCCATGATTCTGTGTGTTAGCAGAAAAATACTTGGTAGATGTTTTCAAAGAAGAAAAAAATGTAAATGACACTTGGGCTATACAAAAGGAAACTATCATTAATATTACTGTAGATCATTTCCTTTCCAGGCAATTATTAATGTTCTCCAATAATTAGGATGTTTATTTTGAACACCTCTGGCAAATGAGAGTGAGCAATGTGTTTGTCAGAGTGAGCTCTCTTCTAACCTGAGGATGAAGATGAAATCAAATCTCAGGGACATAAATAGTCCTTCAAGATGTGATGTCCTGGTCACATGGTCAGAAAGAGCAATTCATGTAAGAGCCAACCCGTTTTCTAAGGGCCTTATCTGGGTCATAGTTTGTATACGGGCTGAAGATGGCTCAAAATGGCGATGGCAGAGAGTTTAGTAAAGGGAGAGAGGTAAGGTGGACTAGGGCCAGTGAGGCTGACACCCTTAGCTTGAAGGGGCAAAGAGGGGAGCAGTTACCCAATACATGTCAAGAGCTATGGCAGTTTGGGAAGAAGTGAGGCTGTGACCAACCCATGGATTAGCTCAGAGGGAGATGGGAGACAAACTACCTCTATTTCCTTTTCTCTTCCCACACCAATGGATGCTAGAAGGATGGAACGGTTGATGTAACCATAGAGGTCAATTTCTCAGGGTCAAGAGCAGTGTGGTGATGGGTGGAGAGCAAACAAGGTATTAAGAATAATGGCTTTTCTAATGGCAATTCATTTATCATTCTTTTATTCTCCATTGAAGGTACATTTATGAGTACCAATTGCATTCAAGATGTCGTACTTTAAGTCAAGGTTGACCCAGGAGGAAGAAGGAGAAACATTGCACAAGAAATGTCCAGATTCTCAAGACGTTTACAGGATAATAAGAAAAGTAAGCAAATAATGCAAGGTAGAGTATGATATGAACAAGAGAAGTACAAGCAGGTTTTATGGGAATTCAAAGAAAGAATGATCAAGGCCATCAGGAACTTCGAGGAAGGCATAACATTTGAAATTGGTCTTGTAAGATAGACAAGATAAAGCTAGAAAGACACGTGGGAGACAAGAAAGTGGCAAGATGTTAGCCATGTCCCAGGAATTCTGATTGGAATATAGTGTGCCTTTAAGGAAGTCACAGAAGATAAAATCAGATAAAACCAGAATACCTGCCCCTTCCCAAACACACACACGTGTGTGTGTTCATGTCCACATAACCACATGTGTTTATTACACAAGGCCGTGCTTGTGCAAAACTTCAGCTGGCATTTCCGAGTAACACACAAATGCTGTGAACGTGAATTACATCATCTGGGGTTTGTGTATCCTCTGGTGAGACAAAATCCAACATGCACCCTGGGCATCATTTCCTTTGCTTGAGCTTTATTCTAACTTTATTCTAGCACAGTTTCCAGTGCGTGCTTGCTGTTGGGATAACAGCACCATCTAGTGTGTTCCAGTCTCATGTTAGTTCAAGGGCACCTGATCTAATATTTCTAGGCAGAATAATCACAAGGGCACCAAAACGAAGCAATGGCAGCAAACCTTCCCGTCCATGGGTGGCTTTAGAACTTGCAGTTTGATACATTGAAGTTTGGGGGAGGGATTTATGGTGCTTCTAAAGAATTGCCCTGAAAGAAAAATCACCTCCTCTCATCTGCCACTGAGATGAGGAGAGCATAAGCAATAGTTTCTTGTTGTTTTCTGGTTCGCCCAATGTGGCAACTGGAATACAAAAAACAATATTAATTTGTTCTCACTAGAGAATATATGACAATTTTATCTCTAAGTTCAATTTGTAACGTGTAAGTGAAACAATCCATACCATTATACATTACACACCCATGACCATTTGGTTATGTAACATAAAACAGCATAAAAGCTGTAAGGACTGTTTACTTTAGTAACTGGAATATGAAGATGAGCTTGAAGGCATCCATCCTGAATCTGGAAAATAATCCAATCAGGAAACAGGGACACCAGCACTCCAGAGAGTCTCAGCTTCATTCTCCTGCTGTCGCCTGGGTTACAGGAGCCCAGGAGGAGGATGGTAAAGTGGAGTAAATGAGCCACAGACTGAGGAGAAAGTGAGGAAGGGAAAGGAGAGGACAGTGGGAAGTCCGGGAGAAAGAATGACAGTCATGCATTTGATTTGCATCCTTTAGAAGCTTAATTTCAACAGTAAACCTGCAAACCCACCATGTTTTCTAAGTAAGCCAATAATGTCCTTATCTATCATCATTAAAAATATAACAACAGCTCGGCTGGCATGGCTCAGTGGTTGAGCATCGACTTATGAACCAGGAGGTCACGGTTCCATTCCTGGTCAGAGCACATGCCAAGGTTGTGAGCTCAATCCCAGTGTGGGGCATTCAAGAGGCAGCCGATCCATGATTCTCTCTCATCATTGATGTTTCTATCTCTCTCTCTCTCTCCCTAATCTCTCAAATCAATAAAATTTTAAAATATATACCCTGAATGGCCAGATTATTATGATCACCCCATCAGTACTTTGTTGGGCCACCTTTTGCCTTCAATACTGCGGCGATTCTTGGCATTGACTCCACGAGATGTTGAAAGGTGATGCGAGGAATCTGACACCATGCCTGATGAATAGCACTGTCCAGTTCTGTGAGATTTGATGGTTGTGGAACCAGCTGCCTGATGGCTCTTTTAACTTCGTCCCACAAATGCTCAATTGGATTGAGATCTGGTGATTGTGGGGGCCACCTAAGCAAGGTAAAGTCTCCCTCATGTTCTTGAAACCACTCCTGCAGAATACAAGCACCGTGGCATGGCACATTGTCTTGTTGGAAGAAGCCATCTCCATTGGGATACGACATCAACATGATAGGTTGAACTTGATCAGCAATGATACTTAGGTATGTTGTACTATTCAGACATTGTTCCACACGAATTAAAGGGCCCAAATCATGCCAGGAAAACATGCCCCAAACCATAACACTGCCCCCACCAGCTTTAAGGGTTGTACTCATGCATGTGGGGTGCATGCTTTCATGCTGTTTCTGCCAAATTCTCACTCTGCCATCTGCATGATGCAACTGGAAATGTGATTCATCGGACCACATGACTTTTTTCCAATGCTCGACTGTCCAATCCTTGTGTTCCTGTGCGAATTGGAGACGTTTTATCTTGGTAACTGCAGATAGCAAAGGTGTTCAAACAGGCCTTCGACTTCCATATCCCATACGATGCAGTGTATGGCTAATTTGCCTACAAACGTCAGGTGGTCATAATAATCTGGCCACTCAGTATATATATATAACAACATAACCAAAAAGATATGCCTAAGTAAATAATAATCAGCTCCTCTGACAGGTATTCTCTGGGGTACCCAGACAGTGTTTAAAGAGAGAACCCAGCTTCCTCTTGGCGTGGCAGCAATTAAGCCACTCTCCTAACCAACGTTTTTGTCTGTTGATACATCTGAAAGAGCTGATACCAGCTCGAATGGAAGCCAACACAGCACTTCCTGATTGGAATAGCTCATGTGGAGACAGGTAGGTTGGATGTTAACAGGGCGCATGTGTAGAAGCTGTATTTCCCATGGTTTTAGAGGCCTGTGCTGTCAGGACCATCATGATGGACAGAAACTAGCCCAATCACGGTAGAGCTTAGATGTATTGACTGATCCACTCAAAGCAAGTTAATAATTTCATGATGAGTGAGTTTAGCATCTTGACATTTGTATTGTTATCCTTCTGATGTCATTAAAGGGGCCTGGTGAAGACAACATGAGCATTTAAGGTGTGTGTCCTATAAAAATACTTGGAACCAGAGATTTTAAATCTCTTTTTAATGCTTCTTGATTGTGAGCAGATCGAAAAAGTGGTCTACTCATGAAAGAAAAAGAACCAGAGTTTACTGCTTCATTGCTGTTATCTTTTGAAACATGAAGTGTATCAAATCAACAGCTGAAAAACAGATTAGTAAGAACAATAAGTCTTATACATATATGTATATATATATATATATATGTATATATATATATATATATATGTATGTATGTATGTATGTATGTATGTATCTTACCCAATAATAGACAAATATGCAAATTGACCGTACCTTCGCTATGCCCATGATTGGCCAGGAGGCGCGGGTGGCCGGGATAGCTGATTGGGCCGGCGGGACGCTGAGCGGTGTCGCCAGCAGCGGCACGAGCTCAGCGTCTGCGCCATGGCTGTGCTGTGGCACAGAAGGAGCCTCAGGGGCAGCGAGCTGACTTCCCACCCCATGGACCATCAAAAGCACTCAGCTTCCCTGCAATCAAAAGCAAAAGTGTGGGAGCTGGGTGCCTGTCCGCTCAGGCAGCAGGCCTTTCAGAAGCCTTCGCCACGCCGGAGGCTTCTGAAAGGCCTGGTGCACCAGCAATCAAAAGGAAAGCGTGGGAGCTGGGTGCCTGTCCGCTCAGGCACCAGGCCTTTCAGAAGCCTCCGGCGCCTGGTGCACCAGCGGACAGGCACCCAGCTCCCCGTGATTGAAAGGGAAAGCATGTAGGGGACCCTACACGTGCATGATTCAATCATGCACTGGGCCTCTAGTATATATATATTCCATAGCTATAGCTATAAAATATTTAATCATTGGCTTTACTACTCTAAATTGCTTTTCAATAGGACTATGGAATTGTGAATTTCATATATATACCATTTATACATCTCCTCACATGCTGATCATAGGCCTTTATCTGGCTTCACCACACTCTAAAGCTCAGTATCCCCATGATCTTCCAGTTACCTTTTCAGAAAGCCCACTACTTAAGGTTCTACCTGTACGCATGGTTATGCAATATTTACTGATGCAATCCCAGGGCCTGTCACTCTCTGATGTCCAGTGTGTCCATGTTACCTGCTATCAACTAAGGGTCCAGGTTAGGCCTGGACAAAACCACTCAGCATGTTTGTCTGAGGGGCATGGGTCTCAGTGAATGTCCCATCCCATCTCACGGCATATAGCCTGTCCATCCACCTGGGTTCCAGTGAGTTTATTATTTTAGTCACTTCAAATGACCTTGAAAACATAGCCCTTGTTCGGAAGGCTCCACAAGACTCGATGTGGCGTTCCCACACACTCTGGCTTCAGACTGATGTTCAGACCAGAGCTGCTTGCTGTAGGCTAATTTTTTATTTTGTTTTAGTTCAAATATGAAGGAGGAGGGAAACATAACCAAAAAGAATATGCCTAAGTAAATATTATTCAGCCCCTCTGGAAAAAGGGGAGGGAAAAGGCCAGGAAAGTGACGGTAATTCAGAGGGAAAAATTAGTGATGTTTTGTTATTGAACTCCCGAGTTCTCATTTGTTGAGTGCAGGACCTTAATCGAATCAGAGTTTATTGCTTCATTGCTGCTATTTTAGATCCATAGTTATATGTCAATTCCTAATCTGTTCGCAATATAGTATAGATTTCACCAAGGAATACCTGGTAAGTAATTTGTCCTTTATGGAGAGTTATTTATATAGGATAATGTTGCAATAATTAATAAAATACTTAGAAGTATTCCTTCCAAGCTCGTTAAATAATGTTTGCTGTGAAATAGATAATCCCATCACTAAACATCACCTGCAAATTAGTCCCATTATTCATTTATTTCTAAAATATAAATATAAATATCTGTCAGGAAATATGAAAAGCAGCAAATCAATCAAGTTATATTGAAGCAAAATAGCCCCAAAGAGCTTTATAATCAAAACTAAATGGGCTCCCATTTTTTATCCAGAATAATAAATTATATGAAGGGACATAATGAGCTTCAAGAGTGCATTCCGAAGGAAAGAGAGAAGAGCTAAACTTTGAAGCAGACATTTAGTACAAGATAACACTGAAACTTACCAGTGATCTTGTGATGCTCCAGAGTTGAAGAGAATCTATATCTTTTAAGGAAATTGGCCTTCCCATTTACATGTCAGTACATGGCTCAGATTCAAAATCTTTCCGCAGTGCCTCATTCCAGAGTGCGGCGATTCGCAAGGTTGACAGTTTCCACTTGCTCTATATTATCATGGCGTGTTTCTATCTCATCCAAACCAAAAGATGTCCCTTGTGGACCTACATTTCTGTTCTTTGTCTTGATCTCATTTTTAGAGAGAAATTGACTTTGAGCCAAAAGTAATGTGTCCACTTTTTAAAAAAAGATATTCACTGTATTATTTATTTGAAAGATGCTAAGAGAGCAGATATTTAGTATTTATACCACACACACATGCACAATAGTAATTACATAAGGTGATGGATGTTTCACCTTTTTGTGGTGATCATTTAGCAATATATGTGTGTACTAAATCATCACATTGTCCACCTTAAACTTGCACGGTATTACATGTCCATTAAATCTCAATAAAGCAGGGGGGTAGACATTCACATATGATAAAATACAGCCTTCCACAGATCAATCATAATGATTAATCTATCTCTCTGAAAGACAGTTATTCTTATCTATATTTCATGTGATTCAGTTTTGAACTAATTTCTTAATAGAACTTGAATTAAAGGAAAAGATAGATCAAAAGCCAATATGCTTGCGGTACTAGAAACACCAACCCATGCAAGATATTGCATAGTAATTGACAAGAATAACGATTCATTATTTATTAAAAATAAAGATCTTTCATTTAGAAATCTAAGCTTTTAATTTAGAGATGAAAAAGAACACATTCAAATATGAAAGATACTCATTTGACATTGCAAGGCAATTGATTTTCTGAAGACTAACATGCATTAAATTCAACAAACATTAATTGAGCAAAAACTATCAGTTAGCCAACATGGTAGGATTAGGAGTCCACCAAAATGAACCAAATAAGGCTTTCCTCAAGTTTTCTTCCCCTGTTATTTGATCTACAGCTCTTTCAACAAACACAAAGTTCCTCACTTTTCTCTGATATTATTAAACATTTAAAAATATATCACATCTTATAAATGCAACACAAATTTACAAACTCCTATAATTTTGTGTTTTATTAATTTTTAAAATAAACTCTACTAAGGCAGAAATTATGTACAATAAAATCACACATTATAACTGTACAGGTTGATGACTTTAACAAATAACAGTATCTGCCTCATTCCAGATGCTGACCTTTTCCACCATCGCCAGGAGTTCCCGCTGCCCTTTCTAACCTACCCACCCAATCTCACACCCCAGTCAACGCCTATTCCGATTGTCTGTATAGATTCGTTTTCCTGTTCTAGAGTATCACATAAATGAAATCATAGGGTGCATGCACTTTTTATTCTGGCCCTTTTGCTCAGCACAATCTTTTCGAGAACAACCATATCGGTGTGTTTCTTCCTTTACGCTGCTGAGAGGTATTCCATGATATGGATATACCACCGTTTTGTTTTGTTTTCATATCTGCTTTATTTCCTCTACTGGCTCTTTCGCTACATATCTTTCCATTCTTATTTTGTTGTTGTTCTAACAGTATGCATCATTTTAATTATTGCCCATACTTAATCCATCTTGGCAATCTATTTAGAGTCAATATTACACTCCTCGCACTTCACACTTTGAACTTCACAGTTCCTCCTTCATTGTCCCTCTTAGCACTCAACACAGACTTCTCACATCCTACTTCCCGTCCTTGCTTCTTGCTTTCCAAATGTAGTTACTTTACAACAGTATCATTCTATTTGCTTGCCCCTGCTCTTTTATCAACATCCTTTATCTTTACTTCTACGTGTGTTATAAATCTGATCACAATGAGCATGTGAGGACGTGAGCTTCTGCTTTGCTAGTGTCAATTTGCATAGAACCCAAGGTATCCCCTCCATCTCTGTAACTTGGCAGGAATCAGTCTTCAAACTGTTGAATTGGCAGAGCTTTCTGAGCTTGATTCTGGGCTTTGTTAAGGCAGGTCGACAATATTACCTGAGAGGTTGGTCCTTCAAACAGAAATGGATTTTTGTGGTATCTGGCGGGTGCTAGGAAGTTGCTCCTGTGGTCTCAGCTGGATGCCAAGGGGATTACGGCGGAAAATATTGAGATCCCATCAAAGCACTGCTCTTCTCCAGCACTGCTCACCTCCCAGTGCCTCTGTTGTGCTTTTATTTATTTTTATTTTATTATTATTTAAAAAATATTTTTATTGCTTTTTTACAGAGAGGAAGGGAGAGGGATAGAGAGTTAGAAACATCAGTGAGAGAGAAACACTGATTAGTTGCCTCCTGCATGCCCCCTACAGGGGATCAAGCCTGCAACCAACATATGTGCCCTTGACTGGAATCGAACCCAGGACCTTCAGTCTGTGGCCGACGCTCTATCCACTGAGCCAAACCGATCCGGATTTTTTTTTTTAATTTTATTTATTTCAGAGAGGAAGGGTGAGGAAGAAAGAAATAGAAACATCCATGATGAGAGAGAAGCATTGATTGGCTGCCTCCTGCACGCCCCACACTGGGGATGGAGCCCATAACCCAGGCATGTGTCCTGACTGGGAATTGAACTTCCGGTTCATAGGTCAATGCTCAACCACTGAGCCACGCCAGCAAACTATTCTTTTTAAATTTGGCAGCACCAGGTGATCTTTTGGTGTGTACACACAACACATCTCTCACTCGTCATAGGCTGGCAGTGTTACTCCACGTAACCTCTGGGAGTTGCCTCTCTGCTCATCGCCCTGTCTCTCATGCCTCCCTCCATGGATGCTCTGAACTCTGATCCCTGCCTCCTCATTGCATCTGAGGACCATCCTTCTCTCCTCAGTCTTGAGGTTTGGGAACATAGCCAGGAAATTTTCTCTCAGACGAGAGTTGGGAAATCATGGGCTTTCCCTCTGTCAACATATTTTTTCCAATTTTAGAGTTGTTTATAGTAGAAGTACTAGTATGATACCAGTTACTCCATCCATCATAGTTTTATTCATTCACATTTAGGTACTGAATTTGTATAACGCATTTTTGGTGTGTGCATGCTAAATAACTTTATTATTATTGTTATTAAAACAACAAGAGCAAGCACAGAAAATTTTTACATTTCCTATAGGGTTATTGAAACAAATTTTCAATCACTAATATGTATAGAGTTCCTAAATGAGAATATGATAGTTTAACCATTTCTAAAAGTTATTTTCCTTTGCATTGTGCAATTATTAAAGATTAATTTCTTCTAAGGTTTTTGAGTACCCACCATAAAAACAGTGATACAGGAGTTCTAAAGAGAAATCAGGTAAAGATTCTTCTATTATGGAATTGATAGGTAGACAAAAATTTACTTAAAATACCATGATACAGTGGAGAAAGTGATGGGGACACTGAGACGTCAGGTAAAATACTAAGAGTATATGGAAGGAAGAGAGGCTACTTCAGAGTGGGAGAAAGTAAGATAATTTTTAAGAAGCTGACCTTTGAGATAGGCCTTGACTAACCATATTTGTTTATGTATAAACTAGAGGCCCAGTGCACGAAAATTTGTGCATGGGGGAGGGGGTGTCCCTCAGCCTGGCCTGCCCCCTCTTACAGTCTGGGAGCCCTCAAGGGATGTTCTACTATGGCCGCAATATGGTCTTTTTCTGCTGGAGGTGACCAGGCTGATCAGGTGAAGGCACCGCCCCCATCACACTGCCACTGCTGCTGCCTCTGGCCTCCCTCTGTGGAAGGCGACCGGGCCCTTCAGGGGAAGGCACTGACCCCATCACCCCACTGCTGCTGCCACTGCCAGCTGCTGCAGCCACCTGCCCTCAGGCCTCACAACCGCTGTGGGTTTGTCCGGAAGGACATCTGGAAGACATCCAGTCTGTCTGGTCTAATTAGAATATTACCCTTTTATTAGTTTAGATGAGTAATGAATGTTCATGTCTGCATTAAAGACAGATGAATTAACAAAAGCAACAAGAATGTTAAACTAAGAGTGTCTACAAGAAACAATGAATAGTTCAATTTGTCCAGAGCTTAAGGTAAGCTAAGGAGAAAAACAATTTGAAGTAGGCTAGAGGCAAAATCTTGAATTAGGAATACCAAGAATGGGTTTGTATTTTAGTTTTCAGATAGTAGGACTCATTGAATGGTTTTTAGGTGGAAATGTTTCAATCTGAATGAATGTTAACATATGCTGAATGAATATATGCTTTTTAATGATCAAAAACATTATCTAATGTACCATGGAAGCTTAGTACATCCCATGGCTGTTTAATCTTAGAAGAGTTTAAGCATAATATGTTTTGCAGCTACCAGCTCTATCTTGTTCTCAATCATCAGGCATATTCCCCCATAACAATGAGCAAAGTTGCCTGCCAGGTTTGCAACTAGAATAATAAGCCAACCAGCATGTTCTAGAAAGGTCTCTGATTGTCCTGGCCTGCATCACATGCCTATTCCTGAACCAATCACAGTTTCCAGGAACATGAGGTCATCCTCTGAGGCCATGACGTCATCCTCTGAACTCCTCATCCATGTGTCCTCACTGCATGACTGACACTGATTTCAAAGAGGTACTGGCATGGATTCCCCACGGGAGACGGGCTTCTGTTTCTATGAACTGGGAAAACCCATCAGGGGCAAAAACAGTATATTTTCTGTATATCCCACTAATAGAAAAGTTCTATGATAGAGAACTGTTTAGGGCATCCTTATATAAAATGGCTGAAATCTTAAAACACACTAAAATACTAATAATGAAAAAACTAATGAAGCTCTTTTCATGCAAACATTAAATTATCTATACAAATAATTATGTGAACTATGTGAATGTGGGAAAACGTGTTAGAATATATATATTCTAAGAGAGAGAGAGAGAGAGAGAGAGAGAGAGAGAGAGAGAGAGAGAATGTGCAAATTAGGCCAGGACACTGTAACGGATCACGACCGGACAGGAGGAGGTTGCGCGCGCAGATGAGGCCCGGAGTAGAGACGGAGACAGAGATGGGGGGCCTGCCCGAGCCGGTGTGGTGGCTCAGGTGGCCCTGGAGCAGACACGGCCAGGGGGGCCGGGGGATGCTGCAAGTCAGGTGCGGGGTGCCTCCTCACACGGCGGGAGGCAGGGCGCCTCCTCTCGTGATTTCAATCGCGCACTGGGCCTCTAGTGTTAAATAATAATATGAGGACACAACTCCACAGGATTCTATCTGGCAGATCATACCTATATAATAGGTTGTAGAACACCTATTATAGAAAAACATCAAAAATGTTCCAATTCAAAGAGTAGATATGCTTGGGTGTTAAAATAAATTTTCCTATTTCTTTTTATTTTCCTATTTCTCTGTCGTACATATGGATTTCATATTTAGAAAATAATCAACATCTCACTGGAAATGGAGACCACACATACTTCCTTGTGTCCACCAGCATTTCCATTTGGAGTCGGCCTCGCAATGAGGACCCCGGCAACGCAGGAGGAGTTATGGGGTATAATAAACATAAAAGCAGAGGTGTAAACAGAGAAATTGTGCTTTAACCCAGTGGATGGAGTTTTCATTTCTTCTGGAAATAAAAGGCTGTATCCGCAGACATCCGGGGACTCGGCACGGTTTCCACACATGACACCGAGGTGCCTCTTCATTTTTCTGCGAGGGGCGTGGGGCACAGAGGCACCCGGGTGGTCCACTGCGCAGCAGCCAGAGTTAGCCTTAGCAGAAGCACAAAGGGGTGCTTTGCTCATTGCCTCCGCAGGGCTCCCGTTTGGCCCAGAGCTTCAATAAAGCCCAGAAATAAATGAGACTCTGAAGCAAAGCCGCATGAACACGGAAAAGGTCTCCGCCGATGATGCAGCACTAAATAAAGCAGAATTCCTTCCTCCGTACCTGCTTCCAAGCTCAGTTAGAATGATGACTCTCGGGGTGAGAGAGAGAGTCATTTTAGCAAACACCGCTCGTCTGCATCCGTGCTGTTACCGTTCTTGCTATTTTAATTAAAAATTTTATATCGATTTGTTTACTTACCATAGTTAGCAATTATATCTCGAATTTCATTTTGAATGCCTTAATTATTCTACCGTGAGCACACTCCTCCCGCGTTCCCTCTGCTCTGCAGGGCCGAGCGCTCGTGGCGGCTGCCTCGGACAGGCCGCGTGTTTCCCTGCCCGGCGCCACGGATGCAGGAAAGAGGCAAATGATTCCCAAACACACAAAGTAATTTGGTGAAGGATTAGAATTCGCAATGGTAGACACCGACCTTGGGCTGTTTCTTGAAGTTCCAATTTATTTACAGAAGTGCTTTCTCTCTTTTGTTTTTTGTTGTTGGTTTTTTTTTTAAATATGCTTTTATTGATTTCAGAAAGGAAAGGAGAAGGAGAGAGAGAAAGAAACATCCATGATGAGAGAGAATCATGGATCGGCTGCCTCCTGCACACCCCCTACTGAAAATTGAGCCTGCTACCCAGGCATGTGCCCTGATTAGGAATCAAACCGTGACCTCCTGGTTCATAGGTCGACACTCAACCACTGAGCCACGCTGGCCAGGCCAGAGGTGCTTTCTGAGCAGCTGCCATGCGGGTGCTGGCTGCTCTGACTGGGCCCAGAGAGTTAGACACGCTCCCTAGACTGAAGTTAAAAGCAGTGCGGGCAATAAAGGGAACACCTGCTAACTGAGCAGAAAGGAGAGGCATTTCAGTTCACGTCGGAAGCATGCATGGCATAGAGACTTTCAGGCTGAGGGTGTTTTCCTTTTTTGGGGAAGTCATGGGTTTAGAGCAGTGCTCTCAGACAGGACGGGTCGGTGGGGCTGAGCCTGTGTGTGAGGGACGCACCCTGTGAGCGGGTTGCTGAGCGCCGGGTGCCCAGTGGGGACTGACCGTGGCCTGCAGAGCTGGAGTGTTCTGTAAAGCTGTAGACCCTGGTGTCGTTGCTTTTGAATGACAAGGCGGCTGAGTTTCACATGTGTTTCCAGTAATCTGAGGTTCTGTCTCTGAATGGCCGGCACCAGGATTCTGTGAGCAGCAACACACCAACAATCAACTGCCCCATTTATCCTCCTTCAGGGTCAAGGAAAAGACTGTCCTCGGGCTCACACGGACACGTCCCAAAGAGACGCAGCAGAGATTCCAAGGTGACATGGTACTGCAGGGGGCCTTTCCATGGTTCCACTCTGTTCTGAGGGGAGCCGACTGAGAAACCTGCAGAATCCAAGAGCAGAAGAGAGACGGTGTCCTGAGGAGCACCCGGCGGAGAACGTGGGCCTCACCAGAGTCCCAGGGGCCCAGGTTTCACGGTATTTCCATGTTAGGAAAACGCTGCAAATGTTTTTCTGGTTGAAACAAACATGGGAACAAGATGAAAACCCTCACTAAGAAGCACATTCCTTGGGCCTAAGCAATGTCATCACAAGAGCAAGGTGTTAACCGCTATGGCACGGGATTGGAACCGTCTTTCCACAAAACGCACGGTGGCTATGGGGCCAGAAGCAGCTCACGGTCCCTCCCGCACTGAGGTGTGGAGAACACGGAGCTCCAAGAGGAACGGGGAGTGAGACGTTTCCTGTGGGCAGGTTTCTCTCCCCGAAGTGGGAGGCGCATTGTCCCTAAACCCTTTTGCTGGAGACTTACCCCGCTCAATTGGAGTTAACCAGCCATGGATCCTCCTTAATGTGCATCAACTGACCAGTGGCCTCTTGACCACAATAAACATTAAGAATTGGTTTTTTTCATCACCTTTTGTGGGGAGCTGGTCCCCAAGATGGCACCCAAAGCTTCCTGCCTCCTCGTATTGAAATCCTTGGGTAATTCTCTCTGTTGAAGGTATTAGTGGACTTAGTGACTGGTTTCTAACAAATAGAAGAAGACATGGTGTATGACTCAGAAACGAGGACATAAATGCCAGTGCGATGTCACGCGCTTGCTTTCTCTCAGGTCACGTATCTCAGAGAGGCTCACGTGATGTTTGGCCATTGGCCAGTGAGAAGCTGTAGGCTGTCTACTACCATGAGAGTGAGCTTGGAAGTGATTCTTCAATGTTCAGAAGCAATGATGACAGCCCTGGACCACAGCTGGCCTGCACCCTCATGAGAGACTGAGCCAGAACCAACCAGAAAGAGTCCGGATTCCTGAACCACAGGAATTGTGAGATGATACAACCCTTTAATCTTCCTCTTACTTCTCAGTTTGCACCTGGACAAGGAAGAAGGGGGTTATGTCCCCATCAGGAGAACCAACAGTCTGTCAAAGTTCAAGCAACTGAAAGTGTTTAGCCTAGAGTGGCCAAAAGGGATGATACAAAATTGCCTTTTAATTATAAGCTTTTTTCACCATCAAGCTAATATATGATTCAAGCATTCGTAGCATCTCCCCTTGGAATACAGGGAACCACAAATAACGTGGGGAAGGAAGACCTACTAGCCATACCAAGCCTTTGCTCCAAAGTTGAGTTTGGAGCCAGGCACATATCACGTCTAACCCCAGGTCTGGGAAGTCATATACCCTCCTGAGACCAGTTTCTGTCCTGGGTCTTCGTCTGCGTCTGTAGAGTAAGGAGTAGCAGCTACTCTGGCGAGTTTATTCACAGACTTAAGTGAGATATGCATGCAGGTCCAGTGCTGCACCGTGTCTACATGGGGTGGGCACCCAGGAGGTGAGCCGTGGCTGTCAGATCCTCGAGTCTGGCTTGTTTTACTGCGTATAATTCATTAGGTGCAGAATCCAACACCAATCTTTTCCCAGGGGATTTTTACCAGCTAAGGAAATTTCCTAAAATTGTAATTTCCTTCAGGTATTTTTATTCTCACCAGCAATTTTTTGGTTAAGCTTGTAATTGGTGAATGTGTTATTTCAGGCAAAAGCTAGGTCATCTTCTCTCCTCCTACTTTAAATTCCTAATGTGTCATCTTAAGGTAATTCAAGCATTTTGTCAGCTTTCACCACGTAATGTATATGAATTTTGGATCTAGGGGCAAAGTGAGGGCAAGGAATAAAAGTCCCTGTGGATATTGCAGTGAAAAATCATTTACTACACTTAATATTAGATTTGCTTGTAGGATGTCCATGGTGCAAGTTAATAAATTCTGGTTTTGTTGCTTTAGGAAAAAGTTCCTTATATCAGTCCTTAAGGGATTGCTCTGGATAAATTCTTTTCTTGGTTAAATTATCCCATTAGCTGAACTGTCCACTGTTACGAGACTCGGTTGTGAAAATGAGACTTTAATCATGTTAAGTGCCTAGAGTTGATCTCCTTCCCAGCACAGAGTCACTGCAGCCAAGTTGTGGAAGGGGCCTTCCCTCCCACCCTGTGCCCGCCGGGACTCTCAGGATCAATGGTCCAAACTGGCCCCTGGATACCTTGTAAGATACTTGACTTGGGCTCCTGTGTTTGCACATCTGATTTTATAGACTTGGTTTTCAGACATGTCCTAGCTCCTGGCTTACACCCCTTCTTCCCTCCATCTCACTTCCCTTTGTGCTGTGCCCCAAATTCTCCAGCAGCACAAACCAGCCCAGGACAAGCGCCTTTTACCCAGCTCCCCGGGACCACCCTCCAGGTGGAGAAACTGCTTGTGGAACCCACGCATGCAGTTATTTCCCGGAAGAAGGTTCTATTGCCACCAGTGTGATCTCAATAGAATGCTCTAAAAATGACAATACTATCACTCAACCTAGACTCCACTCTACTGGAGTAGCATAGTTGTGTTTGTGATTTTTTTTTAATTTCACAAACTATTCTGACATGGAATATAGCAACAGTTAAGTTTATAAGCTTAGGAAATGAACATCCCCCTTTTACAGAAGGAAAATCAAAGAAAGACTTCCGCATTAAACATTAAAAAGAATATATGAAAGGAAACACACTTGAGTCCTATTGTCTTAAAGCAATTCTTAAACTCTGTCACTCACTGTAACACAGAGCAGATTTTATAATTCCCTTGCCAGATGAACACGAACCTTTCAAACATTGAGAACAACTCCTTGCCAGAGATAAATTTAAGCATTGGTGGGAACTAGCTACACAATTATTGTCTAACATGTAAAGGAAGCTTATCTTACAGATCCTGAGAACATTGGCACTTTAGTTTACCTTTAATTTAGGAACTAGACTAAGATATAGTCATGAATATTCATATCAAGGGTATGTCAATCTTTTAAGTTTTGTTTTTTTTTTAGACACACCTGTTGAATCCAGACATCAAGGATAGTGCGTGAAAGGTTGGCTAAAGATAAGAAATAGTCCGGGGCCCCGTCTTACCTCTCTGCTTAATATCTATGGAGCCACAGACAAGACAGACTGCTCCTCAGTTTCCTTATTACTCAAAGAAAATAAAAAGTGATTTCTACCTCATTAGTTTGCTGTGAAAATTCAATACAAAAATATATAATTAGCACAGTAACTGAAATACAGTAAATGCATAATAAAGATTAGCTCTCAGCACCAGGGAAAGGAAATGTATACTTACTTAATCAGAGTTTATGATATAGACCCGGAATAAGAGGTTTGGTAGACCAGCTAGTTTAGTCATGGACTGGCTATATTGGAACAGAATTTTCACCTCCGTTTAATTTTCTTTGAACACAGTGGTTCTACAAGTTCAGACACGTACAATGAATTCTTCCTGACATTTCACTTGCTATTACATTCCTTGGGCTAACAGCAGGTTTTTAATCTCAGACAGATTTCCATGCCTCAATCACCTTAAAATATTTGCGGAAACGAGTACTATAAGAAACTAATGTAGCAACACTAACATGCTTTAGATAGAGGTTTTATTCCCTATGGTATGGGGGACATTTTTTTGATGGGACCATTTTCAACCTAAGGAAAATCTGGAACCATAGTGATTTATTTAGGCCTCTCTTAACAGCCTCCTTGATAACAAATTCAATGTGTTCTCAGCCTTTAAAGTTAATCAGAAGCAGTCTCATTTCCCCACTGGCATTGTTTTTACTATTCAAGTCATTGGGCCCCACAGGAAAAAAACATTGCTTCCATTTCAAGCCACTGCTCTTTATTCCCTGTGGACAAGACATCGCATTTTAATTCCCATCTTTCTTTTCTCTGTTATCTTCATACTGGAATCTTTTAACTTCATAAAATAGGTCCTTCTATGTAATTTCTTTTTAATTATTAAATAATTAAAACTCACTACTCTGTTCTTCCATTTCCAAATAAGTAGGAATTACTTTGTGAAGTGTTGTCACCGTCATTTTAATCTTGACCACTGCAGAAATCGATCCTTTCCTCTTAAATTCTACCCTCCCTGTGTTCTTCTTCAACCTTTCAGCTAGTTCTCCAATGAATTTCCAGTGGAAAATAATGGCCATTGCTTTCTATTTCTGGAATACTTTATTTAAATCTCTAATGATGCTCCTAACACATATGACTTGGTGTGACAGTGGGTTGGAATCAAGTTCACCTGCCCATCAGATTACAGTCCACTTCAGTGCAGGGACATTGTCAGAAACGTTCTGTTTCTTATGGCCCCTACCACATAACTTGAACACAACAGGCACTTCTTAAATGTTAATTGAATGGAAAGCCATCTTTAAAAGAAATACTACTGATTCAGCCACTTATATGTCTTGTCTTTTACTAGGTACAAACCACCCTGACATATAACAGTGGTCTATAGAGCTAGTGCAGACATGGCAAGCATGGTTATAGAACTCCTGGGAGTGGGCATCTACTCTGTGCCCACCTTCATCCAAAAGATAATTGCAATTTTGATACGTAGCTTTAAGGTAGCTAAAAATAATTATACAGGGGGCTCTACAAGGTCATAGTGCTTCTGCTAAAAATGAGCCACTCTATTTTCCAGCCTCCTTTGCAGCTAGGATTGGTCACACAGTACAATTCTGCACAGGAAACTTAAGTTGATAGTTGTGAGAAAATACTTATTCATTTATTAAAGAGACTGGCGACAATTATGTCATTCTCTACCCCATAACAAGCCCTGAACAAAGGCACAATATTTGGGAGGGGGGTGGCAGCCACCTTGTAGTAGCGAGGAAAGGAGACAAGACTCTCAGGGCAACTAGCCCTGTCATCACTCACACGCTGAATCATTTTTGCCCATGGATGCGACAACTCCTGACTTCCACTTGTCAGAAAACTAAACCCTTAAATGGTGATGCTGCTCTTTCCTGCATCCCCTCCTCATTTCACAGAAAGGTGTTGTCATCCTTTTCTCTCGGAAAAGGGAAAAGTGACTCAGAGAGGCTAAGGTGTCCAAGGGATGCATTTGTCATGGGCCCTAGTGGCCCTTTAATCATGAAGGCAAAACTCCAGGCAAGTGTCCTAGACAATAAGTCTGGCAACCTGAACACTATGCACACATTTGTACCAGTTGTAACACTCTGTAGCCCCTGGGTTTCAAGTCATTCATCTCCCCATCTCACCTCTGAATCTTCCATTGTGATTTTATTGTTAGTCGTTTCTTAATAATTCTTGAATAATGTGTCTAAGCAAGAAGTGTCATAAACACATTTCTTCCACTTTATATGTTGTTCCTCTTATTTAAAGTAAAATTATATTGAAATCTTGACCCATGGATGCAAAATCGGGACCCCTGGCCTGGGGAGTTCCCTTCAAAATGGCAGCAACCAATGTCATAAAACGGAGTGGACATGACTGCCATAGACAAGGTCCTGCTATACAAAAGACTGTGTGCTAATTTATCCACAGCCAAAATGTTGGTTTTCCCTCACAAACATATGGCCCCCAAATTCCAGTCATTCTTAAAAACAATTAACCTGTCAAGTTTAAAGTTTCATTCATAATTTGGACTGCATCCTGCCATTGATATTTATTTTAATCTTCTATTGATTTCTGTGGGAATTCTTTTTGCAGAATTAAGACAGGATATAGCCCCAAAGGAATTTCTGCAAAGAAGGTTCCCACTTTCAGCCCTTATGTTTCATTTTTATTAAGTGTAGGCCATGGTGCTGTATATCTAAAAATAGGTCTACAGGCTAAATTGATGATAAAGTCTTCTATTTTGAACTCAGGCTGAAAGGTCAGTAAGAATGCTAACATCTCACAAGGAAGAACTACACTATAAATTATTTTCACCATATGTTTTTGGTCTGGTTTCTGAACAATTGAAATTTTTTTCATTTATTTTATTATTTATTTATAATACTTATTACAATATTATTTTTAAATGTTTCTTTTACTTTATATACCCAAAATGTCTACCTCCCATTAAATTAATTTTGAAAATGCCTTTCAAACTATGTTTAATACATTTCAAAACACTAGATGTAATATTAGACAGTCATTTAAAATTATAGCAGCAATCACTATGGAATTATGGGTCTTGGAAATTCTTTAGAATGATGTTAAGTTTTGAAAAGGCAAATTAGAAAATGACATATTATAACTATTTACAGTAATGTAAAAAGTATACTTAAAGATTGGAAGAGAATAGAAAATTAAAATTTGTGCTATAAATTGGTGAATTTGATGCTTTATCAAATGTTCTTATGTTTAATATTTTATATTATGGATGTTAAAATTTAAATGCAAACAAATAATATAACTTACCTTTAAACTCATCAATTCATATGAACTTAAAGTCATGACAAAAACTGAAATCAAAGAGAATCATGTGCCCAAGGCTGGTGTGGCTCAGTGGATGGAGCGCCGGCCTGCAGACTGAAGGCTCCCAGAATTTATTCCGGTCAAGGGCACATGCTTGGGTTGCGAGCTCGATCCCCAGTAGGGGGCGTGCAGGAGGCAGCTGATCCATGATTCTCTCTCACCATTGATGTTTCTGTCTCTCTCTCCCTCTCTCTTTCTCTCTGAAATAAAGAGAGGGGGAGAGAGGGAAAGGGAGAGAAATGTCATTTAAAATGCAGGTATTTCTGTTTTTAAAGGAATGGGTTCTTGGATCACTTCCATGGTCGTGTGGTAATCTTATTCATTTTCTGGTGTCATGAAAATATCTTTAGAAGTTATGAGATAGCACTAAAAATGTATCGAGAGAATGTTTGATGCTGCTCTGCCCCCGGGATAGGGTCATGCTGTGGATCTAATATGACAGTGTGTAGATAGCATTTTTTAAAGTACATGTGAAAAACAACATAATAATTTTCAATAGTAGTCCAAATACCTTCAAGATTAGGCCTGCAAATTGATCTCAATTGTATAACGTAGAAATGTCATTAAATGAAACAAATACCTGAAGTTTCCCTGTAACAGGGACTCCCATTGTTCTCTGTCCCTCTCTTCTGCTCGAGCCACAGTCTTGGGAGCTCTCCTGCAGGTGGAAATGTCCTGGCTCCATCCTAAACTCGCAGATCAGCCTCATCCCCATTAAACCGCCCGAAAGCCTGGTGAGCGTGTGTGGAAGTGGGCTGAGTCCCCAGACCCTTTCCAAGATGGAGTCAGGAGTGCGGTTCGCTGACGACTTTTGAGCCAAGGTCACACTCTTTTCAGGATGATCCCAGAAGATGACGGAGCACGGTGAGGTCGCAAGGTCTGGCCAGGTCTGCCCAACTCCGACAGGTGGAGCTCCCTCTGCAGCTGAGCCCTAATGGCCTAGATACTGTCAGATCTTCACTGTGGCCTGACACTCCTCGTTCACAATCCTGCTTCTTCCCTGTTCCTTCCACAAAAGTCTTCTGCGGCCAGCCCGTCCCAGTGTCTGCTTCCCAGAGAGCCCAGTGACTCCAAGTGCAGCCCAGGCAAGTCTGCAGGGAAGATGCGGTCCAGGACTGGCTCGCCGGCCATCTGTTGGGTAACGAGGGCCCTATCTGAGGGGTCTGTGAGCCCTGAATAGTCCCTGGCACCAAAAGGCAGCCCAACTGGGAAAGAGTCATTGGCGGTGGCTGGGAGGCTGCTGTAGAAGGAAATGCCAGGACTGGGGCATCTGAAATGTTCTGGAAACACATACAGGAGGACAGAGGAATGGGCCGGTTGTCCTTAAGACATGGTAATGTCCTACTGAATGAAAAGCTGGTGGCATTTAACAAATACTTGGAAATCAGGTGTGAATACTTCAGTGCCTCCTTGGTAGTCTTCAAGAGGCCAATTCTCTCTCAGAAGAGCAGAAAAAGCTTCAGACCAAACTGAGAACTTAGATGATATCCATCGGATGCCCTGAGCCATCAGGGCTGGAGTTGCTTGCGTTGCTGCCTGCACCAGTGGGAGAGCATTCTTGTTCTTTGGGTCAAACTGGCAATTATTTAGAGCCGCTGTATATGGGTCAGTGCAGCACACAGATATATAATTTATTTTTCTTTCCAAACCAAAGAGATCCCTTTTGAACATTATTTTGGAGAGGAGATACCTTAGATCAGTGGTTGGCAAACTCATTAGTCAACTCGCGAGCTGCAGTTTGCCGACCATTGCCTTAGACCAAGGACTCTCACAAACCTCACAAAGGTGGGAAGTCCCTGTGCTTCTGGGTCATTTCTCTTCCAGGTTGTGCATTCATGCGTCTTACCAGGGCAATAGGAGCCCTATTGTTTTCCATCTGCATGATGTCTGATATCAGTAGGGTGGTGGCCAGTGACGTCCAGAGCACTGATGAGGTAATTACTTGTCCCTGCAGAATGACTTGGAACACAGAACTGGAAAGTTGACATAACCCTGTGCCCAGACTGTGAAGATGTATGGTTTTCTCTGTCACATGAAAACAAACTTCTGTGTTTGGACATAGAGAAAAAGCATTTGTCAAATCAATGGGTGCTTAGGGAGAGCCACATCTTGTACGAAATTGCAATATTAAATCCCTACTTGATTAAACATTGGGTCATCTATTTTCATTATCTGTGGTCAGTTTATCTTTTTCAGTAGCCAAACTGGACATCGAACTATGGAAGTGATGTGGTTCTCCACTCCTACATCTTCCGATCCTTTAATAGTGAAGGAGAATTTTG
The DNA here is from genome assembly GCF_951640355.1 of Cnephaeus nilssonii. Classification (NCBI taxonomy): domain Eukaryota; kingdom Metazoa; phylum Chordata; class Mammalia; order Chiroptera; family Vespertilionidae; genus Cnephaeus; species Cnephaeus nilssonii. The sequence continues at coordinate 3,274,213 of NC_137079.1, read as the reverse complement.
TCATTTTACCAGGTGTGTAGTATTGCCTTTGATTTATTCCTCTTGTAGGTAGGAACAACTCCACTTAGCCATTCCTAATGATGATAATAGCAAAAAATGTATATGTTTTTCACTACTGTGCAGACACTGTTCTGAGAACTTAACATAGATTAATTCATCTCACCTCAGAACAACCCTATTAAGCACATGGTCTTATCATTTACTTTGCAGTAGATATTATACCAGGTCACCAATGTGGTTTCTATCTGTTGATGAAAATATCTACCATCAGTTCTTGTTAGTCATGGTAGTTATGTGCTAGCCAATACTGGATTAATGAATACTGAACCACTGTTCCTAGGGGAAATTATATAGATAGATAGATGATAGATAGATGATAGATAGATAGATAGATAGATAGATAGATAGATAGATAAGAGATTGCAATCTTAAATCCTAATAACAATTCATCCTGTTAGATTCCATAGTCTTTATTTTACAAAAGTGAAAATACATTTCAAAGGTGCTAAGTGACCTGCCTGAGGATGCCCTACTACAGGCTGCAGATCTAGCTTCAAACCCTATCCAACCAGGCTCAGAGCTGGAGCTCTGGCACCACCCCTGCTGCCTCCATCCTCTGGTCATCTCTGTGTGAGAGCTGAACCCAGAAGAAAGCGCATTGCCTCGATGGGCCTCGGTTGGGAATACGTGCAATGGGTAACTCCTGGGTACATTTTTACTGCTCTGAATGTCCATGGATGATGGCAAAAGCTCTGCCAGCATCAATTTGGGGTTACAAATAAATTTTAGTGAATAGGCAAATTTACATATATGAATCTGTGGATAAGGAGGACCAACTGTATTTTAATTTTGCATTCTGTAATTGGGGAAATAACCATGGGCTGGCTTGTGCCCCCTGGTTAAAATCTTATTATCATCTGGGTTCATTAGTTCAACTCTTGGTCGGTTGTGTTCACTGGCCTCAGGAATTAGTTCAGGGCAATTGCTGGATCATACCATTTCAAACAAATTAGGGTGAAGGACCTAACACTGTTCACACCAGACCTTCTGAGATGGAATTCACCGGAGAAGCCCACAGGGATAAAAGCCTTAGCGAGTGGATGGTCCTCCATGGTCCTTTGAATTCTGGAAGCACAGATGGATCTTACAAGACCCAGAATTTGATGCTGAGAGAAGTACCCCAGTTTTCAGGCTTGGGACTTTTAAGCTCCATCATCAGAGAAGTACCAGCCCCTCTCCTGGCGTGATCAAAAGCTGGTGTTCAAGCCTTATAGTTATGGGGGTATAACAAGGCAGCTCCTTGGCCTCCAAGGTTCTCCCCTGGTGTGACCAGAGGCCTGGGTGTCTGGAACCCAGAGCCTAAATCCACTACCTCAGTACTCTGCCCACCTTGATCGCTACAAACATGGGGCTAGAGCAATTTCCAGGGAGGTTGCAGGAGGCTAGTCTGCAAGGAACCAGTGTTAGGCAGGTTCAAGCTTAAGATCTGCCTCCACAAAGATCTGTGTATTTACCTTTTCCTTTTATGGTTATTCTTAAAATAACCATAGATTTCTGTGAGGAATGCTAATAGAGAGATTCAAAGGATATTATTGGGTTGCTCTTGCACAGCTTTTCTTATTAATTCCTGGCTTCCCCTTCAAGGCTCAGAGTGTGGGAATGAAATGAGAGGTTGCAATTATCACTGTGACCAAGGCGGACCTTGCTCACCTGACCTGTCCTCGCTCAGATACACAATGGGCCCACCATCTATTTTCATCCTAAGAATCCCAAGTCATCTGGCCACCACCATGGATCTTGCAGACCAGACCAGACCAGGCCCCTCCAATTCTCACACAGTGCCTGATGACTAGTATAGGGATCACATCCATCTTGCTTTGAAGGATTAAATGAGACCATATGGCATCTGTCACCCCAGGAATTTCCCTCATCCATTGAAATCAGGATGTCATTGCAATCACAGCATCTTCCTCCAGAGGCTCTAGCCTATAGACAATGAGGGAAGATCTCTCACACCTGGGACCCCTCCCAGCAGACAGCTGTGGAGGCACTGAGGAATGTTGTGTCTGCAGAGCCCTCTCTGGGTCAGAGGAAGTGGAGAGAAGTCAGACACATGCGTACAATTGACTCCAATAGCGTTTTCTCCCAAGTCCTTGGATTTCTTCACTGATATTATTCTAAATATGTTCTGCCCTCTCAGTTTGATTTAGCAAGAGCCACCCGAGACTTCATTGTAGTCACCCAACCAAACAATGATCTCTGTTTCCAGCTGTTGAAGTCACACTGAAGCCGGAATACTGGCTCATGTAGATAAATTCAGCCTAGTCTAAAGTTATGTTCCCTGCTTTGCTCAAACAAGCACAGACATAGTCCCCAGATTTTTCCTGATATGAACTAGAAAATTGTTTCAATCCTTTTGGTGGGTAAGTCACATCCTACTAGTCTTGAGTGTGTAATATCCCCCTCCCTCTATATTTTTGGATCTAATTTAATTACAGATTAAATGTTAAAAATGTGATGATGAGGTTAACTGGCTTCTCTTTGAAACAGAAGAAACTTTCTCCAGCCAGTGAGTTTCTGAGTCTTTAAACGATGCAGGAACAAGCTCTTGGAAAGTGGAAAGGGGTTATTTCACCTGATATGAAAAGTTGATCAGAGTTCAACACCTGGGTTCCTGGACTCCTCTAAGTCATGCTAGACAACCCTGTCCCCATACTAGGAGTGCCATTAGCATCAACTATCGCCCTCATGGTCTCCTAAGATTTCTGCTAAGGTTGGAAAGTCTACTGGTGTGGAAATCCACAACCAGGAAGCTGCTGAGATATCATCTAGACTTTGCGTCAAGAATTTTAAAAAATTGAGCCCATTATTTTCTTTATTTAATCCTTAATCTTTTCCATGCCAATAGTGGCATGGCAGAAGAGCCACTCCTTGGCAGTGGTAGCTCAGCCCTTCTCTCCCTTGCCTTTAAGTGGGTAAGTCGGATGGTGCTCTATTCAGCTGTTCCCACTGCGCGCCATGGACAGCACAATCCACACCTCCTTACAACCTCAGATGATGATATAATGCATTTCAAACACCTTCCATTTCCCCAGGGCCTCTGGCTGCAACCATCCCCACCATCAATTTCTAAGTCCATGAAAATGTTTGTATCTGGAGAAAGCAGAAACCCCCACAGTGCCAGAGCATCTGCAGAGGATCTCGCGTGAAGGGGCTCCATGAGGAGGACAGGCTCCAGAACCATTTAAGCCCACAGAGCAGAAAGTCAACCAGGTCTCCAATTACTGGCTTCTTCTCTCCGCCGTGCCCAGTGTGGGATTCAGCCTGAGGCTATGTCACCTCAATGCTCAGGTCACGTGGGAGAAAGTGGGTCTCTCCTGGGCTCTGTGTTACAGACTAAGGTGAACTTTAGCAGAAGCCTCTGATGGACTTCCCTTACGTCATTTTACCCTGCGACGGTGTTAATGTGCCTTCATCATCGTGGATTCTTCTTCTAGGCAGTGTGTTGTATGTGAGACAACATTCCGGAGCAGGGATTTCTCTCCCTCTTTCCCCTCCCAATCTCTCTTTGGTTACCACCATGCAGCTCACTTAAGTTCTAGTAAGACAGGTACTTTCTTTCATAATTTTTTCACTGTGATATTTCTAGTGTTCAGTCAATGCTCAATAAATATAAGCGAACTGAATGATAAAGACTACTCTGAGAAATTTTTCCCGGGTAGCACACAGAAATACCTGGGGATGGACCATCCTAGCTGACATATGTTATGCTCTGGATTTGGGGTGTATAAAATTGTCTCTTTTCCATGTGTAATTTTTCTTGGGCTTGTTTTCCTTTGCATCTGGTGATCTGAGTGGCCTATTAGTGGCCAAGGTTTGGATGTAGATGAAAAGGAAGGAGAAAATAAAGCATATTTTTAGCCTAGATTCCCTTACTCTGTTTAGTCCATACCAATGAAGTCACCTTGGCTCTTACATTTCCAGCAAAAGAGTAGTTGATCTAAGATAGTGGTCGCATTAAGATAGGACTCCAAGAATATTCAGATCCCCCGATTCCCACCTTAGCTAACCACATCCTCCTCAAAAGGCCCTGTCCACACAATTGTGGTAAAATGGGAAATATAGTGCTTTCTTATTAGCTAGGATTTCCTGTCAAAGGAGAACCCCAGTGGGTTAGGTTAACCACGGGGACGTATTTTATTTTTCCTGCACTAGTTAGGTCTCAATATTTCTAAGTCAAGGAGGCTATAATGCTCGCTCTTTTCCTCCCAACACTCCAAGCAGAGTCTGAGAACTCACCACAACAAGGAGATGCAGAGCCCACCTGCCCTAAGCAGAAATGAACAGACTATGTTTCCTTCACTGAAAAGTCACTGCCTCCAGCAAAAGTGGCCTCAATGAGCACCCTGCATCAGAACCATTCAAGACCTTAGGAGAAAGATGAGAGTGGAGGGAAAGAAAGGTTTCCTTCTCTCAGAAGTCACACAGCTCAGCTCATCAGAGGCAAGTTTTGAGGCTGAAGACTTAACCTAAAGAGCAGTACAATATTTCGGGTGGTGTCTCTCCTCCATCTCTTCTTTGTGCGCAGGAACTACAGGGGGCAGCTGATGGAGAATCAAGACTTCAGGATTCCAGCCACGCATTTATGTCCTTTCTCCTTGGAGTCTTATCTAACAGGAGAGCAAATCCCATTAAATGTGTGTCAAAGCAGTGTCAAATGTTTGGAAATAGGATGACATGGCTCCGGGTAACGTTTGAATGCCCCGCAGTCCATCTTCCTGCTGAGAGAGAAGGAGCCTCCAGTCATTTAGAAAACATTGTTATTTATAATTTTGTTGGTGTTCTTGACAGGAAGGGGAGTGGAATTTGGGTTGTGCTAGAAACAGAGGCTGAGATCAGGACTGAAGGGCAGGTTGTTGGCTTGGGAGGTCATCTCAGGCTCGGAGAAGTGAAGGGGAAAAGAGAAAGATGTTAGTACAGGGTGTGTTTGTGGGCAGAAGACTGCTTAGGACTCCTGGGACACACACCAATGCTTCTACCACGGAGGGGGGAAGCTGGGATATTTACCCCCCCTTCCCATTCCTATTCAAGAGGCTGCTCCAAGGACATCAACTTGCCACCACTAGACAAGCCAGAAAATACCCTGAGCAGAGATTTCCATGGGACCCTGGTAGGAAAGCTCAGCCCGAGGTGGGATGGGAGTGCTGGTATTGTGGACGGACCACCAGTAGTTCCTGCTACAACACGGAAACCACCTGTTGGTGATATTATCTCAGATTAGCACTCTTAACTGGACAGCTCCCTAAAATCTCATTTGAGTCTTTCTTTATATTTTGGTAGGACTATGACATAAACCATATTTTCCAATCTCTACCAATAGAAAGTGTAGCAATTCTTTATGTGCAATTCTCTCATCATTCTTCATGAAACGTATTTATAAAATGGTAACAAAGGCCTCCTTTGTCATAAACTTATACTTTATTATTTTTGGTAATGTGCCACATTTCTAGTCCCTGTCCTAAAAAAGAAGTATTAGATAATATTTTTAAAAGTTTATTATGTCCCAGAAATTATGTTCATTGCATTCATGATTCTATCACTCAGTCCTCACAGCAAACCTGTGAAGGGGGCACTAGTATTGTGCCCAATTTACAGATGAGGGAACGAAGAAACTGAGGGGCAAGAGAGGTCACCGCCCCAGGTCCTAAGGCCATCAGGAGAAGAACCCACCCAGGGCCTGCTTCGGAGCCTGTCTGTGGTCCTAGTGTCTGGACTATATGCCAGCGGAGCATAGCCTAACAGATTTTCATAGCAAATGTTCCAGTGTGATTCTTACATTTCCGTGAGCTCCAGTGCTGTCAGCTTTCCCATGTATGAGGGCCACAGTGACCTGCATCTCTGTCACCCATTGCATGTGGGCAGCTCTATGCCTAGTAAGGGAACCCCAATGGTCTCTATCTAAGCTCTGTTTACATTTGCCAAGGTTGTCAACATCCAATCTCTTTTATCTGTCTTGGTTGGTTTTTGTTTAGTTTATTTTTTTAACATGTTACATATGAGGTCTTTCTGTTCTGTGATAATAAAAACTTAGGGAGAAGATTAGTGAGTCCTCTCTCCTTGTAAGAAGAGCTCTTAAGATGCAAGTGCTGCTACCGCCATCCATTGAGGTTAGTTGATAAGAGGGCGGAACATTTACCAAATTGCTCTTTAGTCCTCCTGGCTAAATCTCTGGGATTAGAAGTGGATTAAGAGATTTGTGGGAAATGGTAAGCATTCTAAATTCAAAGGAAGATAATTGATGCCGGAAGTAATTGCACGACATAGAAAGTTTTTGAACTATTGCACATAAATTTCAGAGTATCACCAACAAAGTACATGAGGAATGGGACGCTCATTATATTTCATAAAATGTGTTAATAATCATCCCTTGATTACATTGCTCTCACTCTATTGAAAAGCCGAGTTGGATATTGGGTGTTTGAGGAATCCAACTTGATTTGAAATGTATTCGAGCTTACTCACTGATAACAAAATGTGTACATATTTTGGAAGGTGCCAGGATTTTCAAATTTCAAACCTTTTTCAGAGGTGTCTTGAAGTATTTTAAAATGACAAATACTATCAGTATTCTTTTGGTTCCAAATGTAAAAACATTTATCTATTCCCACTATTAGACCAAATAAACGTATTAAAACTTGGCAATCCTTTTACTTTTGCTTTTTTAAAACAAAATTGTCAAAGTTTCCGTGGTTATAGAAAAGAGCGGTAGTATAGTATTTCACCTTTTGTGGCCATTTTGTAAGTATAATCAGAACCAAAGTTTCTTTGTTACAGAGAAGATAAGGTGTCAAAAACGGTTGTTTACCTTTGGAAAAAAGTCAAGTACTAATGCTTAAAATATGGCAGCGGTTGTATTTTCCTAAGGAACAGTCCAATTTCTGGTCAATTTCATTCATAAATCTTCCAAGAAACTTTCTGGCACTTTCTTCTACTTTGGTGAAGCAAGGGAGAGAAAGTGAGGTTCTATACCAAGGCAAGTGACTCTCCAGTTCGCAACCTCCTGGGAGATCAGGCTACACACCATGCTTGTTTCTGAACAACTTTCTTCTATGTAGTTCACATTCTTTAAATGACCAGCAATTCTTCAGCTGTTCACCAACTACTAGTATACCATCCATATCATTCATGACATCGTAATTGTCCTTTGTTCCATTTCTAAGAAATAGTTTCACTAATGTTTACATCCACTTGAATAATTTGTAGTGTTTAAAATAACAAAACCACTTGAAAATACATGTGTTGACAGTTATTTCTATAAGGCAGGTAAAGTCTGGAAGAAAATTTCAGACAATCAGGAATGACGATCCAAATTCCAAGCAGATCGGGAAGCCAAGGAGTGTACTCATCAATACATCAGGGTGGACAGGAAGGATCCTGGGTGAATGGAAGGGCCCTCAGACCCAGGGGACGCTGCTGGGGTCAGCGTGAAATCTGATAACATCAAAGATATTATGCTCCTAACAAGGGAGGAACTTGAGAAGGCAGAAAAGGAAGGCAAACAGGATCAAGGATACCTCCCTTCACCACATTGATCATAATGTAAAGATTTTGGTCTAATTTTCATATTTTGTTTAGTTTCTTTCCATACCCAGAGGACAAGAAGACATTTTGCAATATTAGATCTTGTTCATGGCTAACATTGAAACTTTCGTTATTGATTTAGGATCTAATGACATAGAGAAACTTCTTACTCTTGGTAATCCTTCTCAATAAAATTAAATTGACTCATCTATCTAACTGTCTGCATTGTTTAGCACTTTATTGCCATATTACTGTTAAGATTTATTTCCAACCAACTGACATATTTTTTCCAGTTAGTTTTAGATTTTCTTGGGGTGGGAGATGGGTTCATTTGTTTATATATTTTGGGATTTATTATTATGTAAGACATTGCATCATTACAAAGTCAAAGTAAAAAATAAAAATGTTCACAGAAGTTCAGCTTCCATCCCTGCCTCCGCCTCCCTCTACTCTCCCTCTCCATATAAGTGAATATTTTTATTCATTTTTGAATTCACCTTCTATTGTTTCTTTCTGAAAATATAAGCAAGTGTGCATGCACACACACACACACACACACACACACACACACACACACACACACTGATTTTATTGTAAACCCTCTTCCAAGCCTCTTTTTCACTTAGTGATACGCTCCGGGGTACACGCAGCAGAGAATATAAAGATGCCCCTTGTTCCACCTTACAGCAACATCCACACCACAGTGCAGCTGCGCCCTCATCGACCATCCTCATGGCGATGGACGTCTGCGTTGCTTTTTGTGTTTTGCTGTTACAAATAATGCTGACATCCCTGCATGTACTTCATTTTCCGTTCATTTCCTGCCAATTCTCATCAACTTATTTAAAAGAGAAAGCCCACACTTAACCCATGGGATTTGCCATCCAGCCACTAGATGACCCACACACACCTAGTGGGACTATTTCTGAATTTGAGGCAGAGATTCCCGCCAAGCTTCAGAGAGTCTATCCCGCATGAGAAAGTCCAAAAAGTGAGCCAGGTGAGCAAAGCAACCAAGACTCAGCATGACTTTCCTTGTGGGAAAGTAAACCCCATGAAGGACGGGTCACCCCAGCAGGCCAAACAGCCCGGGGGTCTGCTGAGCATTAAGTAATAATTATGACAACACAGATGTTAAAAAGCTGGACTGCACTGCGGTCTTTCCTTGTTCTCCCCACAGCAACAACTGGGGAGAAATCAAACTGTGGTTTCTCTGATGTAATAGAAACTGGACTGAGAGGATGTGTCTAGGGACAGTTTGGGTGATTTCAGAACAGATTTTATTTCATTTTTACTTACTACCACATAAAATAGTATTCAAGTAAAATAGCATGAACCTAAATACAGCAGATGGTCCTGTGTTTGCTGCTCTCTAAGAATAAATATTTTGAATTAATTTCAGGCCTTATCGATGTTAAAGGGACTGAGATTTAAAAATGTTCAACCAGACCTAGCTGGATTGGCTCAGTAAATAGAGTGTCAGCCTTCAGACTGAAGGGTCCCAGGTTCGATTCCAGTCAGGGGCATGTACCTTGGTTGCAGGCTTGATCCCTGGCCCTGGTCGGGGCCCATACGGTAGGCAACTAATCGAAGAGTCCCTCTCACATTGATGTTTCTCTCTTTTTGTCTCTTCTCACCCTTCCACTCCCTCTAAAAATTAATGGAAAAAATATCCTCTGGTGAGGATTAACCAAAAAAAATTAATAAATAAAGATGTTCAACCATATCTGATAACATACTGTGAAAATCAAGTAGGAAGCCCTGTAAGTGGTCCCCTCCACTTCATTTCCTTGCTTCTGGAACTTTAATGTCACGAGTTGTCATCCCCTCGCTTTCTCCCCAGCGCCTCAGCCCGCAGAGCCTATGCCATTGTAGCAAGACGATGCATTTCAATTTCTCGACGAGCCAGCCTGCCCAACAACAGCGCCACAGAGGGAGCCAGCCCAGGCACTTGAGGAGGGTCCATTGATCTCTGTCTGCCATGCCTGCTGACGTCCCCTTGCTCAAAACAAGTCGCACAGGACTGAGTCGGGGAGAAGGACACCCCATCACATTGGGGATGTGTAGCTCAGTCATGTGATAAGGTGATGAAGTAGAACCATATAAGCATAGAGCTATCAATCTACCAGAGCCGAGGTCAAACCATCAAAGAAAGAAGAGGACAAATTCTGAATTGCCCGAAATGAAATAGAATTCTGCCAACAAGAAAAGTGGAATACAAGTGAGAAATGTAATTTGGTTATAGACAAATAAAGAAAATTAATTTCTTGGACACTTTGATATGAACATTGAGAACAACATACCTGTTCTGTTGAACATGTACAGCTGTGTCTACAAAGTACATCAGTTAGGAGTGTGGGCTATAAGATCAGATGCCCGGTTTCAAGTCCAAGGTCAGCCACTTATTTCTTGTATAACATTGAAATCTTAAACTTTAAGCTACAGTCTTATTAACTACAAAATGTGGATAATATGATAGGTACCTCAGTGCACAATGGTGAGAATTAACTATGACATGCTTACAAAGTGTTTGTTTCCATGCATGTGACATCATAAGCCAGAGTTCAGCATACTTTTTACATAAAGAAGCAGAGAGTAAATATTTTAGACTTTGACAGCCATGAGGTCTTTGTTGCAACTATTTAATCCTGTTGTTAGAGTGTGAAAGCAGCCATAGAGAATATATAAGTGAAGGGGCATAGCTGTTTTCCAATAAAACTTTATTTATAAAAATAAGCAGCAGGCTGGATTTGGCCATGGGCCATCATTTCCCAACCCACTGTAAACTACAATTAGTGAATCCACCATCGCCAACACCACTTTGAATTCCTGAAGTTCAGAAACCATATCTTAATTTCATTTGTATATTTATGTCTTCTAGACAATGTGTTGCATAAAATCGGTGCTTACTCAGTGATTTTTTTTAAGAATAATTATTTATTGAATCCCTACCAAGCGCCTAAACACCAGTAAAATGCCTGCTCGTATCCTGAGGTCATCTCTGCCTTCTGCTTTTCAAGATGGAAAAGCCACCCGAAGCACTGGAAAGGCAGGGCCTGTTCCCACATAAACAAGTAGGAGGCTTTGCTCGCTTCCAGCATGTGGCTCCTCTCTGTTTCCTCGGCACCTTCAGCCCTTCTCTAACCTGCTCTCAGGGCAGCCAGGCTGATGCTGGAACCCTCTTTATCTGGGCGCATTCCCCAGACAGGACATGACAAGCTTCCTTGGGCGATCGCTTCACTTTGAACCTGATGAGAGGGCGGGTCACTTTCTGGTGCTGAGCGTTTGAAGCAGGACAATGTGTGTAATCTGCCCCGTTCAAGATGAGGGCAGCAGCGTGGGCTTGATGAGGAGGATATCCTGTCCCGGCCTGTCCCCACCCTGCCCCACAGCCTATCACGCCCTCTGCTTACCTCAGGGAGCGGGCCTGATGGGGCTCACATCCTGAGGTCCGTCATGATCCCAGGGGCCTGTTCACTTCCACACCTGGTACTTCACAGGGCAGAGTAGACAGTCGTTCCCACCTTTAACTCTCTTTACAGGTAAAATGAGATGATTATAATATCACAAAGTGGTCATTGTTACCCAGGTTAAGAGGAAAAGGGAGTCATCGTAAAGCATCAGTTTGATTCCATTGCTCTCCTTGCCCACAAATCAATAATATTTAAACCTTTATCAATGTTTTGTGCATGTTCCTTTGGGGGGAAAAATAGATGGCCACCTCACAAACACTGAAAAGCCCATTCCGGTGTCTTGATGTGTGTGTGTGTGTGTGTGTGTGTGTGTGTGCGCGCGCGCGCTTGTGCAAGAGAGGAGAGAGAGGTTATGATTATAAACACACTTCAAAACCACTACATCTCATTTGAGGTGGGGTTGGCATTTCTTAAGTGGCCTGGTCCTGTGGTCAAACGACTCCTTAGCCTTGTTTGAAATCACAGTTTCCTATGTTGGCTGTGGATACAGCTTCCACCTAGAGAGGCCAAAACAATGACCTGACAGCTGAGACATTAGGGATGGGTGTTGATGCAAAGATTTCCTTGTATTATTTTCATTAGGTTTCCTGCTTGCCTCATCAATGCTTGATGGACCTGAGTGCCAAAAAGTAGAGATTGCTTTTATGGAGCATCTTGTGGATTTGTTTCCTCTAAAGCTTGATGACATCCACCTTAGCGGTTTACTGCAATTAGAAACGAATGGGCCGGGATGTGCGTAATCAGCAAACGCCCAGGGAAACTGGTCTGAGGCAGACGCAGATAAGCTCCTGTCCATCCGTGGTCATTGTCTTTCAAGTTCACACTTGATGCCACCCAGGGCCGTGTTGATATTCCTGTCATCAGTGTTCCTGAAGATAGTCATCTTGTTCCAGTATGGGAATGGGACATGTTTCCACGTGTTATATCAGTACCCGTCTTCAAGTTCTCTTTTTTTTTTTTCTGTGCTTTTCTCCTTTGACCTCATCCAAACACCTAAGCAGACCTGTTTGCTCTCTCTAGTGTTTCTCAACTGCAGCATTTAAAAAATATTTTTTAATTGATTTCAGAGAGGAAGAAAGAGGGAGGGAGAGATAGAAACTTCAATGATGAGAGATAATCATTTATCAGCTATCTCCTGCTTGCCTCCCACTGGGGATCCGGCATGTGCCCTGACTGGGAATTGAACCATGACCTCCTGGTTCACAGGTCGATGCTCATCCACTGAGCCACGTGGGCTGGGCTCAACTGCAGCATGTCTGATGTTTTGAGCCACCTAGTTCTTTGTTGGGGGCAGTGGTGGTTGTCCTGTGCATTGTGAGATGTTTAGCAGCATCCTTGGCCTCTACCCACTCAATACCAATAGCTCGTCCCCAATGCCCCAGTTGTGACAAGTAAAAATGTCTCCAGATATTGCCAAAGGTCCCCTGGGGCTAGGGTTGCAAAATCACCCCCAGTTGAGAACTCAGTGCTATATACAAAGTTGATTTCTACCGATAGCGTTCATAACCACTTCAGCTCTGACATTTTATCATTTATTTTGACCCTAGAGAATCATTTCTTCCAATACATCATTTTAAAGGTAAGAAAGTGGAGATCCAAAGTGATGCATTCAATGAACGAAGATGACACAGCTCACCGATGACAAAGCCAGGGCCAGGCCTCATTCAGCACATGCTGCTCTGACCTGTCTTTACTCCCATTTGCGCCTCCACAGGAAGTGGTCAGGAAAGACGGGCCACACCCACTCTGTGCTTCTCAGAAAACCCATCCCTCAGCAGCTGAGTAAAGTGGTCCCCACTCTCTCACACGTTCAACAAATACTCTCTGTGGTGGGTTCAGGAGATGCAGTAATGAGCCAGCCAGACTGCGTCCCTGCCATCCTTGAGGACCTACACAATAGCTCCAGTGGCCATCAGCGCTGACGAGACCTTTGCATCTATGAAGTGAGACTGGGAGTCACGCAGGGCGGAGACTCTGGGTTCCATCTGGGAATCTCAGAGAAGAGCATTGCAGGCACAGGGAATGGCACGGGACACAGGCCCTGGGATGGGCGTGTGCTGGGCGTGGCTAAGAGCCAGCAAGGAGACCACAGTGCTGGGCCAGTGAGGCAGGAAGGGACGGGAGGAGACGGCACTGGAGAGGGGCAGAGGCAGATCGTGCAGCCCACTGAGGCAGGTGGGGTGGTACTGGCTCCGAGATGGCAAGACAGACGCAGGTTCAAACCCCAGCTCTGCTGGTGCCAGTTAGAACCGGGGGAAGTTCATCTCTAAACTGGTTTCTTCATCTGTGACCTGAGGACATCAAATGATGCCTCTTGACAGGGCTGTGTGCTGACTCTAAAGTCAGCATATTTAGAGTACTTAGAACAACAGTGCCTGTGAGGGAGAAGTTACCAGCTATACTATTAATTTTTAAAATATATATTTTTATTGATTTCAGAGAAGAAGGGAGAGGGAGAGAGAGTTAGAAACATCAATGATGAGAGAGAATCAGTGATCAGCTGCCTCCTATACACCCCACAGTGGGGATTGAGCCCGAGGTTGGGCATGTGCCCTGATCCGGAATCGAACTGTAATCTCCTGGTTCATAGGTCAATGCTCAACTGCTGAGCCACACTGGCTGGGCTATATACCATTGATTTCTGAAATGATCATTGTGGCTGCTGAGTGTGGAGTAGACGAAGGGAGTGGGGGAGAATGTGACGTGGAAATAAGAAAAAGAAGAATTTGTTGTAAGAACCCAGAGTGTTAAAACAACTGGTTTTGGAAACGGCCTGAGTATTCTGGATACAGTTGGAAGGTAATTCCAATGTGGTTGCTGGTGTTTGGATGTGGGATTCAGGGGGAATGAGCAGTCAGGGCCTGAGTAGGAACTCCTGTCAGGGTTCACCTTAGGTGCTACGCTTTCTGAGACAAAGACTTACAACCACATCCCACTAAACTGAGCGTAGACTTCAGATCGGAGGGGAAACACGTTGCTAGCACTGCACTTAGGTTGCCTTTTCACGATGAATGGCTTCCCACAAGGCGGAAGTTCTTTGAGGACACGGCGTTATTAATCCACAACTCCTTCTGTCCCACTGCCACTCTCTCCATCTGGGGATTCATTTAATCACCAAGTGAATGAGAATACAAATGAGTTAATAACTATGCCTCCTATTTGAGGCGGAAACCAAAATAAAGATTTAGCCTTGAGACTGCAGTTAGAGACAGACACAGTGTTTATTTAGAATATTGTAAGTAATTGACAATGGCTAAGATCTGGAAACAGCCCAAGTGCCCATCAGTAGATGAGTGGATAAAAAAAGCCGTGGTACATTTACACAATGGAATATGATGCAGCCGTAAAAAAAGAAGGCTCTTACCCTTTGAGAAAAAATGGAGGGACCTGGAGAGCATCATGCAAAGCAAAATAAGCCAATCAGAGAAAGACAAGTATCACTTGATCTCACTCCTATGTGGAATCTAAAGAACTAAATAAACTGATGAACAAAATAGATCCAGAGACATAGAAGCATGAAATAGACTGACAAATCTCAGAGGGAAGGTGGGTGGGTAGAAGAGATCAACCAAGGAATTTGTATGCATGTGTGCATAACCCATGGACACAGACAATAGGGTGGTGAAGGCCTGGGGTGGGCTAGAAAGGGAGGAAAGGGGGTCATATGTAATACTTTCAACAATAAAGATGAATTTTAAAAAAGAATATAGTAAGTAATATGTTAGTAAGAGTGCCCAATGAATGCAATTAGCAATTTATGGGTTAATTCCAAAAAGTGAGCTACCATTCAAGCTAAAGAAGAAACTAGAAGATGGTTTCAGGGTAGATTCTATTTATGTAAATGCCAGTCACTTCTGAAAGCTTTGCCAATAAGTTGACCATTTAACACTTCTGTTAACTTCCCCCTAATCTTAAAATGGCTTTATTATCATCTCAGCTGTTTATATAAAAGAGGTAATGAATGTTTGGCAATACACTGGAAACAATGACGCTCAACTGTGCCTTTAAATTCTGTTAAACATCTTTGGTTTCTATGTTCATCTGTTTACGGGTATCCGGGTACTTATTTAATTAGCTACCTGTTTAATGAAGCCATTTATTACTTCCCAGATCGCCATAATCAAGGGCACAATACAAATCAAAGATGGAAAAGATTAAAATCAATTCATCAGCCAAATAGGAGCTCCGGCGCAGTGGAGAGATTTAATTACTGCAGGTCTGGTCCTGAGATTAGCCTGATTGACGCCCTGGCTTTGGCTCAACAATCTATTCTCTCATTTTGAGATACAATCTGGTGAGGAACCGTCTTATCATTTGTTTTGCAGGCACCATCAAGGGTAGTTATACTCATTTACCTGCCACCGCGCCTGGCAAACAAATTACCGCCCTCAGAGAGGGTGCCGGCCTCCGCTCATGCAGCTGCAGTCCGCACGGGTCCTCTGTGCTGCTTCAGGTTTTAGGGAAACCAGGTTCTTTGTGTAATTTAGACAGAAGGCCGTTGCTTGTACAGTGTGGCACACCCCAAAAGTAATGTTTGGGAAAATGCTTCCCTGTAATTTACAGAAGATTTACTCTCTTTTTGTTTGTTTGTTTGTTTTTTTAAAAAAATAATAATTGGAAAAGGGAGAAACACAGACTGAAAAATAATGAAACTATTGCACAGTTTTATAAGACTTAGATCAAAACTCTCCAACATATCGCCACCACGTGTTCTTAGACTCATGCACCTTAGCAGGTGACGGGGACGTGAGGTCACAGTTATTTGTGCTTCTTCGGCTCCCGTTGCCCACCAGATACAGCCTGTCCAGCTCCCCAGGGCAGAGCCGCCTGTGCTGCTTCTCACCGACACTCCTCAATGCCCCCTCCTCTCTACCCCCCGCCCCCCCAGGCAGAGAGAACAAGCCAGCCCTTCATTCTGGGTCATGCTCCCCCTGTGGACTGGCTCCCATTCGCCCCACCGCCCCCGCTGCCCCCAGGGCCCCCACGGCCTCTACGCAAAACCTGAATTAATGCCACTGAGAAGGAGTCTTTCCCAAAGAAGAAAGGAGCGGGAGTGAGAAGACAACTGCTTAGGGAGTAGAAGCGCCTGTGGGCGGAGGATGCGCCTGAGCCAAGGTTGGAAATCAAACAGAAAAACTTCAAGAATTTCATTTAATTCTTAGCACATTTCATGTCATATGGTTTTAACGGATTCAAATAATTCAGTGCCTATAGTATAACCTAAGGATCTATACATTACAAGTGATTTTTGAAATGTTTTATTTGTCAGTTTTATTTTTCAATTGCAGTTGACATTCGATGTTATTGTGTAGTAATTTCAGGTGCACAGCCTAGTGGTGAGACAATCACATACTTTACGAAGTGTTTCCCCCGATACTGCAAGCACCACCTGGCACCATACATAGTTACTACAGTGACCATATTCCCTGTGCCATACTCTACAGCCCTGTGACTATTCTGTAACTACCAGTTTGTACGTCTCAACCCTTTCTCCTTCTTTACCCAGCCCCGCCCCCCCTCCCCTCTGGCAACCAGGAGCCTGTTCTCTGTGTCTGTGGGTCTGTTTCTGTTTGGTTGGTTTCTTTTCACATGTGCAGCCTTAGTCTTTCACCAATTGGAAATGTAGGCAGACAATTCAGTTCACACCATAATGCCACTCAATCCGGGGGCTAGGTTAAGTCTGAATAACACCACTCACGGGGCTGATGGGGTTTCCTGGGAGTAGCTTTCAGTAAACCGTGAGACTGCGGTATTTGAAGACCAAATGGCTGAGCTGACAGCTTTCAGTCTCGGGGCTTGATCCTCAGGATGTTTAGACTCTTGTGCCAGTTCTCTCAGGAGAATGACGTGGCAGATTGATCCTTCCACGTGGCACATTTGTATACTCGTCGTCAAATACTCAACTTACTTGCTATGGAATTGAAGTAGCTCACAATTTAATACCTTTCTAGCCCATTGTCAAAACTCAAGGAACCAGATTTCATTCAAGATATACAATAAACCACCAGGAAATCTCATCATTTTATTCAGGTATTTTTTTGTAGGACAACTTAGCAGTTGAGAATGGGCAAGACTATTTTATTTTTTAAACTAGAGGCCTGGTGCATGAAATTCTTGCCTGGGGGGGGGGTTCCCCTCAGCCCAGCCTGCACCCTCTCCAATCCGGGACCCCTAGGGGGATGTCCGACTGCCGGTTTAGGCCCAATCCTCACAATCCAGGACCACTGGCTCCTAACTGCTCACCTGCCTGCCTGCCTGACTGCCTGATCGCCCCTAACTGCCCCCCTGTTGGCCTGGTCACACCCAACTGCACCCCCCCGCGGGCCTGGTCACCCTATACAGCCTGCTGTTCGGTCGTTTGGTCACCCCTCACTAACCTCCCTGCCGGTCTGGTCACCCCACGTAGCCTGCTGCTCGGTCGTTTGGTCAGCTCTCACTAACCCCCTCTGCCAGCCTGGTCGCCCCACACAGCCTTCTGCTCAGTCATTTGGTTGCCCCTCACTAGTACCTCCCTGCCAGCCTGGTTGCCCCACACAGCCTGTTCGGTCATCCATTCGGTTGTGATGGTCACTTAGGCTTTTATATATATAGATGATTGAACAAAATGGCAGATAGTTTTTCCACAGTCACTTAAGCTCACATTTTTACTGACAAGCTGTGACATTAGCACAAGTAGGTTCTGCAAAATTCTACTGCAAAAGCATTTCAATTCAAGCCCACCAGGATTTCCTCAGCAGCTACTTTGTGCTGAACCCAGGGCTGGGCACTGGAAGGATGCAAGACAGTGACGAGCATGTCTCTACCCTCAAAGGCTCATGCGTGACTCTGTTCTCTACATGTTCCTGTGCTCAGTGCCATGGGTGATGCTGGCACATAAACTGAAGGCTTTGCCAACAAATTGACCATTTAACTAATAAACTGGTGGGCTTGAATGGAGTTCCGATAGATAAGAATTGATTTAAATCAGGGGGAAGTCTTAATAGAAGAAGAAAACTGAGTTATGGAACTGTAAGGCTTTAAAAAAGATGTTCTATTGTTCAAAACTGTAAAAGATTAGGCCCAAACAAAGAAAGCCAGGAAATTGCAGGGAAGTTCCTGGAATCAAGAACATGACACTGAAATAAATATTCCTATATCAGCAGTTAAAATGATGGGGACAGAAAAGTCACATATTATTGATCTGGAGAAGGGCAAATCTAAAAAAAAAAAAAAAAAAAAAAAAAGATAAGATCTTAAAGAAAAGAAAACATGGGGGCTGCATTATTTTAACCATCCTAGGACCCTCTCTCATAAAAGGCCCTGGAAATGTCTGGTGTCTCCAAAAGAACCCCATTGTTTCTCACAAGTAAGATCATATTTCAGCAACTTAATTGAAATGGCAGCTATAATCTTTTGTCCTATAAATGGTCTCTTTCAGGAGAAAAGCTGAAAGAAAACCCAGAGATCCTAATCATTCTGAGAACTGAAAAGGTGTCATAGAAGGAACAGGAACCTATGGCCAAATGCAGATTTATTAAGTTAGGGAGTTCAGGTTTTCAGTGTGAACTCCAGGAAGTAATAATAATAATAATAATAATAATAATAATAATAATAATAAATCACACATTATTCTTATGTGTATATTAGATTATAATATATATTAGTATATATCTGTAATATCTGTTATATTCTAATATATTAATATAATGTGTAATAGGACTTACCCCCTGAAGTAATTTTAAGGATTGAATGAATTAGTGTTTATACTTAATCCTAATTATTATACACACATTACATATTAATGTATTTCTTTAGTTCATTTACAATATATACAATGGTCTTATATATATACTAGAGGTCCGGTGCACGAAAATCGTGCATGGGGGGACCGTCCCTCAGCCCGGCCTGCACCCTCTCCAATCAGGGACACCTCGAGGAATGTCTGACTGCCGGTTTAGGCCCAATACCGCAGAGGCCTGATTGCCCCTAACTGCCCTCCCCTGCCAGTCTGATCACCCCTAACTGCCTCTGCATTGGTCCCCACCACCATGGCTTTGTCCAGAAGGACGTCCAAAAGATGTCCAGTCTAATAAGCATATTACCCTTTTATTAGTATATAGTTAATCCTTAAAGTAAGGTAAGTGCTATGAATGTCCCTATTTACAGAGAGGAAAATGATGCCAAGATATCATAAGCAACAGGCCTAAGGTAACACAGCTGGGAGGTAGTGGAGTTGGACTGTGAATATAAGTAATATGGCTCCTGAGTATGTTTTAACAACTATATTCTACCTTTCTCTACAGCAAATTATCTCTTAAAAATTAGTATTCTCACTGGTTTGCATCATGGACTCACCAGTATTTGTCCCGTGCCCTACACCTGCAATGTGTCCCCACTCACCTTTATCACTAGTCAACACCTACCCATATTTTACATTTCAGGTCAAGTTTCAGGTCAAGCACTCCCCAAACTCCTAGTCTAAGTCTGTTTCCTCTGTTAGAGCTCATGTGGCTGATTATTTTCCTCTGAACTCTTATATCAGTTCATAGTAAGTAATGTGAGAGTTTGCTTAAAATCTATCTCCACCACAAGATCCCATAATCCATTAGGGTTGTACCATAACTGGTACATAGTAGGAATTCTGAAATAGTTCTTCAATAAATGAATAGAGGAAAGAAGGGAGGAAGAAAGGAAGGAAGGAAGGAAGGAAGGAAGGAAGGAAGGAAGGAAGAAGGAAAGGGGAGGGAAGAGGAAGGGAGGGGGAGGGGGGAGGAAGGGAGTGAAGGAAGTAGGGAAAAGAGAGGGAGCAATGAAAACAAAAGGCAAAGAAAGGAAAGGAAACATTTACTTTCATCATTCTTTAAAAGCTGCATACCTTCTCCAGAAGCCTTCTACGGTTTCCCTTGGAGTTGATCCCGTCTTCCCTCTGTGAGGTCATCTCCCTTAAGCCTCCATTTCTGTTGTTATCAGGGTCTGCTTGTGGTTATCTTTCATTCACCCCGTCTACCCCCCACCACCATGTGCACCTCTGGAGCTCATGAGTGGTGCCCTAATTGCCTCTCCATGTCCCACAGTGTCTACCCAGCATACTGAACACCATAAGTTTTTTACTGAACTAAATGAGACAAGATGATGATAGACTCCATGTGTAATCCATCCTTTTTTAGACCTAAAACTTGGAAGGATCCATGCTGGAGGGCCTGGAGGAATTCACGCTTCGTTACAGCTAATTCAGAGGAATGAATCTCCCTATGTACCTCGCCAGCACGTGCTGTTCTACTATCGCAAACGTCGCATTGAACAGGAAGATCTCTGAGGAAAAAGCATTCAGAGACGCAGACCAACTACAGTGTCTTCTGTCTTTAAAATATGAACCATATGCTTTCCATGTGTTAACAGACTCTGGACTCCATCAGTAACCTTGAATGCGGTGAACTCAGAGTACCCCCGGCTTTGGAATGTCAGACACACGGTGGGTCGTAGCCTGACCCATCCTGGGAATTCCGACTGCTTTCCCAGGAGTGATGACGGGGCGGCACGATGAAGCCACACTTTCTCACCTCGATCTGCTGTGGGCCGAGCATCTGGGAGAGCAGGGCTGAGCTGGGTCTGCAGCCTGTGGCTGTGCAACAGGAGCCTCGCCTCCTGCCCCCGGTGGAGGCACCAACTGGGTCTCATTAGCACCATGTCCTCTCTGACTGGGCCCGCCCACCCACACTGTATCGGTCAGCCCTCCGCAGGAAGCGCCTCATCAGAAAATCGGCTCATCAAAATCCCAAAGAGGACTCAAAATTGGGGGTACTTTTAGCTGCCTCTAACTTAAAACTAGAACTTGAAATTATGGAATTAAGATAGCAAGCTACACTTGATGCTGTGAGCAGTGGTGTTTTTAAAAGACAACTTCTTTATTTTATTACTATGGAATTTCCCGAAGGTCAGAAGTAAGAGACCCGAGCATGGTCATTGAGGTCTAAGGAACCAAGGACAAGAGTGGCTGGTCTGCAGCCTGAACCCGTCCTTTGTTGTTTCAGAACCTCTGGCAATGGGGGGATTGCTCCTCAAGACTGAGAAAATGTCACCCCTTCATTTTATTGTGATCCTACACTATCATCTCCATCCCAAGGTCGGAGAGAGGGAAGTCAACTGAGCCAGGGGATAAAGTTCATCTCAGAACAACGTAATCCACCACCACACTCAAAAGTACCTCTCCTCTCCCCAGCCACTATCTGAGGTGCCCCCACAAGAGGCCTTGCCTTACCCAAAGGCTATTCGAACGTCACCTGCTTCTACTCCAAAAGTAAATGTCCGGCTTCCTGGCAACGGACATTTACTTCCAATCCTGCTTCTACTCCAAAAGTAAATGTCCGGCTTCCTGGCAAGGGACCTAAATAGAAACTTTTCGAAAGAAGACAGAAGGAAGGCTAAGAGGCATATGAAAACATGTTCAGTCACTCATCATCCGAGAGATGCAAATCAAAATGACAATGCGGTACCATCTCACACCTGTCAGAATGGGTATCATCAACAAATCAACAAACGACAAGTGCTGGTGAGGATGCGGAGAAAAAGGAACCCTCGTGCACTGCTGGTGGGAATGCAGACTGGTGCAGCCACTGTGGAGAACAGTATGGAGTTTCCTCAAAAAACTAAAAATGGAACTCCCATTTGACCCAGTAATTCTACTTCTAGGAATATATCCCAAGAAACTAGAAACACCAATTAGAAAGGACATATGCACCCCTATGTTCATAGCAGCACAATTTACAATAGCTAAGATTTTGAAACAGCCTAAGTACCCATCAGCAGATGAGTGGATTAAAAAACTGTGGTCCATCTACACAATGGAATGCTACATTGCGGTAAAAAAGGAGTTCTAACCATTTGCAACAGCATGGATGGAACTGGAGAGCATTATGCTAAGTCCTTCGTTGGCAAACTGCGGCTCGCGAGCCACATGCAGTTCTTTGGCCCCTTGAGTGTGGCTTTTCCACAAAATACCACGGCCTGGGCGAGTCTATTTTGAAGAAGTGACATTAGAAGAAGTTTATGTTTAAAAAATTTGGCTCTCAAAAGAAATTTCAATCGTTGTACTGTTGATATTTGGCTCTGTTGACTAATGAGTTTGCCGACCACTGTGCTAAGTGAATAAGCCAGTCAGAGAAAGATAAATATCACATGATCTCACTCATTTATGGAATATAATGAACAACATAAACTGATGAACAAAAATAGATCCAGAGACAGAGAAACATCGATCAGATCATTAAACCTCAGAGGGAAGGCAGGGGAGGGTGGGGGTAAGGGGGAGAGATCAACCAAAGGACTTGTATGCATGCATATAAGCCTAACCAATGGACACAGACAACAGGGGGGTGAGGGCATGAGGTGGGGGATGGAGGGGGTAATGGGAGAATAACGACACATATGTAACACTGTAATCAATAAAGAAATTAAAAATAAATAAATAAGGATATAAAAAAATAGATTAAAGGACCCTGCAATAGTTCTAATGAGTACAATGTGTGAGCCAACAGAAGAAATGAATAAGCGGGGGCTGGACATTTAGAAAGAGAAGAGGACTCATAGATTCCAGCCCATCCAGCCCCTTCATTCTACAGGTTAAGAACTTGAGACCTTGAGAAATGAGGTTCGTGGCTGCACAGCTAGCTGTGGGACATGGACTGGAGACCCCGCGAGAGATGGCCAGCCCCCGCGCCTGCCCACAGCCCTGCCCTCCAGATTCTGTACAGCTTCTGAAGGGAGCACAGGGGCTCCGTCCCAGGGCGGGCACAGCACCTCGCTGCTGCTCATTAGCATGAGGTCTCAGGAAATGGGAGACAGAGGAAGAGACCAGCCAAGTGACATGCGCAACGCAGCAAAGTCATCTGTGGCGTAGCTAGGACCAGGATCCAAACCTACTCATTCTTGCTGTCCTTAGAAGGTGCTGAGTTAAAGCCCAGCCAGCATGGCTCCGTGGTTGAGCATCAGCCTATGAACCAGGAGGTCCCAGGTTTGATTCCCGGTCAGGGCACTTGCCTGGGTTGCGGGCTCGATCCCCAGCGTGGGGCGTGCAGGAGGCAGCTGATCCATGATTCTCTCTCATCATTGATGTTTCTCTCACTCCCTCTCCCCTCCTCTCTGACATCAATAAAAATATATTTATAAAAAACGAAGGTGCTGAGGTAAAGAGCCCCTTCTAATAGATTTAAAGATATATACCTGGGTGCTAATTGAAAAGTGTGATCAGACTTCTAAACCCAGAGTAGGCAACCAGGCAGGCGAGCAGCCAGCCTAACACCATGAGGCTTTAAAAGGCTTATTACTGCCGGATGGAACAGGCGCCCCTCCAGCTCCCGTCCTTCCAGACCTTAGAACCTGGAGCCAGGTGTCTCGCAGAAGAAACGCTCTCCTACGATGCACAGTGCGTGACCCCCAGCTCCGGTTCATAGGCAGACGGCCATGAAAGTGCCCATTACTCCCTCGCCCCTCAAACTGAGAGCCCCCCACCCCCAGCACTCTGCTAGAACTACCCGAGGAAGGAAAGGTATAATGTTATTATAATAAATGAGAAGGAGCAGTTTCGGGGTGGGGGGGGAGGGGTCTCATCTCTCTCCCCGACCAAATACGAGAACCTTGCTTCCAACATTAATAATATCTAAAGCCCAAATGAGCAGCTTCATTTTCTGGTCCTCTGAGTGCTGACAGAGATTGCTGACTATACTATGGTGTGATTTATCTACATTTGATGCCATAAATAAGATTTTGTCCAGGAAAAAAATTAGAATAATTGAGCAAAATGGCCATCCCTCTCATGTGACGAAGGTTTAATTTATGATAAATATTCCAGGAGTAATTCCAGAGAACACAGGCTGGAAAACAGAGTGAAAAATCAAAGGCGTGCTTTCTCTTTCCCACTTTGAAGTACAGTGAAGAACATGCTAAACTCTTAAAGAAAAAATACTACAAAATGTTTTACTACCCACGGTAAAGCCATCACCTCCCAAGAAGTGGGGATAATAGCAGACTGTGGTGAGAATTAAGTAAGATGGAGCAGGTCAGGTGCATAGAGAATACCTGGCATTCAGTATAGTGACGTGAGAGAAAAATACTTAGAATTATTTCAGTCCAGGAACCAAAATATCCATAAATGTGAATGGAGCGTTCTGTAAGGTTACTCCATGGTACAAACTATTTAAATCACTTACTTTAGAATTTTTGATGTGTACTTTTGAATACTAAGGACCTTGAAAAACATTTTTCCTAATATTTCTGATATACTTTCTCCAGAATGTGCATCATCTTAACCTGCAAACTTGTAAAATGTCAAGCTTTAAAATGTGCCATCAATATTTGGGGGAAATGTTTATCTTTAGGTTTTTTTCTTCCGCGTTGTTAGCCCTCACATGAACTGAATAAGAGTTTCTGATACTGCTTGCAGGGGGAAAAGTGTTGCAACTATATCTACTTTTAAACTTTAAAAATATCGGTGGTGTTTGACTTGCTTTTACTTAAGACTAGCTATATTTAACTTCGTTGCACTGTAGGATTATCATTAATAAGTCCTGGGGTTGCACACAAAATAAATCAAAGTTGCATTCGTTAAAATGCCCATATTTACCAGTCATTTCCTGAAAGGAAAGCTGTCTTTAACCAATGAGCGCTCTCGGGCAACCGCATGTTACTCTGTGACTGCCGATGACTATGAGTAACGACCGTATGGGCTGCTTCCTCGCTTTGCATTGCACGGCACCTGCAGAAGCCAGGTTTCCTGTTGGGGATCAGGACTGACGTGCAGCCCTCCTGTTCATGGAAAGACTGCCTGGGAAATTAAAACAATCAAAAATAAAGGCAACGAATAAAAACAATGAATGATCTCTTAGAGTTCCTAAAATGTTCACCTTTTACGCTGGTTAACTTGAGGCAGTGGCCAGTGCTTACACGCAGGGAAAGCCATTACCTCCCAGGAAGTGGGGATAATGACAGGCCCCCTACTTCATGGGACCACGTGAGAATTAAGTGAGATGGAGCAGGTGAGGTGCATAGAGAATGCCTGGCACGCAAAGTGCTGAAGAAATGAGCTCTATAGCAATCGTTTTCGTTACTTTTCATTGTTTCCAACAATTCGCAGCAGATACCTCCCCTGGAGTCACCAGAAGAGGGGTAGTGAGAAGAGGGTAGTGTGTAAGTCTGCCGGAGAGTAATACTTTACTGTTACTCTTGGGCAGTAAGCTTTTTCCTTTTTTTTTTTCTCTCCTTTTTGTAATTAAATTCATATCTCACTGGACTTGACAAGCACCATGATTTATGCACCAAGCCACAGAACTTCATAGCCACATTGATCTTGGGAAATTCCATGATGAATGCTAAACAAGAGAGAACAGTTTAGAAAACTTAAAGTAACAGTGAGATAACCAGAACTTTCGCTAAACAAGAGCAACCCCCGCTCTTTTAATGGAGCCTCTTCGTTTTCCAAGCTTGTGTTCAAACGTGTATTCTTGAATCTGATCCCACTAACGCCCTGTGAGATCCGCAGGCCTGGCCGTCTGCCCTCCACTGGGACCTGCGGGTCCTGGTTGGCATCTGGACTCTCCCACGTCTAACAGACGCCCGAGAGGACAGCCCCAGTGACAGAATCCCCCAACGGCCTCCGTCCTGGACTTTGCGCACCTAACTCGATGGCGAGTGAGGGCTGGACAGGCCTCTGAGCACTTGCAGAGGGGAGGGAAGATGCCTGCTCCCAGCAGGCTTTGGCATCCACGCACCGCCACCACTCACTGCCTGTGCAGCAGCCCTAACCCAGCTCGGGAGGGACGTCCACTGAGGCCGCTGTCCTGAGTCTGGAGGTTGTAAAAGAGCAATGAGAGAACAAAGAAGCTCCTAAGAAAATGTAAAGAGAGAAATTTAGTCAGGTGGAAAATCCTTCTTAAAATCCTCCACTTCCTCCTCTCTTTCTTCCAAGGGTCTCGGGTACACTCTTTTATCTTTGTTGCTTTTTTCTAATATTCATGAAACAAGGAAACTAAAAGGAAAGGGGGAAAGACTTTAAAAAGAGGGAGAATTTATATTTATTTGTTTATTTATTTTTGTTTAATTCCTTCATCTTTTTCACCCAGCCCCCTTCCCCTCTGGCAGCTGTCAGTCTGTTCTCTGTATCTATGATCTGTTTCTATTTGTTCATTAGATTCCACAGGTAAGTAGAGTGATTACCAGAGGAAAAGGGGGGGATAGAAGAGGGTGAAGGGGAGAGACTGGACTTGGGTGGTGAACACAATACAATATACAGATAACGTGTTATAGAATCATACCCCTGAAACCTATGTCATTTTATTAACCAATGTCACCACAATAAATTCAATTTAAAAAAAAGAGGGAGGAAACAAAGTATAATGTGTAGATTTATCTGGGCCCATTTTCTTTTTAATCAAGCATGAGTATGAGAGGTACTTCTTTTTCATTATATTAGCACAACTTATTGAAAATAAATGTTTCGGTCATGTTACTTATATAATGCAAACAAATGCCATGTTATTTCTAACTAACTAGCCAGAGAATTTGCTTGTGTTCCCCATATAGTTCTCTAGGTCATCGGGTACCTGATAAGCTATCACTACTTTAAAATATTGAATTACTTTGTTCATTATATTATTTTCTGGGTTTCCTATACCTTTGCTTATCTACATAATTTCTCTCTTCCTGTTTACATTCCAATAATAATAAGGTAGTATTATAACCTTAATTATAATAAATAGAAGAAGTTCTATTTGACATATTTTACTATGGTCAAATCAGTCAAAAATATTTCTGTTTCTACATGACTGTGTCAATATGTGATGTCTGTCTGTGATCCACCCTGAAGAGAAAACCACATTATGAAAAAGGAAACTGTTAGATATTATCATTTTGGCATAAAAGTTACCCAACCAAGAAATTGCTTCTCTGTTATCATACTTTCTTAAACCTTTTAATTCAGTTCATTACAAGAAAATACCCTACTTATAAAACGCGCAGAGTAGGAACGTACTTTTTCTTTTGAGTCTTAAGAAAGGCAAAAGTAATCAAGTTGCTATGAATTAAAAAATAAGAAAAAAAAAGGTAAACCATGTCAGTGAACCCAGATAGTGAGAGGAATTAGTCCCAAGTTGTAACTCTGCAACGAGGCATGCGGATGAGGCGGGACGTGGACTTTGTCAGCACTCCCCGGGCAGGCTGCTGAGCACTCTCCAAGGCCTGACTGCGGTCACATCTCTGTTTACAATACAGGAGCCCTTAACAGGGTCTCAGAGGACTGGCGCACACAAAAAGACAATTCTTTTAACACCAAGTCATCCTTATTTTCAAATAAAGGTAACCGTGACAATCTCTCGTTAAGCAGTGGGAGAGGGATAACACGGGACATCATTTCCAAAGACGTGAGGTTTCCTCTCGTTGTGACAGTGAAACAATGACACCGCGATTCGGGGAGTCTCGGCCACGTGGTTGTTTCTGGGTGTAGGTGTGCCTTCTACGTTGGATGACATTCACAGACACTGGGGGTGCAAGACAAGGGCGTCCCTACACAGCTCCTAGACACAGGACAAGATGGATTTCAGAACCGAAGCTTGGTCCTACTTGGTGAAAAGCTGTTTGTGAAAGAGGAAGTAACATTTACTAGGGCTCCTGGTTACCCACAACAATCATAGAAAAGTAAGGAAAGCAAATAAACCCAGGCCTTACTAATCCTCACTGACTGCCCCCCCACCCCCCAGCATGGAGACGTTCCGGTCACATCTGGAAGTTCTCAGGAATTCATCACTGGGACCTGGCAGATGCCTGACTAATGAACCTTCTTTCTGGAAAGTGGACTTGGAAATGCTGTCACTGTAACAGGCACGGGGGATGCCCCGCATGACCTCAGAAGCCAAAGGTTACCGCTGCGTGGCCAGCAGCAGGGACATAGCCTCTCTGTGCGGCCACAGGCAGCCAGTCCAGGGTAGAATTCTCTTCCAGGACCCGTCACAGCATAGAGTGACTCAAACCTGGAACATCTGTCATTAAAGACAGAAAACAACCCCTTTCACCCAACATGGCCACAGCGCTGATGAGCGACCTACACTCATGCCATCGCCGACAGCATCAAGCGGCATGCCAACAGTGACGGTGAGGAGCGAGGAGCAGCACCCAGGGTCCCCCTTGCCAGGCATGGACTCACCTGCTGCACAGATTGTGCTGACTCACAATTTAAAAACTAGTCTTCGCAAGTCCAGTCATTCTTACCTACCTGCTACACGGACTGCCTTTCACTGAGCGCACTGGTGTTCACCTTGCCTCTCTAAAGGTTCCCTGAGCTGTCACCTAGCTGGGATGCTGAGTTCTCGGGTCTTCCATGGAATATACTTGGGCAGAGTCACCAGGTTAACAAACATATGTACACGAGAGGCATGAACCACAATGTCTTTAAGCCAAGAGGATAATACTCCTAGAGGGTTCACAAGTGGGTAAGGACTACCAGGAAAGTTCTGGAACCAGATTCCCTGATTTCAGATTCTGGATATGATATTCCCTGGCTGTGTGCTATCTTAAGAGAGTTATGTTTTGTTTTTCTCATTTGAAAATACTACTAATCTCATAAGGCTATTGAGAAAAAAAGCTACAACAAAATTAACAAATGCTTGATTGAATGTCTATAAAGATAACATACTAAAATTGTCAATTTTTTTATTTATAAAACTAGAGGCCCAATGCACGAAGATTCGTGCAAATATGGGTCTTCCTTCCCCTGGCTGCCGGCACCGTCTCTGCTCCAGCTGGAGCCACCTTTCCACCTTTGCTCCGGCCTGGAGCCGCCTTTCTGCCTTCGCTCCGGCCCGGAGCGGCTGGGGAGGAGCGGCTGGGGTGATGTGGAATGCCTGCGTCATTGCCATGGCGATGACGCAAGCTTCCTGGCACCGGCCGCTCGGCGACTGTGTATGCAAATTAACCCACCATCTTTGTTGGGTTAATTTGCATACTCACTCCTGATTGGCTGGTTGGTGTCACAAAGGTACGGTCAATTTGCATCTTTATCTTTTATTAGTGTAGATAGATAAACTATCATTAAATTTAAAAACCATTTGAGACTTAGATTCTTCTCACTTTTAAGAAGTCCTATGCATATGATAATTTCTAATAAATAACCATGAATTTTCTCAAAATCTTAACTGGTTATATATTAAAGAAAATTTATCATCGGCCCTGGCCAGAGTGGCTCAGTTGATTGAGCATCATCCCATGCACCAAAAGGTCCCTGGTTTGATTCCTGGTCAGGGCACATGCCCAGGTTGTGGGTTCAACCCCCAGTGGGAGGCGTGCAGGAGGCAGTTGATCAATGTTTCTCTCTTTCTCTCTCCCACTCGCTTCTTCTCGCTCTAAAAAAAAAAATCAATTAAAAATCTTTTAAAAATAATAAATGTTATTAATTTCTGTTAAAACTACTAAATTCCTTTTATTTCTGTATATAAAAATATAACTCAGGTCCCCAAGCTAGGAATAACAAAACAAAACAAAAAAACATACAAGGTCACTCTTTTGCTTTCATGTGAATATCTTCAAGTAGTGAATAATGAATCCCAAATTAAAAGGCGATGTCTTCCATATATGCTCAGTTTGTGAAAGTTGCCTCAAGAGTTCATTCAATAACATTAACAATCCAGTTTGTAACTTGCCTTTTCACACATTCATCCTAACACCAAACAGCACATGTTTTTTAAGATGTGACTGAAGAGCAGACCTGCCCAGATACCGGACTAATATAAGGTCCTAGCAAGGCAGAGCAGGCCGCTCTTCAAAAAGAAAAAAAAAATTATAATACAAAGACTTAGCTTCATCTACTCATGCAACGGAGCAAGCCAGCAATCAGATCTGAGGTTGGAGGTGTCTCTCGTGCGCTGTTATCTGAATACATTTAGCAATAAAAACAGCCAGATGAGAGGTCACTTTTTAATTCCGTACCACTGTGTAAATCACGGGGCTTCTTTTCAAGGCTGAGTAGATGGTACTGGTGAGAGATGAAGAAGGACCCACACATGAGCCTTAAATTAATGTAACTTTTATTAAAAGAACATTACGGGGCGATATCAAATCCCCAACTGTTCTTTGTCATCTCTGGTAGATAAAGAGGACGTGGAGCCCCACTGTTTACAGGAGGAAGGTCCTGGGGCTGGCCCGTCCCTCTGTCGCTTTGGCTCAGTGTTTTATGTCGCCATCAGACTTCCTACCGGGAGCCTCTGCAAGATGAAAGTGGGCTCTCACTGAGACTTTCACACAAATGGATTAATTTGTGTCGCCATTTTTGGCACGTCGCCATGGATACGGCCATCTGAAGGCCTTAGTGCAGCTGTGGGTTGATTGACGGCCCATTCACAGTGCTGGGCTTCACAGACCCAGGGCATGAAAGCACTCTCATTAGCGGACAAAGCCCTCACTTACACTTTGGGGTGATGCTTCAAAGACTAAATGTCACCCCTCAGCAAATCTGACCTTCATACAAATGTCACCAAGGAGAGCCAGAGCTAGACCATGAAAGCATATATTCAAGAATGTAGAGTTGATGGATTTATCTGATACCTTGCTTTATTTTGCTTTCCTTCAGCTCTAGCTGCATAACAGTGGAAAGGAAACACAACCAGAAAAAAGGTTTGTGTTGGAAATCCTATTTCCCCCCAAAATCGGAGAGCAAAAGCCACTTTTCATTATAGACTTCGGAGAGGTGTGTACTCAGCTTGCTAGAGGGAAGACTTTTTGTCACTGACCATAGAATGGGAAGTCTGCCTCTGCGTGGGCAACACCCGTGAAGCGTAACATTGACGTCTCGCGTTGTCACCCGCCCACGTGTACAAAGGTGTAGCTATTTCTCTGTAATTACACTTCGCTCATGAGGCTCCCGAGCTGTATGGTGGGGAAACACCTTACTTTTCCCGTTCAAAGTCAATATATCAAGTCAGGTGGAGGACACTGCCATCCTCAGACCTCAGGTTCTCTGCTCCCTGAACGTGATCTGGGTTCCCGAGGTGGCTTATCCATCCCCTGTTATCAAAGGAGAGGAGACTGTCCCGTGCTCCCCGCCCTCACTGTCCCCTGCGGCTGTCCCCCTGACCTTGAGTGCTGACCCTGTCTCACTGCCACTTCTGCTGATATTGACGTTCCCACATGGCATCCAAGTGTTAGGTCCAGGTGCTCCTCAATCTGTATGCCAGCCCCCCATCTGTCTGGCCCCTGTCTTTCTGTCTGCTCCCTGTCTGTCTCCCTCTGTCTGTCTGCCCCCCATCTGTCTCCCTCTGTCTGTCTGCCCCCAGTCTGTCTGCCCCCGTCTGTCTGTACCCTGTGTGTCTGGCCCCAGTCTGTCTGCCCCCTGTGTGTCTGGCCCCCGTCTGTCTGTCCCCTGTGTGTCTGGCCCCAGTCTGTCTGCCCCCTGTGTGTCTGGCCCCAGTCTGTCTGCCCCCTGTGTGTCTGGCCCCCGTCTGTCTGTCCCCTGTGTGTCTGGCCCCAGTCTGTCTGCTCCCTGTCTGTCTGCCCCCTGTGTGTCTGCTCCCTGTCTGTCTGTCTGCCCCCTGTGTGACTTCCCCCTGTCTGTCTGCCTGCCCCCTGTCTGTCTGTCTGCCCCCTGTGTGTCTGCGGCCTGTGGGTCTGCGGCCTGTGGACTGACCCCGTCTGTCTGCTCAGCCACTTGTGTGCGCTCTCAGGGGTCAAGGTTGCCTGCTGGCTTTCCGGGGCTCCTGCAGGTGCCTGGGCCTCCCAGCCTGATCGCAGAGCTGAGGGCGCACACTCCCAGCACCTGAGACACAGGGGACGGAGCCTTTTAGCAAATGGAGCAAAGAAACTTTGTCAGGCTCCACTGAGTCCCAGCCCGCTCGAACTCCTCACACGCCTCTTCTCAGGTAAGTAAACCACACGTGTAGCTGCTTTTGACCCTGACATACATGTTCTTCAGCTAGGAGTCTCCCTTGTTTCTAGCAAAGGGCCGGAAGTAAGAACTTCTCCAGGACTTGCAGTGCTCAGGATTCGGCTGTTTTCCTTGGAACCAGGATCTAAAGACATCATTCGGCACGTGACCCGCAGAGAACATAAGCCTGTCCGTGAACACGGTGGCATGAGCGGCATGGCGAGCCCACGTCCTGTCCACTGCGGACAGGTTCAGCAGCACTTACCACTCCGTCCTCTCTTTTCCTGCTAAATCGGGCAGAACCACCAGATCAAAGTCAACACGTTGGCGCTGCTTACCTAGAAATAGTTCCCGGGAATGAAAACTCCTGCCCCCAAATGCATCAGAGCCGTGGTCAGCCAGGCCTGCGGGGCCATCGGCAGGTGCACCTGAGCTGAAAGAGGCTTTGCTAGAACAGACGGTGGGCCTCTGGGCAGCAGCGGGACTGGGGAAAAACAATGGGAATCACGTGTGAGAATGAGTCGTGTAGGTAAAATGTAAAAGGGTTCCATTTGATGGTTTTTGCTTCCTATGCAGCTGCTATTTATAAATTTCCAAGTTCATTCCTCTGCGGTGCAGAAAGACCCTAGGAGTGTGAGGGAAGCAGCTGGGAATCTAACCCAGATGAGCAATTAAAGAGGAAAAATGAACTCTTCAGAGGGAAACCCTCAGATGGTAAAATAAAAAGTATAAGGTATATTTCCAAAAGAGAGCGAGTAGTAGGCAGTACAGAGAAATAGAGAACTTACTTTTTAATTGTCTGGTTTGTATCTGTAGAAAATGCTGTCTACTTCCTTGTAGATGATAATATGAGGTCTGTTCCTTTCTTCTTTATTTGTGTTTGAACGTCCATGGTGGTTAGCTCTCCGAAGATTCTCTGATCAGGGCTAATAGGGGAGCCTTTGTATTCAGCTTTCTGGGAAGTTTCAATCCCAAGCCTTTGAAAAGGGAAAGTGGCCAGAAGAAGGTCAGAAGTCCCAGGCCTTAAAATTATGACATGACAATAAATAAAAGAAAAAATGAGCAATCATCCATCTGGAAAGAGAATCATTGTTAAAGATGGAGAGGGAGCAGACAGGGTTTTTCTTGGGCCTGCTTTCTCAAATATACGCAATTAGGGAACCATGAATGGGCAAACGGTGCTTAAAGGAGAAAAGCAGAGTCTTTCATCTAAGTAATTTTTAATTTTTAAATCTATTTGTCCAGATGAAAGTTATGAATTTTCTCCTTTCTAAGACCTTGCATGTAATTTATCAAAATAAAACATATTGGTATCTGGCAGCCATATCAATAATGATTCCCTAATGTCATTAATTTCTGAAGAATGAATATGACCATATTATTGGAAATAATTATAAGAGAAACATTAGTATTGGTTGATGGCATCACATTCAATATTCAGCAAAGCCTAAAAATCATTTGTGTCAAGACTAAAATGTACACTTAATAAATACAAATAATGTAACTTGATAGTGACCTATATTTATGAAAATCTAAGTTAAAATAATTAAAAATAGAGACTTTAAAATGCTTTGCAGATATGGAAGATGTATGGGGAATGGGGCTTGTTTATAACCTCAGCAATAACAATGGTGAAGTAAAGAAGGAGGAATTTAGAATGTATGGCCCAGCATCAACCGCCACTTTAGAAGACAGTATAGGAACGACCATTTGAGTCCTTAACTGTAACTGTCATCTGTGTGCCTCATTCCCTTTCGCTATAAAAAATTAAGAGCAACAGCTCTGGCCAGTGTGGCTCAGTTGGTTGAGCATCCGGTGCACCAAAGAATCACTGGTTCAATTCCCAGTCAAGGCACATGCCTGGGCTGCAGGCTCCATCCTTGGTAGGGGTCGTGTAGGAGGTAGTTGATCCATGCTTCTCTCTCACATTGATGTTTCTTTCTCTCTCTCTCTTCCTCTCCCCTCTCTCTGTCTCTAAAATCAACTAAAAAAAACATATTTGTAAAAAAATTAAGAGCAACAAAACTTCTCAGAAATGCCAAATTCATATTTCAGAGTACAGCAATACATACATGATCCATTTCAGTGGAAATTTTGACACTAATTATTTAAATGTAATAAATTTATTTAAATTATCTGTAAATAATTTGAAGCCATATACTAGAGTTTGTATTCTCCATACAATCCCATTATCTGCCCATCGTTTACGCTTAAATACTTGGCTTTATTACTTTGAATTTCACAGTATATTTTTGTCTCTTTCAGTCCCATTTACTTCATATACTTTGAGGCAGCCAATCGATGGTTCTCTCTCATCAATGTTTCTCCCTCTCCCTTCCCCCCCCCTCTGAAATCAATAAAATCATTTTTTTAAAAGATGGTGAATTAGTTACATTTCACATGTTATACTAATACAATTTCCCATTAAATAACCCAAGAGGCTCCCAAATAGATTCAATGGGTAAAATCTTAGATATGATACAGTTCTAATAAATTTTAGCACCAGAAATATGATCCCATCTAACTTCTAGTTCAAGGGACTGTTCCTTAGAACAATAATTGTCAGGTGGCATGAAGGAGTCAGTTAGATGTTTCCATGAGCAACTAGAAGCCAAGGCATTGTGGCTTGCCCCAGTGGAATGTCCATCCAATCCATCATGAGAAGAGTCCACTGTGTTTTACATGACACTTGTATACTTCATCAAAGGAAGTGCTAATCAACATGCAATAGCTTTTATTTCAACATTCAATGCTAATAAAGGGTAAGCCCTGGTAGCTCTCCCAAATGATCTCTGGGCCAGGAAAGAGAAGCCAGAATAAGCAGTGCAAGCCTGCTGCCCCACCTATGACCTCTAGCTTGAGCTAGAGTTACTTTCTGATGTAGATGTTGGAGACAGTTCATTTTGTAGGTGACTTCCATCCAAACCAGCTCCCTAGAATGAGGTAAAAATGAAACTTGAGATCCCAAAGAAGCCAAGGAGGGTAAAATATGACCGTGCTGCTGCTCAATGCTGCTGACTAGTACCTTTGGCAGGAATTTCGTTTTCTCTTCTTGTACAACATGGCCTAAGTAGGTAAAAAGACGATGTGGCATTTATATCTCAATTCAGGCAGATGTGGCCAGTAAAACAAATTCACATTTTCACTTAAAAAGCTGACCATGGACCATCTAATTCAAGAGGATTATTCAAGAGGCCAGGTAGCATTTTATAATGAGATACTCATAGCCAGAGTTATCCTTTAAGGTCTGGGACAAAAATGTCATTAAAAACCCTTGTGCCAGCCCAGGTGGTGTGGCTCAGTGGTTGAGCATTAACCTATGAACCAGGAGGTCATGGTTTGATTCCCAGTCAAGGGCACATGCCCAGGTAGTGGGCTTGATACCCAGTGGGTGCGTGCAGGAGGCAGCCGATCAATGATTCTCATCATTGATGTTTCTCTCTCTCTCTCTCTCTCTCTCTCTCTCTCTCTCTCTCTTTAAAAATTCTTGTGCCAAATAGCATAGGGAAAAACTGCTAGTGAAATGATATCATGAGCATAGGAAACCTCGCTTGGGGGTATTATTAAGTGCATTGGCATCTTAGGTTTAATCTATCAGATAGGAGCCAGCATGTTTACATTAACTGGTTGCCAAGTCAATAGATCCTTGAACTGTCCTGACTTATTGCCTGTCCCTCATCTGCCTCGAGCCTTCTGGAGAACCAGGAATCAACACCAAGCTGTCAACCACAGAGCTTCTGTAGGGTGTAAATGTGGCCATCACTTCATAGCTATGTGTTCGGTAAATTTGGGCCCCAGGGTGACCTCATTTTATTTTTTGTTTCCTCAAAGATTTGATGGGGGAAAATGGAAATAGGAAAAATCTCTCTAAGTATTATTCATTTTAATAATCAAAAGTAGAGAATGGAGAAAAATTATAACTCAATCTCATTTTTTTCAGAAAAGGAAAGACTCATCTGAGTTGATTTACGGAGTGTCAGATTCAAAGAAGCTATATTCTGGGAGAAGCCACAGTTTCTCTCCCCATCATATATCATAGAAAACTACCTGTAAAGGATACTGAAGGAAGAGAAAGGCTTTTTAGAAATGGAGACTAAGACTTTGGAAGCTGGAGAGGGGCTGACACATAGAAGGTGGGTGCTTTCAAGAGGGAGTCAGTGTGTAGACTTTGCGAGGAGGTTAGACAAAATGTGGACAAGAGTGGACCCCTGGATTCTTTCTCAGGATTGCTCACCTGCGTGGAAACCTCCTCTGCCTCCCCACTTTCTCCCGGGCGTCCTCTTGGCCTGATGACCCACACTCATCCCTCGCTTTCGAAGACCTGGACCAGGACCTGGAGCAGCCCTCTTTCCGCGCTTACCCCAATCACTGCACCACCACTCCACACCTCCATGTCTCTTAACGTCTCTGTTTATCCTTCTTGGCCATGAGTTCCTTGAGGAAGAACTGTGTCCTTTTCACCATTTTAACGTGCCCAGGACATAGGAAAAGTTCCAGATGCATTATTGTTGAAAAAGTCTGTGGTATTGAAGATAAATGGTAAGAAATATACTCAAATGGTATTATCAACATAAGAAGCCAGACCAGACTTAGAGAGAAGAGTAAGGACAACAGTGCTCCATGGAGTTCAGGGTGGCCCTGTCCTTTCATGGGGAATGGAGGAGCAGGAAGGACCCACTACTCCTCCGTTTTAGGGGAGTGCTTGGTGGCAGAGCGGGCAAAGGGGGAGCTTTTGAAAGACTGACAAGTTATGCCTTATTCTGAAGAGACTTTGCATAACACTGGGAAGGAAATTTGAGTTTCTTACCCTCCCTACTGAGCCTTGTGGGAGCCTGCACCTCCCTACCTCTTGAGCCCCCCTATTTTTCTTCCTCTCATTCCCTGTGCTCCAAATCCTGTGCTCTTCCAGCTACTTCTGGACCTGGACCTTGACAAGCTTGTTGCTGCCTCAGGTCTTGACAGGGCTGACTCCATGCTAATGCAAGTTATCACCTCTCCCAGGAGGACTTCAACAAGGAAATACCTGAACTTCCCCCCGC
Source organism: Cnephaeus nilssonii (assembly GCF_951640355.1). NCBI lineage: Eukaryota > Metazoa > Chordata > Mammalia > Chiroptera > Vespertilionidae > Cnephaeus > Cnephaeus nilssonii. The sequence continues at coordinate 3,237,245 of NC_137079.1, read as the reverse complement.
CCCCACCCCGACTCTTCCCACCCCCACCCCAAGCTGTGTCCTTCACTCTCAGTGCTTGCTGATCTCTGAATCGGTATCATTTGTCTATGTGTTGGATGGTTGACTCGTTTTTCTTTCATTTCAGCACTAGCATCTTCAGCTCCATGAGAGCAGGTAGTTGTTCTTTTTACTTTTGAATTCCCAATGCTCGTCACACAGTAAGTGCTGAATAAATGTTTGGGAATAAATGATTGATCAACCACCCTGCCCTTTGCAATGTGGCATTATCAGTAAGAATGGACAACCGTGAAAGTCTAGCTGTAGTAGTTAATATACATTGGCGACCATACTCTGAGCAGTGTCCAAAGGGCTTATGTGTATTAATGCCGTGAATCTTTAGAAAAAACTACCATTAGCCCAATTTTGCACATGAAAAACCTAGGCTTTTGAGAGCTGTGTTTTAGTTCAGCCCAGAGTACAAGTAGGTGGGAGGTCATGAGAGATACATAACACGACAGCCTCTGGCCTTCTAACGTGTCACCTGGCATATGGTAGAGTTCCTAAGAGTCATTGCCTCCCTGTCTTTGACCCCTTTCCTGCAGAGAACTTTCTTACTTTACCTTCAGGATCTAGTCCACCTTGCCACCGCAGAGCCCTCTGAGTAACTGTGTTAAAACTTGAAGAATAGTTACCTTGACAATGTGTGTTTACCCGACTGTCTATCTGATTAGACAGGCTTGTTTGAGGGCAGGGACCTTGTGTCTTGTTGTCTTGCCGGCATCAGCGTCTGTCACAGCCCCCAGTACAGAGCAGATTCTCAGAAAGTGTTCATTGAACTCATTGCTACCATTGGTCATAAACTGAGAAATTTTAAAAATTGCTCTCCAAACTTAAGAATCCAAGTTTCCATTAGTTAAATAAGTTTTTGTAAATAATTAATCTCAAAATGACTAGAGTTGGATAAACATATTTTTTTTCCTTTTTATTGTGGAATAATCAGGTTAAACCACGTATATAATTCATTTTTAATCATGTCAGAGTTGGGCATCTTGTCAAATATGGTTGGGCCTTAGAAATTACACAAACACGACTTTTCTTAGCCATGGTATCAACATCATACCCTTGGGGCCTAGGTTCCCCTCATCTACAAGTTGCTGCTCATTTGGCTCTGCCTTCAGGTCACGTGGTAACAGACCGTTAGTTCATTCTGGGTAAGGACACCTCCGGCAGTGCAGCCTCAGGATTTGGTTAAGCAGATCATCTGAAACGGGGCGTTTTTCTAAGGCTTTTCTGAATAATCCAAACCTCCGAAGCCTACTATGTTGGGCTAGACAGCTCAGAAGGAGAGGTGTTCTCATAACCTTTTTCAACACAATTTGTTTCTGGCTTTAGCCAAAAATAATGTAAAAGAGATTTGTGGACACATTAAGGTCCACACTTAGATAAAAGGGAAAAAAAAAAAAAAGACTTGGAGAGAAGAAAAAAGTCTTTGAAATTAAAAAAGTTCCATTCTGGACGGCACTTCAAACAATAAAGCCACAACACAAGCGGGAAGAGCACTGGGCGCTCACCCTTTAGTTCAGGAGATTATAGATTGTGGTGCGGCCCCCTTTCAGACGGCGCAGGGTCCATCCAGTCTTCCCTGCTTCTGGCGAAGTCATCTGCACTCAAAGGACTAGGAGGCGATGGAAAGATAAGAGTTCCTAGGAGGGCAGCCTATAAAAAGAAACAATAACGGGAAATGGGTGGTGGCCACACAAGCATTAAATGTGCCTTAAGTGTGAACTTGGAGGGAAAAAAGTGAAAACAAAGCCATGGCCCAGCCCAGGAGGCAGCGCCCGGCCTCTGCCCTGCGGAGGAAAGCTTTGCCTGCACATCTGCAATCGGTTGGCTTTTCACGAGGAAGCAACTTTAACTGAACCCACATTGTAGGAGAGACCCCCCAAAATGCCGGCACTAGAATCTAGTTTGCACACCTACAGGTAATTTCACATTTCCACAAGCACTTTCCATGTTAGTGTCACTATAGGAGCTATTTTGCTTGTAGTATTCTGCAAAGCAAAAGCACAAGTCCATTGGATAGAGGAAATCTGTCTGAAGGGAACTGGAATTGCAGGAAGCCCGTGAGACCAGCCCAGCTGCATTGTTTGGGCCCATAATACCACGCAAACAGGAGCATAAACAAAACCACAGTCCGCAGAACCGGCATGAGAAGAAACAAAATAGACCCACATACAGTCAGCCTCTTAACAGAGGCATTTTGTCAGGTTACAGTATTGGCTCACAGATGCTGTAGTATAAAAAAATCAGGGAGAAATCTTTTCCATTTTCCTTTATTTTTAAACAAAATTGGTACCACCCACCATGGTCACCCACCTTATTCATTGGACTAGTTCTGTGTTTTGGGAAAGTCCACTAAATCAAACTCTATCCTCAAAGAACAAATTTCTAGCGCCACAGAAAACATCCTGAAGGCTCTACACGTGATTTTCCAAATGGAGCTCAGAATCTCCTGACCCAGCAGAATGCATACCATTCCCAGGCAGGGAGAGGGCTGAAGGAACTGCACTGTGGCTGGTGCTGATGCTTTTATCTTCATTTTCCTTAATCCCCCACATTCACATCACCATTGTAAGGTTTGTGTTTACCCCCGGTTTCCAAAGAAACCATTCCTTTTCCAAAGCTCCTAAAATATGTCAAATGAAACCCGATGCGGCTAGGAACTGTGCGCGGGCACAGCCAGGGCTGTCTGTGGAAGGCGGTGCTGTGGCCCCTGGTGGTGGAGATGGGGGCACTGGAAGCCCATTGGGAAGCATTAGGCCTTGTCTCAGGGGGAGGAGGGGCTGGCTGGGACATTAGGAGTTGTCTCAGGGGAGGAGGGGCTGGCTGGGACCTTAGGAGTTGTCTCAGGGGGAGGAGGGGCTGGCTGGGACATTAGGAGTTGTCTCAGGGGGAGGAGGGGCTGGCTGGGACATTAGGAGTTGTCTCAGGGGGAGGAGGGGCTGGCTGGGACATTAGGAGTTGTCTCAGGGGGAGGAAGGGCTGGCTGGGACGGAAGCTGTCTGGGAAGAAGCACGGAATGAGAGACTCCAGGCCAGGCTGCTGTTCCTGCTTCTCCATGCGCTGGGGCCCAGCATGGCTGGTGGAGGGGACGCCTTCTCCTCTCCTGGCGGGGACCTGGGGGACCTGGGGAAGGGAACCCAGAAGAGAGCGCTCCTGTTCCCCACGTTCCCCAGCTCCGGCCTCTCTCCACCCTGAGCGCAGAGACCGCCCTGCCTTCGCACAGTAACTGCAGGGCAGCTGTGCTCCCACAGGGAGGGTGAGTACAGTTGTCTTTTCTATTCTTCTGTTTGTTGTTTTTTGTTTTTTTTTTGTTTTTTTTTTTTTGCTTTTTTAAATATGTTTTTACTAATTTCAGAGAGGAAGGGAGAGGGAGAGAGAGAAACATCTATGATGAGAATCATTGATCAGCTGCCTCCTGCAGGCCACCTACTGGGGATGGGGCCCACAACCCAGGCCTGTGCCCTGACAGGGAATCGAACCGTGACCTCCTGGCTCATAGGTTGATGCCCAACCACTGAGCAACGCCGGCCGGGCTCTTTTCTCTTCCTTGGATCCCTGGTGTTATCAGTGGGGCATCCTCTGCGCCCCCACCTGCTGCTGGTGGCAGGGCAGCTCTGGGGGTGCCTCGGGAATAGGAATGTCCTGAGGCTCCCAGAGGAGGGTGAGGTACCGTGGGAAGCTGTATCATTGAGGCCTCATTAAGGGAGCTCCCTTCCAGACTTCCATCTCCCTCCGCCCCGCCGTGGGAAAAGTCCCATTTTATCTCCAGCAGAACAAGGGTTAAAGCCACTGCCCAGAGTTTCTGGTCCATATCAAACCCCAGCTCAGTCCAGCATCTGGCCAGCTCAGCTGTGTTCCCAGCTGCAGTCCATTGGACGTAGGGTCCGCATGGCCCATGGCGGGCTGGTGCAAGTGGCTAGAGAGTGTTCTTTGTCTTGGGGTTTTTAACCAGAGGCTCCGCCCCTCCTAGCCAATTATCTTTCTCCATACGAGACTGACAAGTAAGCACTTTCCTCCCATGGCCCGGACTTCTATGTGCATGCACCCATCTTCCCCTTTGTTGCCCCCTCTCCCCAGGGATCTGCAGGGAACGGACCGCGGCTCCCTGTGGGGAGTGTGAAATCGCAGCTTCCTGGTGAAGCCGCTGGATGACCATGCTTCTCATGCCTGGCCTCCCCCTTGCTTTCTTCCTGTTTTCAATATTAATAACTAACGAGTCACAATGGTAACAGTAGGAGAATTGAAACAAGGATAGAAGACAGAGTAGGGAGTTTCAGAGGGACGGTGCTGCATGGGGCTGCTTCTAAAACAACAATGACAACAAGGGTTTGGGGGCTGCCTGGGAGTCCAGGCCACCATCCTCCAAACCCTGGACACTGGCCATGCGTCTGTGGGGAGCTTAGTCTGGGCCTCACAGGATCAGGTCAAGCCAGATGCCTTGGCAGTCTGTCTAAGCCACGGGGCATGTGCGGCATCCCTTACTTCCTGGCTCTAGCAGTAACTCGGGGATTCCCAGATGAAGAAAGATGTCATTACAATCTTGTGGTGTAGACACAGGAGAGGGTGACATGACCGATCCATAACAACCTTTAGACCTTCCCTCTGCTAATGTGCAGTCCCTGGAAGTCTCCCCTGATGGCCGTGGCTGGTGATTGACAGCCACTGGCCCCTTCCTCAGACACTCTGGGTCCATGGTGCTCCCCTGGGAACACACCAGGAAACAAAATGCACCAGTGGGACCGAAAAGGGAAAGAGAAAGAAAATAATATGAAGAGACGATGTTGAACAGATGATACCCAAACACCTACTTTCGTGACAACTGTGATGAAGGTGATGAAGTGCAGGACACGGGGAAAGTGTAGCTCTCATATTCTCTCACTAACTCATGATCTAGCCTTCCACACGTCCACTGTCCTCCATGTCCGCTTTTCTGACGGGTCACCCTAACTTCCTGGGTGGACTGTAAGCGCATGAGAGGCAGGTGGTGGACCCGAGAGAACACGTGCTAGTGGATACCCTTGTCACGGTCACTCAGAAACGAATTTTGGATGAAATGAATCATGGTAAAGGACACCCTTGTGCAACAGAGAGGAAAAGATTATCATGTAGAGCCATGTAGAGTTGCTGCCTGGGTTGAGTGGAATTGGTGAGGAAGGAAAATTCCTTTAGGGATACCGTCTCAAGACCCTCTCAGCGGCCACCTGAAATGTGCGGAAGAAAAGTAGAAATGATGAACTTTCAGATCCCCCGCCCTCCCTACCTGGACGGCAGACCCGATGGGTGACAGCCCGTTGTGCAGAAGATCATCCCTGAGCCCTCAGACATGCAGGAGAGTGCAAGCAAGTTGGGGGTGGAAAGTTACATTTTCCTGCGAAATAAAGGGAAGAGAATTAAGCTGGTTGAAGGAATGCTGGGGAAGTAGAGAAAGGAGACAGCACCCCAACTCTGGGCTACAGGTCTGATGTGAGCGATGCGTTGAAGGGGAATCAAGGGAAACAGGATGTGCTTAGCATCCAGGGTGTCTTCACAGACAGAAGCCGCCAATGGCAGGATGGCTTCGTACACTCATCGCCGCAGTGGGAGCACGAACTGAATCAGAGCCCAGTCATCCTTCTGTGCTCCCTGTCCCCTCCCAGTGCCCGGGTCACTAGTCCTACTGCTTCCTGGGCCCGCTCTGTTCTCTCAGCCCAAATTGACCTCTGTGTGTCCCTTTCGTTCAGGTGCCCATGTTCTGCCGGTTTATCTGATGAGGAACTGATTATTGCTAAGGTAGCAGGGACGAACATTCCTCCCAGATAACCTATCTTCCTTTCAATGCGGGCCCCCGTGATCTTATCTCAGGGGCATGACTCTGATGTGAGGGGCCACGACGATGAAGACCTCCCCACACTCCTCACATCATCTCACACAGGCCAACACCTGCTGCAGTGTAGAGCGCTGGCTCTGACCACCTTGCTCAGCGCAGCTCTGCACTTTCCTGCTTCATGCCAAGCACATTGGCAGAGCCCCAGATATGCCCTTCACCCCCGGAGCCACCTTCCAGCTGCGAGGAATGACACTTCCCTTCTACAGCGTCCGGAAGAGTCCATTCAGGACTCACTGTCACTGAATATTCAAACTTCATGAAAATCAACCACATCTATTCTACACTTTGCTCCTTCATAAAAAACCATGACAGCCCAATGGCGTGGCTCAGTGGTTGAGCATCGACCTATGAACCAGGAGGTCATGGTTTGATTCCTGGTCAGGGCACATGCCCAGGTTACAGGCTCAATCTCCAGTGTGGGGAGTGCAGGAGGCAACAATCAATGATTCCCTTTCATCACTGATGTTTCTGTCTTTCTCTCTCCCTCTTCCTTCCTCTCTGAAATAAATTCTATATATATAGAATTATATATATATATATATATATATATATATATATATATATATATATATTTATACATATATATATATATATATATATATTTATACATATATAATTATATATCATGACAAACAAGAATTTTCCATGATTCTGGCTACAAGAAAGACAGTATCTGTCAAGTTGGCTTTGAGAATGTAGTATTAAAAAGATCAAGTCTTTTTATTTTTTTTAAATATATTTTATAGATTTTTTTACAGAGAGGAAGGGAGAGGGATAGAGAGTGGAATGGAACCTGGGACCTTTCAGTCCATAGGCTGACGCTCTATCCACTGAGCCAAACCGGTTAGGGCAAGATCAAGTCTTTTTAAAACCACAAAGAGAATAAAGGTGTGGATGGGTACATCAGGGCAGAACTCCAGATGCCCGCCGGGCTTGGTCCTCCTCTCGCACCGCAGCATCAGCTGTTTCCCCTTCCCACAGGGCTCCTAACCACTCAGCCCTTCCCGGAGCACGCACTGTTTATCGTGTTTCTCCCCTACTGTTGTTTATGACTGAAATGGCTCGAGAAGGCAGGTGTGGGAAATAAAATATTATTGAAGTGTAAGGTGATGATAACCATTAGATTGCAAACTGAATTTCCTAACCAGGACTTAAATCATTTAAACTTCATATAAATTCACGGACTATCTTTTTCTTCTTAAGAGAAAAAGAAAAATACCTGGTACAATATTTGGTGGATTAAAATAAATGGAACCAGAGGAAATTATTTTTGACTGGCAGCAAGGAGAAGTAGGAGGATATTTTAACTGGGAACTGTCCCTCTTCCTTGTAAATTTAGAATGGCAACTGCTCCCCCCCCCCCTCATGCGCAGATGAAAACAGATGAAAAATTAGAACATATTTCAGTTCCTGCTTAACTTACTCAGGTGTCCACTAGACTGTGCAAGATCTCCTTGACACAGCACCCTTACTTACTAAATGAAACTGCAACACATGGCTGAGCGGTCCTTCACTGGTTGTGCAAAATACGGGTGGATCTTGGGCCATCAACACCCTCTCCAGGGAAATAAAAATATACCTCAGTGCCACCAAGACCAAAAAAGATCTCATTAGAGTAAACCCCGGATTCATTTGCCCTTTCTTCCTGGAGTGGGGTGCTGTGTGGAAAGCAGGTGTCTGTTGTGATAGGATGGTCCTGGCCATGACAGTCCTGGGTGCCTATGTGATGGCAAGGACGTTGGCAAATTCCTGTGTTCCCTGGGTCTGTGAAACGATGGACTATTGGGAAGATGAGGAGATCTCTGTGTGTTTCAGAGGGTGCTCGAGTAAAGCAAGGCCTCCCGGGAGAATGGTCCGGGCTCTGCCAGGCTCGGGAGCAGTCTGAGAAGACAGGGCCCTGCTCCTCAGCTCTGTCTACGTTGCTCTCTTTCATGCGTCAGGCATCAGCCCTCTGGACAGTACCCAGCACAGAGCTGGCACTCAATGCATATTTGTTGAGTGACAGAATAAAGGAGTATTTGTTGAAGTTGACATTCTGCTTAGGATGACAAGTGTAAAGGACCACTGCTTAAAAAAAGAAGAAAGAAAGATGAGAAAAAGAAAAAGTTTGAAGTACCCCGATGGAGTTCAACACCCCGAGGGGTGAAATACCTCGCCAAGGTGGACAGGAAGTGACTGTCTACCCCCAGTCCCACCTCCGGGTCTTCATAGCACGTGCATCCGACCTTCATCTTCTCTTCCCAGGTGCATAGCTCATGTAAATATGACACTGTGTCACCTCTGCTCTGCCAACGAAGCTTCAGATCTGCATCCATCTAAATCTTCCCAACCTTGACGCAAGCAAGGAAATTACAGCTCAGTGGTGCATTAAGTTAGTGGGCAAAGGATCTGCATACAGTATTACATATAATGGCTGGATGAGGGGCCATAATCCATAAACCTTTCAACCTAAATGAAACAGGAGGTTCTGAAAAATCAAAGGCAGGGTTTGACTGCTTTTCTCTTGTTTCACCTTCTTTCATCTCTTGGTTCTCTTAGTTGTGGAAGCAAAGGGCTAAATCCCCTAAAACAGAGTCTGTTCAGGACATTTCCATTCTGACTCAAACAGGAAATACCAGAAAGCCCACAAAAGCTGACTCCCTGGAGATTTCCAGCCCAGGTTACATACCCCATGGATTGCAATGTGTTGGATAATAATCAGAAGAAAAAAAATAATTAAAACATGGGGTTTACCCAAATAAATCCCTTTCAAAATAGTCTTGCTAATATTTAGATTTCAGTTAAAAACTATTTACTCCTGTATCTTTCATCCTCGTTTTGTACAATTTCCCCTTTGAAGATATCCTTGTCTTGATTAGGAGGCAGTTCTTACTGAATGATCTGAAAGTGGCTACTCTTATACCCAGGTGACATGAACCATTGATCCGCCTAAGCTGCTGATAGTGTCATTAGTGATCCATCCTGCACATTCTTTCCTCCATGGCACCTCAGGCTACTACAGTGCCAATGCCGTGATCACCGGACAGCTGACTTGCCTGATTCTCGGAGGGTCTGTAAGTGCAAGAAAAAAAAACAAGGTTGTCACCACTTTCTTAAAACTAGAAATTACTCATGTTTTTCAGATGTCAGAAGCTTTAAATGCATCCATATTTCCTCCCAACCAAATGTAATATTTTAAAAAGTTTATCCATATAAGAAATACTAGTTTTAAATAGTGCGTCCCAGATTTCTAAATATTCTAATTCCCCTAATGAGCTTAGTTCTGCAGTTTAAACTTCATGAAAAACCATGTGCCATAAAAATCACAGTAGATGTTAGTGGAAACCTAACAGGACGTGAGCCTTGGTGGTTTGGGACGTGGGAAAACAAAGCTGTTCCCCAGGTAGACACCTCACTCGTGTTCCCAGCACATTGCTCTTGTTCGCAGCTTGTGTATCTTGGCCGGACAGCTTTTGAGAAAAGGAAACTCCGCTTTCCCTCTGGATCCAATTTTCCAGCATAATGCGCTAGCACAAAGCACACCCGTGTTGACCTCACCGAGTGCCAAGAAGTTAGAATGATGCTATTGAGGGTCCAGCAGAAACATTGGAAACGGCTTAGCAGAGGATTCACGTGTTTCTCCCTTGTTTCTCAGCAGGCAGGAGCACTGCCTTTTGCAAGCTGTTCTCTGCGTTCTTATTAAATATCAAGGAATGTGCAGCAACACGAGACAGACCTTCAAACATCATCACGGCTTCGAGCGGGAGTCAGGAGAACCGCCCAGGAGCCACACGAGGGTTCCTGTGTCAGGTGCCCCAGTCCCTCGATGCCCAGACGACTGCGTGGAAGTGGCCACCAGCCTCCCTGAAATCCATAGACTTGCCCTCTCCCCTCTCCCACCTCCCCCGCCACACACACACACACACACACACGCACACACACACGCACGCACACACACACACACACACACACACACTCTTTGCTTGGTTTGCACAGGTTAGGGGCACTGAGGATTCTAAATCCACCCGCCGTGAGAAGTTTCTGACGTGGATGAACTGGCCATGCCTCAAACAGGATGGAATAGGGTGCACATGTACCGCAGCTTTTTATCCGCTCATGGACTGATGGGCACTCGGGCTGTTTCCAGATCTTAGCTGTTGTAAATAACCCTGCTATGAACATAAAGGTGCACATATTCTCTCTGATGGGTGTTTCGGTTGTATAGACTCCTCGGAGTTTAATGAAATCACGTGCGTGAAGAGCTTCATAAATTGTAAATCAAGGTATGTTTTAGTTATTTTTAATATTTCTCTAAGTTTTAAAGATAAATTTGTGTATAAAGATAGATAAATATACAGCAGGAAACCTGTTTATAGTATACTATAATCTCAAGTGATGTTTTAGAAGCTAATTCATTAAAGACATGATATAGTCCAACTACAATGAATAACAGTTCATTATGATTTTGCCTTTGAAAAAATATGATATGTAAATCAACTAATATATTGGTGATTGGTTATTTTTACTTAAGAATATATCCCAGTCGTAACTGGTTTGGCTCAGTGGATAGAGCTCTGCCTGCGGACTGAAGGGTCCCAGGTTCGATTCCGGTCAAGGGCATGTACCTTGGTTGCAGGCACATCCGCAGTAGGAGGTGTGCAGGAGGCAGCTGATCCATGTTTCTCTCTCATCGATGTTTCTCACTCTCTATCCCTCTCCTTTCCTCTCTGTAAAAAAAAAAAAAATCAATAAAATATATTTTTTTTAAAAAAAAACATATTTCAGTGACAACTGTATTCACATCAATCGGGCTGATGGTGGCGCAAACGGAAACACGTTGAGTGAATTTAGTTGGTGAGTTGGGCTGGATGTGTATGTGCGGGAGAAGTGAATGCATGTCTCACGGGTGAAGAAGGAGACTTTCTCTTCCCAAATAATGACATGGGCTCCATGTCACCAGACAGGAGTGAGTGACCACAGGATATGTCACAAAATATGGGAACAAACAGCAAAGAGAAACCTGGAAATTTCACTATTTCCCCCAAAGACACAGCTGGTGGAAACGAAGCAAATGCTGGAGCCCCCTGCCTCCTTTTCTTTTCCCTGAGGGGTTCAGGGCCAGGACGGAGAGGCAGGCTGGTAGAGGTGTGCAGAGCTTTCTGCCAGGACAGTGTGTGCCAACTCGGACCGAGTCTGGGAATCACACAGGGACCTGGTCACCAGGCAGAATTGAACGGGATGGAGGGGAGGCCGGCTCCCAAATCACGCAGATGCCCTGGTCTGTGGAACACACTTTTAAGGGGCAGGTTCTGGGCAAAAGAAAGAGGGAGTTCTCTTTGTCGTCTTTCACAGGTTTCCATCAATTCCTCAGCTCCCTCACCTCAGAGCAGCAGGTCTCAAAGCCAACTCTTCTCAACAGCTGAGCACAGGAAAGCCTTCGAAAGAGCAGTGAGGTTGACTTCAAAGGGATCGTCCAAAGCAGAAGGATGTTTATTTAAAAAAAACAACAAACAAAACACAGTCAGCCCGGCTGGCGTGACTCAGTGGTTGAGCACCGACCTATGAACCAGAAGGTCATGGTTTGATTCCTGGTCAGGGCACATGCCTGGGTTCTGGGCTGGATCCCCAGTGTGGGGCATGCAGGAGACAGCTCATCGGTGGTTCTCTCTCATCATTGATGTTTTTGTCTTTCTCTCCCCCTCTCCCTTCCTCTCTGAAATCAATAAAAATACATTAAAAAACAACAACAACAACAAAAAAGTCACACTCATTGGGACTAAAAGAAAGGGAAGAGCCAACCTTTTCAGGTGAACTGTCTGCCTAGCAAAAAACTAGCCATCAAATCTTCGAGAAGGAAAACAAGACTGCATCTCAGGCTTGGACTCAATTTTCTTAAGTTTCTAAATTGTCTTTTGGGATGAATATTATGAAGAAAGTTCGAGCCTGAACACTCCTGTACCCTCTTCCCTAAGTGTCTAATATTTGCATTATCTCCAGAAGGAATTGTTCTATCCTGTAACCTGTCAAGATAAAAACGGAGTCAGGCGTGGAACTTGCTGAGATGATGCGTAGTGATAACTGAACAAATCCTCCTGCATAGCTGTTTCCAAGAAGGGATGAGTCTCGGAAATGTTTATTTCACGCATTTCCCATTGGACGGCCATTTAGATTCTCCCTACTTTAAATACCAAACAAATATCCATTAAACTACATCATTCTTTAATTGTGTTATTAAAATCAGTTGTCAAACTCTCTCCCAGCTTCTATCTGCTGATGTTGGGTCCTGGAATCTAAGTGGCTCTATAGAAAGCACTAAGGCAAATAATTTAATTTTCTTTTAATAAAACATGGATTTTTTCCTCAAACAAGATAAAAATCTGATGTTCTGTTAACAGCCATATGGAAATACTTTTATTGAAATTATAGCCAAAATAACTTGTATTCAGTATAAAAAGAAATTACAGATTTGACTCCTGTGAACACACTTTTATGAAAAACTATTATTGTTCCATTTATCTTACAAGTTTATATTTTTAAAAGAGTGAATATCACAAAGGTTTCTATATCTTGGCCTTTTCAGTTTACAAGAACAGTATTAAAAATTCAGAAGAATAGCTGGAAATACTAACAGATTTAGCATTTGGTGTCTAGAAAACCAGACACACTTGGTAATCACTCCTGTGTATTTAATGTCTGAGCAAACAGTAAAAACTGTTTACTTTTTTAGTTAAGTCATTAGGAATCTATTATATTGAGTGTTTTAGAAATGGGAAATTAAGAATCATTTTATTTGCAAGTGGTAATAAAAGGCAAATAGTCGATTGTTGTTGATTAAAGAATCCACAATGAAAAGCATTTTCCCCTTCTTTCAAAAGGTAGCCTTCATCTCAAATGTATTCTCAAATGCAGGCAACAAGAACAAAGAATGCCACTGGTGGACTTCAACTTGAGACATGAATCTGACACATTTATAGCCAAGAGCTTTAAAAGTCACCTGCAACCCCATAAAAACAATACCGATTCCACTAACTTTGACCTAAATGTCCAACTCAATAAGCACAAATTTCAAAGATCTGTATAAAAATATACAAAAGTTATATATCTATACAAAAGATGTATCAGAAAGCCTATACTCTCCTTATCAGATATGTCCGAGGAATTTGAAGTAGACTAAAAATGACTACAGTGTCTGTTTTAAGAAGATAGGTTCAGGCACTAACTATTTATAGAGAAAATGTAAAATGAATGTGATGCATTATCTCAGTTTTCAACTGTTACATAATTAACTAACACAAATTAAGTGGCTTCAAGCAACTTTAATAATGCAGACATACTCATACACACACAAATACACACACCCGTGCACACACATCACACACAGCTGTTGAAAGACTTGAAGTGAGAAGATGCTTCTGAATGCTATGGGCTAACTCCCATCCATCACATATCTCCTCCCTTTTCAATCTTAATGACTATTAACTTTTCTTTTCTTTTCTTTTTTCACATATTGAAAGTAGGAACAAAGCAATAGCCAAATAAAGAGAAAAGAAAATCCTTTCCTCAAAAATGCAACTATAAAGCTAGATGAAAATGACAAAAATAAACATTTACTTCTCTGGAAATTGACCAAAGGCACAACAATCAGACACCTTTTTGCTTGCAAAACTCCTGAACTTCGGCTAAAAATAGCAGAACTTTGTGGCATCAAAACAACAACAGAAAACAGAACTTAGGCCCTTACCTCACATCATACATAAAGATTACCTCTAAATGAATCTGAGACCAAAATGGAGTTAAAACTACAAAATTTAAAGAATAAAACACAGGAGATAGTCTCCATGGTCTTTGGTTGAGCAAAGAATTCTTAGACAGGATAACAAAAGCACAAGCCATTAAAAAAACAAAACAACACTTGATAAATGGGACTTCACCAAAATTTTTAAAAGACTCAAAATAGTGTCAAAAGTCACCATTAAGAAAGGCAAGCCTCAGACTAGGAAAACTACTTGCAATTATATATCTAATCAAGGATTGGTATGTAAAATACATAAAAATGAAAATCAATAATAAGACAAAAACAATAAAAAATGGACAAAAGATTTGAATAAACATTTCCTCAAACAACATATACACGTGGCCAATTAGTACATGAAAAAATGCTCAACAACATTAATCTTTAGAGAAATGCAAATTTAAACAACAAAGAGATACCACTACTCACCCTGTAGACAGGCAATACCAAGCCTTGGCCAGGACATGGAGAATGGGGAAACCTCATACGTTGTTGATGGGAATGCGTTGAGGTGCAGCCACTTTGGAAAAGAGTTTGGCAGTTGCTCAAAATGTTCCACCTACATCACATGACTCAGAAATTCCACTCCTAGGAGAAATGCTAACATATGTCCACATAACGACGCAACATGTGAATGTTGATTGGAGCATTATTCATAACATCTCAAGAAGTTGGAAACATTCCAAATGTACAATCAGCTGGTGGGTGGATAAACAAAACATGGTACATCCAACAATGGAAAACCATTCAGCCATCAAAAGGAACTGGTAGGTACGTGGTATAAAACAAAGAACCTCAGAAAACATTATACGAAGTGAAAGCAGCAAGACACAAAAGACTTCAGCGTGTATGATTCCATTTCTGTGAAGAACCTAGAAAAGGCAAACTTAGAGAGACAGAAAGCAGATCAGTACTTACCTGGGCTGGGGTGGGAGTGAGGATTGAAAGGTGAGGTTTGTAACGCGTGTGTGAAATGAGTACCAGGACGCATGGTGAGATGATGGGAGTGTAACTGTGTATGGTGATGGTTGCACAGCTCTATAAATCAGTTAATTCATAGTAAATAAATTATTCATCAATAAAGCTGCCTAGGAATGTGTTTTACATGAGTACAGTATTTCATCTTCAGCACTTCTTTGGCCTTAGGATATCTTTCTTTTACACACACACACTTACACTCACATGCACGCAAGCATGCACATATGAATATATTCGGTTATGTGTGTTTTACCCAGCCTGCCCCCTCAGACTTTTGATTTCTCTTCTCATTCTCATCATTCCATGTGTTCTGTTATGTAGCAGATTCTTTCCCAACTTTGCTCATAATCTCCTGTCCGTGAAGCAAGAGCCTTCTCCTCTACAGTTTCCAAAACTTTCTTTGTGAGGTCCTTTTCAAATCCACTATATTTTAAACAATACATTTGACATCAAACTTCTAAAAACAAGGTCTGTACGGCATGCATTTTATAGAAATAAATTATTGTTTTATTTCATGCAGCGTAGGCATGCATACATATGACATTTTTCAATTATCATGAAAATCATTCCTTAGTGCGCCTCGGCAGTGGTAAATAGAGGTAGAATTAAAATCGGGGTTCGTAATGATTAAGAACCATCTCAAGAGCATGTCACTAATGGTGGAAGGGAATTAAGGGAGAAACAAAGCCCTCAGTCATGCTTTGCTGTCATGTGGAGGGCTCTGTCCAAGGCTGTGCTCACGAAGGTTCCACAGTCCCCACCTGGGCCCCATACCAGTCCCAAGGGGCTATGGGAGCCATCAGTGAGTCACACAAGGAGCAGGAGAGTGAGGACATATGGGGAGGTAAGGAGGATGCCCTCCGGAGATTTCTTGCACGATGGGGTATGAGGGAGGCATCTAGAAATTGTTCAGGTTAGACCTGAGCGAGAGAGTCTTTCACTCTTTCACCATGGAAACCCAGTCATGCCGCACAGGCTGAAATGGGTGTGGGGTACAGGGGCGGTCATCTTGTTCAAGGTTTAACAGTGTGAAGCAGATGAAGCTGTGGCTATTATTCCCATTTGAGTGTTGATGACCTGAGTCATCCGAAGATGAGTCAGGAGGCCAGGACTGGAATACGAAGCTTCTTCCTTCCAATATTTGGGTTGGTTTGGTTTGGTCTGACTGTGATGTATTGCCTCACGTTTAGAAGACAGTTGTTTGTAATGATTTGTTATTTTAATGTTTCTCTGGAACATAAAAACTGAATGTGACCATCTTGGCTAAAGAAGACCCAATCTAAGGCCCTTCTATGTGCTCTTCCAACCTATTAAATGCCATGTAGGATATTCTGTGTGTCCTGTAAGAAATTGCCCAGTTATTCTATTCTGCTTCATTGACTTAGAAGAGAAAAACCTTAGAAAGAAAAACTATGTTTTTAATTATTAATTTTTCAAATCTGAATCCTAAAAGACTTCCATAATTTAGACAATCCTCCCTTCTGGTTCTACCTTCAGCTAAGTTGTGCCAATTTTTATACTACGGACAATCTATTCAAGTGCCATTCTTGAAAACATTGACATATTCCAGGAGGGGGAACAGCCCATTTTTATCAGTACTTAAATATGTCATTCAATACCCAAAGCCTCAAAGGATTGCTTCAAGAAGATAACTTAAAACCCAGAGTTTGTTTTGAATATTATTTATCTACTGACAAGGAATTTTCAACAAACTGTTAAGATACTTACGTCTACAAGTATTTATCAACTGTGGTAACTGGACACCTGGTTCTGTTCGTGCCACTGGTGTTACTGACAGACTCCATGCTGACAACAGACTTCCCTGAGCTCTTACTCTGCAGCTAAAAAGCACAGGATCTCTTATAAAGATCTGAAATTTTATATGACCCGGCCAGTATGGCTCGGTGGTTGAGCATCTACCTATGAACCAGGAGGTCACTGTTCATTGCTAGTCAGGGCACATGCCCAGGTTGTGGGTTCAATCCTCAATAGGGGGCATGCAGGAGGCAGCAGATTGATGATTCTACCTCATCATTGATATTTCTATCTCTCTCTTCCTCTCCCTTCCTTTCTGAAATCAATAAAAGTATTTTAAAAAGACACTGAAATTCCCTCGGGAAATGGCTATCAGCAGACGTGGTGGTTAAATTTGGTTGTCAATTTGCCTGTCATTTATCCACAGAGATTTTAAGTCTCTTAGTTTTCCAGGCTGATAAAAAAAAATGGCTAATGGAATTGATGTGGTACCAGAGAAAATTCCTTCTGGAGAAACACAATGCAAACTCTAATAGTTTAACTGGACCGCATAACCCTCCCCAGGTGGGAGAGACCCAGTGAGGCTTCCGATCTTGAAGAACTGATTCTCAAAATAAAAAATGGCTGAACAGCTAGATTTTACATCTTTTTTATTGAGTTTAAATTTCACTATCACTTTAAATTATTTGGGAAATCACTTTTGCGAGTTAAAATAATAGTTGTAAGAAAAAAAATGTAAGGTCTTGTAGAGCCAATCTTTTATAGCATGTTTACAGACCTTATACTCAAATACCTTTAACTACATCCTCTTTAAGGTTGCCAATAATCACAGGACTTTTAAACTGCTAGAAAATTCTTATAAACATTTACATGTGCCAGAAAAGATCTGGTGTTATTTCTATCCAAATAGATTTCTATCCAAATGTCCAATCAAGTAAATGATCTGCCATCTAGTACATAAACCTTCTGCATATTTGACTTAATTTTGCTAAATAAAAACCAAGTAAAACTGTTTTGTGTACACAAGCCAATGTTTACCAAACTCTTTTAATTACTGAACCAAAAGAACTAGCTTCAAAATGAGGGAAGCATGCAAGAGGCAACCAATCAATGCGTCTCTCTCACATTGATGTTTCTCTCTCTCTCCCTCTGTCCCCCCTCCTTTCCTCTCTCTCTAAGATAAATCAATGGAAAAAATAACCTCAAGTGAGGATTAATAAAAATGTGATAACTATTCATAGCTAATACACTATACAGAAAAAAGCTATAGGCCTGGGGCAGGGCAAAGAATGTTAAGCAAACCAGATCACCCCTGTGAGTGTGAGCTTTCCCCTCCTGCTGCTGAGAGATTCCCTCCCTGGGCTCGGCTTCCTCACCCATAAAATGAGACAGTTGAGAAGTCCCTTACAATTTTAGCAGCTAAAGATTTTAGTGAGACCACTATCCTATAGTTGAAATTTTAATAACTCTTATTGATTAGATAAGTAATGGTGTTCTGTAGATTGCAAAGTGTATTTGTGTCTTATCCTATTTTATCCTCAAAATTTCCTGTGAGATGGTATAATTTTACCCACTTTTTAAATAAGGAAATTGAGAGTTTAAGAAATATTCCTAAAATCACACACTGGCAATGACAAACTCTCATCTTAAATCCAGATCATCGGATCACATCCCGTTCCCATCACGTTTCTAATACTTTCAGAAAATCACTCTTAAAAACAACTCTTTAAATGATGTGGCACTCATGTTTTCAACATTTTAATCACCTTGGAAAGCTAACAGAAAAGCTTTCAATCAAAACGAGTACACTTGTCTTATCTTTCCTAAGATACAGGCTATAATCCTGAGAAGCAGCTAATGATGTCGAAAGGAAAAGGGGGAAATTAACTAGAGTAGGCAATAGAACATCTGTGTCTCTTCTCTGCGTCTTGTAAAACTGAGACACTGGGAGCTGACACTTAACATCTCAAGATAATAAGCACGACATTTACTTTTATACCCTCATAAATGCAATGTCTATTTTCAATTTGCCTGCCAACATAATGAGCTATATTCTTTATGTAAAGATAGTATCATCACTAAACACACATATAAAATCTCTAAGCATTTTTGTACTGGGTTGACTGAAGAAAATATTTATTTTAATCTAGCCTTGACCTTTTAAAGTTAGAAATATTCTGTGGGCCTTGTTTTAGCCACCAGATCTGAAGAATAAAATAAATTTATTTAAAAGTGTCTATAATTATTTGGGATGAGAATTTAGAATAAATTAAAATAATATAAACCAATAATATCTTAATTTTCTGATCTGGAGTGTGGATAACTTAACTTTTATGAACTGTGCACATTAATTCAAGAATTATTTTGAAGGACTATTATGTGGCAAACATTGTTCTAGGCCTTGGGGATTCAACAGCAAACAAAGCACAACTTCTTTCCTTGGGAAGCTTATATTTTGTTGGGGGAGACAGATAACAAATAAACAAATGAATATAGGATTTTCCAGATGTTAATAAGGGCTATGGGGAAAACAATGTAGGATAAGGAGGAAAGACCAGGTGGCAGAGCACTGGGCAGAGAGGTCAGGCAGAAAAAAAAACAAAACAGCACATACAAAGGCCCTAGAGCATCACATGTACAGTGGTTTAAGGCAAAGTTAAGAGTCCACATGACTGGAGTAAAGTGGCAAGTGATAGGAAATGAGGTCAGAGAGGTTCACTCTGCTTGAGGAGATCCTTGGAGTCCCCTTTGTAGAGTAGGGTCATGATCTGATTTGTATTTAACAAGGATCTTTCTGATCAGGTGTGAAGTATACACTATAACGGGACAAGGTCAGAGGCAGAGATCACCAGGAACAATTGCACAAGTCCAAGTGAGCATGTACAGTGAGTTGAGAAAGGGTTATACTAGGAAGTTATATGTGGCAGTGAGATGGTTCCGGTCAAAGGAAGAGCTGTCAGCATTTACTGATGGTTTGGCCTGAGAAAGTGGAGGATGAATATTCTTTTCAAAAAGATGGGACAGTGTGAGTGTAGCAGATTGGCGGAGTGGGGATTATGCAAATCAAGAGTTTGATATTGGTCATGCTAAATGTGGGATGCCCCTGACATGTCCAAATGGAAATGTCAGTTAGACAGTTGGACATGTGAGCTTTGAGTTCAGCAGAGGTCCCTGAAAAATGAGTCCACCGAGGAAGCAGGGGTGGCTAGAGAAAAGATAAGCTTTAACTCCTGTGGAGTCCACAAATATTGAGGTGAAGAGAAAGGCAACAGTGACTGACAAGAAGCAGTCAAGGAGGCAGGAGGCGGGGGCAGGGAGGGGGAGCAGTGTTTTGGAAGCCAGGCGAAGGAAATATTTTAAGAAGAACATGAGCTACATTGACTACTGCTTCAAGGTTGAGTAAGACAAGAACTAAAAAAAATCGACCATTGGGTTGGCAATCCAAAGGTCTCCAATAACCTTAATACCAGCTGTTTCAATGCAGTAAAGAGACAAGAACCTAATTGGAGTTGGTTTAGGAGAGAAGAGGAATAAAGCAAATGGAGAACACACATAGAGTTTACATTTTTGAGGAGATTTGCTGCAAAGAGAGCAGAGAATTAGAGTGAGAGGTGGAAGGGATGGTAGTGTCAAGGGAGAATTCTTTCAAGATGGGAGCCATAAGAATATAGTTGTATTAGTGGCCTGGTGCACGAATTCATGCACATTGAAAGGAAATTAATTAGAAGAAATATTTTAATATCGCTATTTGCCCTTTCTCTATAATAGAAGTGTCAACCAAATTCACGATCGACAATGACAGAGTGAAACACACGTGTGCGATTGACACCAGCAAGAGCTTGCACGAGTCAACTTAGCCTTTTATAGATATAGAATAAACTTGCCTAATTAGACCTGCTTTCTGATGTAGTCAAACTTTTTCCAGCCCAGTGAAGCACCCCAACTTCTCTTTCAGGTAATTGTCAGCAACACAGCAGTAAATATCAACACGAAGCAGATTATTATTGTAGATCAGGCAGGGAGAACAAAGGGTAAAATATTTAACTGCAGCAGTGTTTGATTATATTCTATGCAGTGAGAAAACCTGAAGTCATTTTCAAGGTCCACTATTTTATACTTCTTTTCAGTCGGGTCAAGTTTCTAAACTTTCTAAGTCTCCATTTTTCGGCTAATGAAAAGAAAATGGGATTCCACTGAGTCTCCTATCTACCTATCCCAGGACTTCTGTCAGGACCAAATGAGATGAGGCACGGGAAAGTGCTTCACAGACATTTGGTTAAAGTGTAAAATGTTTGTACCTGGCTATAAAGCAAGTCGTGTTCCTGGCCTGAAGAAATTCCAAGGAGGCTAGTCGCTAGGGAGAGGAAGCTGGGCTTTGCTACATGACGTAATTACCCAGATGGACACTTAGCATATTAGCCTTTTATATATATCGATAGCCTTTTATATATATCAATAGGAAATGTGATTAGTGCAGGAGAAAGAGGAAGAGATTTTGAGAGAGTGAACCTGGAGCAGATAATAGGGGATGGGATACAGTGCATAAGAAGGGTTTAGGCAAGAAAACGCACAGAACAATTATGGTGAGAAGAAAGATAATACTGTTCAGATAGAGATGGGTTGATAGATATGGTGGTGAGAACATGCAGAATATCCTTCCTAACTGCCTCTGTTTCCCCAGTGAAAAATGCAGCAAGATCATCAGTTGAGAATAATTGAGAAGAATGTTTGGAAGTTTGGGGAAAAGTTGTGGACTAATGACCTAACATAATGGGAGAACAAAGCAATTAGGGAAATATAACATACTAGGAGCCCGGCACATGATTCAAAATCACGCAGTGTTGTCCACTGTAGAGTCACCGGTCTGGCCCTGCCTCCCTCCCCGGGCCCTGCAGCAGCCGCGGCCACTGCCAGTCCAGCCCTGCTTCACTCCCCAGGCCCCACAGCAGCCGCGGCCGCTGCCGGTCTGGCCCTCCCTCCCTCTCCAGCCCTTGAAGCAGCCACAGCTGCTGCTGATCAGGGCCTCCCCCAGCACAGGCACACGGAGGCCCCTGCTGCCCTGCCCCTGACGCTACGTGCACAACCTCCTCCTGTCCGGTCAACCCGTTACCGCGTCCCAGTTAATTAGCATATTTCTCTATTATTTATATATATTATATATCTATTTGCTGACACCACTGAGTCCATTTGAGATCAGTTGTCATTAACTTTTTTAAGTTGAAATGACTCTGTGCTTTTCTCCAGCCTTGCTCAGTTTCCTGGGTACAAGGGCTTTATTAACATTATGTTTTTCCATGCAAGTGGGTGAACATTCAGAGTAAGATTGAAAGGAAGACTGAGAGTTTTCGGCAAGAGCACTATGGAGGTGGCAGGGTCAATGAATTAGAGTTCTCTGTGAGGTCAATGAGTTGTTGGTATCTTAGAAAGTTAGGGATAATATGTATATGGGAAAGACAAGGTGCAGTTTTCAGAGAATGAGACACTTCAAGCTAAGATTATGGAAGGTGACAGAGCTGTTGGTAATGAATTCTAGAGTCTGAACATGAAAGTAGTGATTGAGAAAAAATGGAGAAAGAGATTGTTGGAGATAAAGGTAATGAGCATCTATTTCTCTTCAGTTATACACAGAGCAGTACTGAGGCTAGCGGAGAGGAGAAAGCACCAAGAGCAAGAGAAATCTTTGGAATCTTTTGGCTGTCCTACTAATTGTGTGAGGACCTGCAGAGAGTGTTTTATGGGAAGCAAGCATCACTCTGAGGATCACCTCTGCTGCCATGTCAGTGGAATATTCAGACACATGGAACCCTGTGGGCACCTACTGGAAGTTATGATAGTCGGAGCAAATCTATAGCAAAATCAGAAAAATATACAGTATCCCAGTCATATGACAATTCTGTGCTCCTCAGATGGCCCAAAGATGATCTACTCTGATTCACTGAGTGGTCTTTCTAGGGAAGACCCAGGGCATGCATTGTGGTCATTAAGGACACATCATAATGTCAGAAGAGGGTCAATAGTCTCTCTACTTCCTGGTAGGTTACTTCTCTTGTCCTCTTTAGAAAACAAAAAGGGTTTGAATATATCTTCAGTTATGTAGGCCTTCACTTCCAAAACTCCAATGAGAGCTAGGGTGAAATGTGGATGAAAAATGGAAAATGAACTGCTGAGCAAAAACTGTACTATGCATTAAGGAACAGGGATGCAAAAAGTACCTCCTGATTTTAAGAATACATAAATTTTTTAAAAGAACATGTTGTATTGAGTGAGACAATAAGTGCTATTAATTATATACTCATTAGAAATTTATATGCTTATGGGAGAAAGAAAATACTAGAGTATATTTGGGTAAAGCAAAAAGAAGGGACAAAGGCATGATAAAGCTGACACAGAATTACTATATAGCAGTGTTGGGAAACTTCATCCATTCAGAGAGCTGACATTGACCCGTTAGTTCAAAGTAGAACACCTGCCAAGGTCTGACCTTGCTGCTATTTTCATTGACCTGAGGTCAGAAGAAGCATAGAGGGAGACTGTCACCAGAATTAATTCCAGCCAACAGGAAGAAGTACATTGCAATGGAAAAATTACCTTGAGAAAATAAATGGGTAATTCATTTCAGAGGAATGGGGAAAGCTTCCCTTGTGTGATTCTTGAGGCAGACCTCAAGTACAAAGGAAAGAATCTGATTCTATGTTCTGGATCTTTCTTAGGAAAGATGGATTAAGAGAGTTTGAAAGCTCCAAAAATGTAATTATCTAGGCATAACTAATTATTCCAATGAAGTAGAAAAGTGACAAGAAAATGAAAAAATAAATGAGTGAGTCCCACAGGCTGTTCTCAGTAAATTAAGATCATAATAGATGTGAACGACAGCAGGAAAATTAAGCACATAGCCAAGGACAAATGAAAGATTCTGGCATGGACAAATCAAGAAGGTGAAATCCTCAAGACAGCTGAGGGGTTTTATATTTATTTATATGTATATAGCTTTTTAATGGCTTTATTAACATTATGCTTTTCCATGCAAGTGGGTGAAATTACTGTTGACAGGAACAGAAGACTGAATGCCAAAGCAATCTCCACTTAGAAGCTGGTAACACGGAACCCACTTGACACATGGAAATTACAGAAGGTTCCCAGCAAACGGATCAGTAAAGGCATATCAGGAAACACAAGGGGGGAAAACACAGTGGAAATCACAGTTTTAATCTCATGGAAAATGGCAGGAGTCAAGGTGTAAGGCAAAATTCATCATGATGGGCATGGTGATTAGAGAGTTCCCCCTTGAGGACACGCTACTAATTCCTCAACTGCAGCTCCTAGATTTTCTCCTGATTTCTCTCATCTCCAGGAACATTTCCATATCAACTCCATCCCATCATTGACCTGCCTAAGGGAGGAAGCCCATCAGAGGTAAGGGACCAGTCAGGGAACCTAGCCCCCTCAATCATTTCCTCCCAAAGCACGGTATTCCTCTTTATTCTGCATGGGCTGCTCCATTTCATTTTCCTGGTGGATATCTGCCATGATGAGATTCTTTTCTGCGTTTTTTTTTTTTTCTAAGCCTATGCTTGCTGTCTGCTCCTCCTCCCTATTCTCTTTTAAAGAAATTTTTTTCATTGATTTCAGAGATGAAGGGAGAAAGAGATAGAAAAATAGAAACATCAATGATAAGAAAGAATCATTGATCAGCTGCCTCCTGCACACTCCACACTGGGGATGGATCCCACAACCCTGACTGGGAATCAAACTGTGACCTCCTGGTTCATAGATCAACACTCAAACACTGAGCCACACTGAGAGGGCCTCCTCCCCCTATTTTTGTTGAAAGTGCTCACCCAGGAGATGCCAGCTCACCTGAGAGTTTATACTATTACATGCTAAGAAAAAAAACAAACAAAATAAGATAGACCCTACTTGAGATGGTTGTTTGAATGTTAATGGATAATGGAAAGAAATAAAAACATCTCCTATATTTTTATTTTATTTGGCTGTTCTCTCAACTTGATAGACATTCAAAGAATAAAAAAATTATCTAAAATAATCAATAATTTACTCAAACGCTGCATGTTAAAACCATTAGGTTGAAGGATGTTGGGCAACAGAATATTTGCTCAGTGTTAGCTACAGCTTACTTACTAATGGTCAAAAATGTTTAACCTGAATATAAATAAGATTTTAAACCTAATTCCCAATTAACAGAAAATGCTAGGGTCAGAAAAACCAATTATATGTACTTTAAATTTAGAATAGTCTACCATAAAAATATCCTGATAGTTTCCCAAAAACAGTGTTATAAAGGAATTTAAAAGTGAGGGGGAAATGTTTTAGAAAAAAAAAACCCTAAATTAACACATAAACTTTATTTAAATATTAGTTCAATTATACCACAAGAAACTAGAAAAAGAAAAGGAAACTAAACCCAAAGTTAGCAGGAAGAAGAAAATAATAAAAATTAGAGCAGAAATAAAATTGAGACTGGAAAACAATAAAATACAATAAAACTAAAAATTGGTTTTATGTAAAGAACAACAAAATTGACAAATGCTAGACTAACCGAGGGGGGAAAAAGAAAGAAAACCCAAATAAATGAAATTATAAATTAAAGAGGAAACATTACAACTGATATCAACCACAGAAATATAAAAAAAAAACTAAGAGACTACTATGAACAATTATATTCCAACAAACTGGATAACTTAGAAGAAATGGAAAATTTCTAGAAACATACAAGCTACCAAGACTGAATAATGAAGAAATAGAATATCTGAACAAACCAATAATGAGTAAAGAGATTGAATCAGTAATCAAAATCATCCCAGCAAAGAAAAGCCCACAGGACCAGTTGGCTTTATGGGTAAATTCTATAAAACATTTAAAGAATAAATAATCTTCCAAAAAATCTGAAGAGAAGGAAATACTGCCAAACTCATTTTACAAAGCCTAATTTACCCTGATATCAAAGCTATTCAAGGACACTACAAGAAGAGAAAACTAAAGTCCAATATCCATGGTGAACATAGATTCAAAAGTCTTCAACAAAATACTAGCAAACTGAATTCAACAGCACATTAAAAAGATCATACACCATGATCAAGTGGGTTTTATTCCAGGGATGCAAGGATGGTTCAAGATATGCAAATAAATAAATATACATTTAAAGTATAAAAATCATATGATCATCTCAATTGATGTAGAAAATCTATTTGGAAAAAAAAAGTCATCATTCTCTCATAATTTAAAAAAAGAGAACAAAAACCTCTTAACAAATTAGGTATAGAAGAATATACCTCAACATAATAAAGGCCATATAGGACAACCCCACAGCTAACATACTCATACTTTTCCTCTAAAGTCAGTAGCAGACAAGGGTACCGCTTTTATCACTTCTGTTCAACATAGTATTAGAAGTCCTAGCTGCTGGGGCTGACCGGCAGACCCCAAATGACAGATGAATGATGACTCTGACATGTTTCTGTGAAAGGGAGGCTAAGGGACTACCTGGCCATAGCCACCAAGTAGCCTCATTCACCTGCCTCCTCAGGCTTTTATTGTAACAACAGTTTGAACTAAAATGAACTATTAGGTACTCTCAGCAGGTAAGCATCCTTGAGAAAACACATGCTTCTATCATGTCCTTTAAGCAAGGACGTGTCTAAGTAAACATCTGCGGGCTCAGACTTGTTT
Organism: Cnephaeus nilssonii; assembly: GCF_951640355.1. Taxonomy (NCBI): domain Eukaryota; kingdom Metazoa; phylum Chordata; class Mammalia; order Chiroptera; family Vespertilionidae; genus Cnephaeus; species Cnephaeus nilssonii. The sequence goes on along the minus strand of NC_137079.1, from coordinate 3,211,146 downwards.
GGAAAAGTCAAGGCAGGGGCTGCCGCCTTCAGCAAGATCACCCCCAGAGGCCCCCGACCTTTCGGAGAATCCTCCTTACAGACATTCCAACCAGGTCCCGTGCTTCCCCATAGTAGCCAGAACAATTAGGCAAGAAAAAGAAATAAAAGCCATCCAAATTGGAGAGAAAGAAGTAAAAGTGTCTCCATTTGCAGGTGATATGATCTTGTACATGAAAAACAAAAAAACACTCTACCAAAATAAACCTGTTAGGACTAATCAATGAATTCAGCTCCTCTACCCCTTGCTCCCAATAAAGTAGTTCTTGAGCTCCCATGCATGGTGTGAACCTCTTCAATGCTTTCCTGCTCTCTCAGAGGGTCAGTTCTAGTCTTCCCTCCCTTCTCTATTCACCTAGAAACCACGGTGCATTATTTCAAGTATACACACCAATCATCCTTGAATGAGCCATAGTCTTCTGATATGATAAAAAAAAAAAGAATTTTATCATATTATCTGCATAAGTAAAACACCTTCTTTTGGCAAACACCCCTTATATTCAAAGTTTATCCAGTTTATGAAAACTATTATGTTACTATAAGGATAGCATCTTTTAAAAAGCTTAGTTCTAACTAAAATTTCACAAGTGAATCTAAGATGTCAAAAGAGAAAGCTAAAATAAATTGTATGTTGACTTTTTACTTCTTGTCTTCCTAGCTAAGTTTTATGGGTAACAGTATATTTGACTGTAAATATAGTCTAACATTTCCCATTCTTTTATATAAAGAAAAAGTTTAGGAGAATAATCACAGAACCAAAATCAGAGAAATTTTCAGACATGGTAAGAAACTTTCCTTCCTGGGTTGGTGAGTTAATGTGGGATATTAAAATTAAAACACCTCTGAGTGGACTCCATTTCAAAGCAAAAGTGTCAGCTTTTATCAATGCTTATTGAAGTATCCAATCTTTATCTTGGCACTTTTGCAAGTTGTATCTTACGTTATTCATATAAATTAATGGCATCATTGGGCTTTTTGCCAGTGGGAGAAAAAGTGTATGAATATTACCTATCCCAGAGGGGACAGAGCGTACTGGAAATTAAAATACAGGATTGGAGTTTCCCCTTTTGGGTCAGGATACTGTGAATTAGATTATTCATACAGACCATGAGGTTATGTGAGCGAACCTAATTTAAAGATTACAGAGAACTAATACAACTCTGTCTCTGGTAGGCACACAAAAACACTAACACAAATTCTGCTAAAAGGATTTGACAAATTAATTAAAGCCGATTTGAGGATTATAAAACCACAAGACTCAATTTCATAAACAGCTTAAAACAAAATATAACCTAACTTTTAAAGCCTTAGCAATAACAGTTTTCAGCATGGTTTTGATTGAAATATCACGTTATCTTCTTCAATTAAATAATCCAAATGAAGACACCATTCCCTGTGAACCAGGGATTGCCTTTTCTCTATGTTTCACATAATCTGGGGTTGATCTTTGGGTTTCATGTTACAGCATCCGAGGTGAATGCATAGCTTATTTTTGCTTTGTGGAGAGACATGTCTGGAGTCATGACTAAACAATTGGCCTTCCCAGGGGCTTGGAAACAGCAGAGCATGTGGGCATCTTACATGTGACTCACTGGACATCAGCCAAGTTAATTATCCTCCCTGTGCCTCAGTTTCCTTATACGTAAAATTGTGTCTCGATCATAAATTGTTGTAGGATTTGAGTTCATATGTTGTGATGTGTTAAGAGCCTACCTGGCATATAGAAAGTGTTTTTAGAAGTGCTTTATAAATGTTTGCTAAAACCAATGACAGAGGCATGAGGGGTAATCTAACAGATCTCAAATCTGGGATTGGAGCTTCATGGCTAGGAACCATTGTTCTTCAGTAAGAGGGTCGTAAGTTCAAATGTTGATCCGCCATTTACTGGATGCATGACCTTGAACATGACCTTTAATCTTTCTAGGCCTCATTTTCCCCACAGCACTTGGAACATAAGATCTCAATATTAGTAGTAGTAGCATCATCATTACCACCAGAGCATCAGAAAGAAGTCATCAGCATGGTCAACTACCTCTCATTTGACAGCCGATGGATATTTCCAAGCTCCACACTGGTTATGGCTTCCTTAGGTCTTATTTAAGTGACATACCCATAAGACTTAACTGTCCCTGAAAACAAGATCCTACAAAATTGGTGTTGCTGGGAAGTAAGGGACTGCTAAGAAATGACCCCATATCATGACGAGACTGGGTCACAGCTGTAGCACTGACAAAGAGAAAGTTACTGAGAGTCTGTCTGGCAGAAGGAAATTGTAAAGGTTAACAGAGCATAGATGTTGGGATGGTTGTAACAGAGTTTTCCTTGTTTCCACTCTGAACACAAAGTGCAACTGTTTACTAGTATTCTCCATACTACAATATTGGTCAATAAAATCAATTCAGTCAAGTAAAGTGGGCTTTCCAAAGACGTCCAATCCAAATATCTAAGAGGACAATTCAGTCAAGATTGTTAAACCAACTTTTCCAACCCAGAACTACCACAGTCACACATGTAAATGTGTTGTATACACGTGTTGAAGTTGTGTATGTTTAAAGCACGTAGACTTGTAATTAAATTCATTTCAGTGAGAATTCTAACATGTAGACATTTTTGAAATTTATTCTATGATATACCAAGATTTCTGAAGTAGGTTATTCTAAAAAATCAAAACGTGGTCTTTAAAAACAGTAGCACTGCCCTCACTCTGCCAAAAATGTTCATGTTGTGACACAGACCCTCTGGGAACTCGTTGGACCAGCCTCATGCCGTGGTACTAATCCACTGAATCTACTACTAATTGTTAAATAAACAATGTAGCTCTACATTCGACATGGGAGATGGGGAAGTAACAGATACTTGGAAACACTGGGAAATTATTTTTCAGGATTATTAAGACAAGAAAGAGTCTGAGCTGAGAAGACAGTATGATAAGCAGGACCCATTTGAATTATAAAAATAATGTAATTACATAAGATGATTAATTAACTTCCACAATACATAGCACACTATTTTGTACTTACAGTCCCCTAAAAATATTGGAGAAAGATGTTGCGACAAGAATTGCATTCTTGTGTACTTAGAGCGAGTCCAGGAAAAGACAAAAATCCAATCAGACACAAGCATGGAAGTTACCCTCAGGATGCCATTGGAATCGGGGCTCCGATGAAAAGAGTGCATTCCGGAAGTCACACTCAGGCAGCGAAAATGTAGCAAGCTTCCTCCCAGCCACCAGGGGCAGGAAGGGTAGCTTGCACGTGGTGAATGTCTTCTTGCTCTTTTGCTTTCTGCTATAGAAGGTCGGCTGCTGGCCTCACCCACTGCCCTCAACTTTTAGATGCAAATGGATCCCAATACATGAGTACTGATCTGTCATTATTAATGACAAATTAGTCAGGAAGTCACCTGACCATGTCATTTGCCCATCTCTACACAATAAAGACCAAGTTCCTTAGTCTGGTGTGTACAGTTCCACAGTTCAGCCCTGTCCCCATTCATCCCCCACACTCACTCTGGCCCAAATAGCCTCCGGGTCCACCTGCTTCTTCTTCTGACTCTTCCCATTTAGTCTCCTCTGTTTGAAAGGGTGTGGGCTACCCAAGCCTCCTTCAAGTTCAACCTACCCATTGCCTCTGATGTAAAACCTTGCCTGCCGCCCCTTGTCTCAGTTCAGTCAGTAACAGCGGTTATAATGTGGCGCACTGAACCTTACCATGCATCAGGAAACGTTCTCCATAGAAGAAAGAGTAGGGGCATTACTCCTGCTCTTAGAGACTCGAGTCCAACTACTCAGGTGGTCACCGTGGCTCTGTTACTTACTAGCTGTGTGACCTCGGGGCCTAAGTGACCTCTCCAGGCCGCAGTTCCTTCCTCTGTAAAGTGAATCTGAGAGTAGCCCCACCTCCTAGGCTGCTGTGATGCATACGAAGTCCTTAGTGACACAGTAAGGGCTGTGTGTGTGAGAGGATGTGTGATTTCCCAGCACAATCACGGGTAAGTTAAGGCTTATGATTAAGTAACTTAACAAGCTAGTAACTGGCAGAGATGGGAATTAAACAAAGGGCTCTCTAACCCCAAAGCTATTCACGTAGCCACTGTGTTATCGTGCCTCCAGGAATGGTAAAATCCCTCCAGATACCCAAGTGTCTTAAACATTTCTTTGTTAGCACTCACCTGTTACAATCATAATCACCTGCTTAAACACGGAGCCCCCTGAGAACAGGGTCCGCGTTTCCTTTCCTCTGTGCTGGCCTCATCCTTGGGTTTTCCTCACCCCAGCACAACGTCCGCTCACTACGAAGTTGCAGCATTGGGTTCAGCAAGTGACTGAGTGGTTATTAAGGATGCAGAGACCATCCTATAATAATCCTCTTCTTTGGATACCAGAGTCTCAGAAATAGCGTCATTCGGAAAGCTGAACATGTCATAGAGGTGGGATTGACATTTGGGACAGGATAGCTTGCTCCTATATGACATCATATATATATAGCTACTTATATATCTACTAGAGGCCCAGTGCATGAAAATTCATGCACTGGAGGGGGGTCCCTCAGCCCGGCCTGCCTTCTCTCACGGTCCGGGAGCCTTTAGGGGCAGGAGGCAACCCAGCCATCAGGGGAAGGTGACGCCCCATCACACCTCTGCTGCTGCCACTGCTGGCAGCGCAAGCCTTGGCCGGCCCTGGTTACCTGAGCCTCGGGCGGCCCTGGGAGGCTAGGCAGCCTCCATACGAGGCTTGCCTGCACCTTGGGCCGGCCCTGGGTGGCTGAGCAGCTGCTGTCTGAGGCTTGCCTGTGCCTCAGGCTGGCCCTGGGTGGCGAGGGGGCTGAGGAGACTGGGGGACTCCCGAGGCGAGCACATGGAGTGGCTGGGCCTACCTGGGGGCTGACCCAGCCTTGTCACATGCCTGCCGCCCCAGCGAGGCTGAGGAGACTAGGTGCTGCCATCTTGTGGCTGTGGGCACCACCATCTTTGAGGGTGGGGCAGTCAATTAGCATATTCCCTCCTTATTGGCTGTGGGCACCACCATCTTTGAGGGTGGGGCAGTCAATTAGCATATTCCCGCCTTATTAGGTACGATTTCACCTAAATCCACAAATTCCAAGGAAACGGAAGCAGTACCCTTGCCTTGGGGTTGCTCCGTGGTTTGTCATTGTAGATCAATAAAATGCAATCTGCCGAAACCGGTTTGGCTCAGTGGATAGAGCGTCGGCCTGCGGACTCAAGGGTCCCAGGTTCGATTCCGGTCAAGGGCATGTACATTGGTTGCGGGCACATCCCCGGTGGGGGGTGTGCAGGAGGCAGCTGGTCGATGATTCTTTCTCATCGATGTTTCTAGCTCTCTATCCCTCTCCCTTCCTCTCTGTAAAAAATTAATAAAATATATTTTTAATAAAAAAAAAATAAATAAAAAAATAAAAAATAAAATGCAATCTGTTCAACAAAGATTCCAGGAACCAGTACTGTGTCCTGGACCCTGTGTCCGCCTGGCTGTGCCCTTGTAAGGACTGAGGGGTACCTGAGACCAAGGGGTCATTACCTTCCCCTCTGACTGAGCCCACATCAACTCTGCAGGACAATGCTTCGGACACACGACTTCCACAGGGACAAGGGGCCATTAATGCCTCCACTCCTAGACGCTGTGGGTGAGCAAGTGGCATCTGCTTATTGGATGCAAAGGTATGGGTGACGCTTGGAAATGCTTCTGGGCTGAAATGCACACACCTGTGCAAGGGAGGCCCCTCGTGGTGAGAGACAGCGCTGAGGATGGGAGGGAACGGGCCAAGGCACGTGCTGGGGCCGGCGCCAGCCCCTGCCATCACTTTCCCTCGCGGAGCGTGCAGTGGCGTGGCCCGGGAAGTTTAAATTCAGGCCTGCATGTCCAAGCCATAACAAAAGGTAAACTTGTCCAGGTAGGAAAACAGAACATGTTTGAATGAACGTTCCATTGGATTAATTTATTATTTCTAGATATTGAGCAAACATTATGTGGGCTTCCCTCTGTACCTTTGCCCAGACACTGCTCAGGGTAGAGGCAGGCCTTCGAGCAATATTATGCCTGCCCGCAGCTGAAGAGGAAGAGCCCGCAGCTGAAGAGGAAGAGTCGCATCTCCCCGCTTCTCAGAAGAATTAAGGAGCTGCGTAAGGATGAGAGAAAGTGGTGACACAGCACTAGGAAAGCGGAGGGGTAGGTCTGATCCTTCTTTCTTTTTAAATATGTTTTTATTGATTTCAGAGAGGAAGGGAGAGGGAGAGATAGAAACATCAATGATGAGAGAGAGTCATGGATCGGCTGCCTCCTGCACACCCCTCACTGGGGATCGAGCCCACCACCCAGGCCTGTGACCTGAGACCGGGAACTGAACCGTGACCCCCTGGTTCCTAGGTCGATGCTCAACCCCGGAGCCACACCGGTCGGGCTGCTCCTTCTCGATGGGGACTGAGCCCATCATGGTGGGCAGCCTTGCTCAGAGGGCGTTCTAGTCGCTGTGAAATGACAGCACGAGGCAGGCAACGTTTTCAAACTGGACCCTTTAGCCTGACGGCCACCACAATTCTGACACAACAAGCCTGTCAGTGCGGTGCTTTCCCTAAGGAGATGTGTGCGGAGAGAAGTTCAGCCACAGGAAAAGGAGGGCTCTTTGCCGAGGCCCGGGTTCCCAGGGAGGAGGCCCCATTTCATCTGCAGGACCCCGAGGTTCCCCAGGACCCCCAGACCTGCTCCTTCGCCGGGGCAGTCCCGGGCCCCGCTGAGGACCTGGGACGTGGGTCAGCGGCGTGGCCACGGCGGCCAGGAAGGGCCACTGGCCAGGGCCGCCGGCCCATTGTTCCCGGGGCGCTTATCAGGGCCGGGGGCTGGCCCAGAGGCTGGGCGGCCGGGGCCACCTCTGCCCCCCAACCCCGGCCCTATCAGCTCGGCTTGTGCTCTGCGGACGGGCGTTATGATTTATAACTAATGGGAAGGGTGCTTTTCCTCTTCCAAAGGAGGAAAAGGCACCGTGGGGCCGTGTGGGGGGGAAGCTGCCCGTGAACCCAATCTGCAGGGAAGTCAGGTTCCCACGGCCAGAACCAAGGACGCCGGGCCCAGGCATGAGGTCACCTTCGCTGTGCCTTGCAGGACTGGAACTTTCTCCTGGGCTGCAGGAACCGTGTTCACACAGCTGAGACTTCCCCGCCCACAGCCCCCAGCAAGCCGATGCTCAGTGGGAACCGATGCTCAGTGGGAACCGGGCACAGGCTCACACTCACGGTGACTCAGACCATTGTTCCCGGGAATTCTCACCGTCCCTCCCCCACTTCCCTTTCCTCAAGAACCCCACCGCGGCCGGGGAGAAAGCCAGGTCCCACACTGCCCGAAAGCCAGGTCCCACACTGCCCTGAGCAGGCGGACGGCACCGAGACGCACCCGCTGCCTTTGCTCTGACTGTCCAGGAGCACATGTGTGAGACCCACACACAGCTCACGTTCCAGCGCCGAGTTCTCACGCACAAACTGGAATGACCAGTCGATTTCTATTTCTTCCCCCTCGTGTAGGGAAGGGGGATGGTGTTGTTGTTTAATTTCACTTCTACTGAATGTGTATCCTTGAGTCTTCTTGCATACCTGCTATAGCGATAACATTTTCATATATTTTATTTTATTTTTATTTTTTATTTTTTTGGTTAATCCTCACCCGAGGATATTTTTCCATTGCTTTTCAGAGAGCGTGGAAGAGAGAGGGAAAGACAGAGAGAAACACCAATGTGAGAGAAACACATAGATCAGTTGCCTCATGGACGTGCCCCAGGCCAGGGCGGAGCCTGCAACCAAGGTATGTGCCCCTGACCAGATCGAACCCGGGACCCTTTGGTCCACAGGCTGACACTCACTGAGCCACACCAGCCAGGGCATTTTCATATGTTTTAAACAGCAGTGGCATCGACACACTGAAAACTACATGCAGAACTTAAAGAGAAGGGAAACCCCTATAATGTATTCACTGGGCCGCACACATTGTAACAACCGTGACTTTAAGAATGATCAGTAAACAATGATGCTTAGGTTCACTTTTTCCATATAAATACCAGTACTTTAATGGCGGTTTGTAAGAGAAATTCAGGGACAAAGATGGAGTGCTTTAAGTCATAGGATGGAAAGAGGGGAAAGTGAGTGTCATATTCTAGTGACCAGATCCAAATCTGTGACTGATGGACGACAAGGTGGTGGGATAAGACGTGCAGAGGTTACCCTGGGGAGCGAGGGGTGGGGACCCCTTTTACAACAAAGTCGGGGTGCAGTCCTGAAGAACAGCAGGAATCCTACTCCTGGGGGCGACTGCAGAAGTCAGTAACCGGGTCTTCTCAGGCCCCTGAGGAACCCGGCCCCAGCCACTCCCGGGACCGACCCCAATGGGACTGCCCCAAGGGCAGGGGCCTGGCAGGGCGCAGCTGGGATGGAACCCGGAGACCCTGGATTCCACAGGCCGCTCCCTCCCGGGCCTCCGCCCACCGTCCTCATCGGGGCCCATTTTTACACTGAAACCTTAGACCCGTACCCTTATCAGTGATGCCCAACGGCTGCCCGTCCTGTGAGCCAGGGCATTTCTACCCAGAAATCAGGGCTGCGGCTCCCGGGAGGGAGGGAGCGGGAGAGGCTGCTAGCTTGGCCTTGGCCACAGGGAGAGCTGCCGCTGCCTCTCTCACGCATCCCAATGGGACGTGCTTTCTTTTTCTTTTTTCTTTTTTTATTTTATTTTATTGGTTTTTTACAGAGAGCAAGGGAGAGGGATAGAGAGCCAGAAACATTGATGAGAAACATGGATCAACTGCCTCCTGCACACCCCCCACCGGGGATGTGCCCTCAACCAGGGTACATGCCCTTGACCGGAATCAAACCCGGGACCCCTGAGTCCGCAGGCCGACGCTCTATCCACTGAGCCAAACTGGCCAGGGAGAGACGTGATTTCTGAGATTCCACTTAACTGCATCTCTGAGCATGATAAACGTCACGTGACCTGCGGACCCTTTAAACACTGAAATTGGACATCATGAATGGAAAAACCAAGCACCTGGGGGCACTCGAATGCACGCCGCACATCATGCGGGGAAGCCATGTCACAGGCTGGCCTCTGGGCCCTCACTGTCTCCCGGGGGGGGGGGGGGGGACTCCCGTGTAACACACAGACCTCACCCCTGGCCTGTTTGCAGCCCAAAGCCGCATAGATCAGAAGCCAGAAGAGCCTCAGAAGGAAAAGGAAGAGCAGTGGGCCTGTTTTGGGGAGACGTGGGGTCTGTGGACGGGCGGTGTTCCCCTGGGAGCAGCCCGCCAGGGTGGGGGCACACGCCCCTGTGTTCCCATCGCTGCACCCAGTCCAGGCTCAGTCCCCTGCTTCAGCAAACTACTCTGAAGTGCAAGGTCAGACCCCTCCCCGGAGGAGCCGGCGTCCCCGGGCAGGCTGGGGTCTGCTGGAGGAAGGCCGCAATCTCACTCCCTGCAGGGGACAGGCTCTCAGGGATGAGCTACATCTAAGGGCCTGTGGGCTTGCGGGCACGCACCAGGCGTGTATGTCTGTTACAGAGGCGTGCATGTCTGTGACAGAGGCGTGTATGTCTGTGACAGAGGCGTGTATGTCTGTTACAGAGGAGTGTATGTCTGTTACAGAGCGTGTATGTCTGTTACAGAGGCATGTATGTCTGTGACAGAGGCGTGTATGTCTGTTACAGAGGAGTGTATGTCTGTGACAGAGGCGTGTATGTCTGTGACAGAGGCGTGTATGTCTGTTACAGAGGAGTGTATGTCTGTTACAGAGCGTGTATGTCTGTTACAGAGGCATGTATGTCTGTGACAGAGGCGTGTATGTCTGTTACAGAGGAGTGTATGTCTGTGACAGAGGTGTGTATGTCTGTGACAGAGGTGTGTATGTCTGTGACAGAGGTGTGTATGTCTGTGACAGAGGCGTGTATGTCTGTGACAGAGGAGTGTATGTCTGTGACAGAGGCGTGTATGTCTGTGACAGAGGAGTGTATGTCTGTGACAGAGGCGTGTATGTCTGTGACAGAGGTGTGTATGTCTGTTACAGAGGCGTGTATGTCTGTGACAGAGGCGTGTATGTCTGTGACAGAGGCCCTCCCTCGCTTTCAGAAAGGACAGAACACTTGCCTCAAATAAACTGAGCTGCTTTTGTCCTGGCTGGCGGCTCTGTTGGTTGGCGCGTCACCCCGTCCTCCAAAAGGTTGTGGGTTCGATTCCTGGTCGGGGCTCATCCCTGGGTTGCAGGTTTGATCCCCGGTTGGGGCGAGTGCAGGGGACAGACAACCAATGTTTCTCTCTCCGGCTTCCCCTTCCTCTCTCTCTCAAACCAATCAGCATGTGCTTGGGGGAGGATGGGAAAACAGTAATAATAATAATAAAATAATAAGTAACCTGAGCGGCTCTGGTGCTGCTCCTCGGGACCCGCCCCTGCTGCAGCCCTCTGGGTGGGATGCGGCTGGCTGCGCAGCGGGAGTGACTGCCAGGCACGGCTGTCGCACAAACGCACACCACCAACCGCGGCACTCCAGTTCTGATCGCGGGGTGACCTCCCAGGCCATCGGCACCCAGGAGCGCCTGTCCTCGCTGCAGTACAAATCATTTCACCTCAAATGCAGACGGGAAGTCCCGGCGAGTCTTCCCTGCTTTCCCATTTATTGCCCAGTTACGCGTGTTGGAAAATGAGATGGAGAATTTTTAAAATTTAAATGAGAAAATAAAAATGTGTCACTGCCTGAATGCAAGATGCCTCGAGTCCCTGATAGGACGATTGTTGTGAGGACAGTTCAGCAAGCAGGTGGCTTGGACATGATCACTGCAGGTGGCTTCCGCAGAGGGTCCCTGGCGAAGGAGAAGAAACTCCGAGTGAAGAGAGTGACTGACACCTGCTGGGCGACAAGAGAAGTGACAAAAGGCTTCAGTGCCATCCCCACAGCGACCTACAGCGTGAGCACTGGCCGCGGGTGCCGGGACGGGTGTGGAACTGCGTGTTGTTGCCTTAGGACCCCGGATCAGCCCCAGGCAGTTATACAACCGCCATGAATAAAGCGACTGTCTCCTCTCACTGCTGATTTCTGACATCGGTGGGCTCCGTCCGCTGGACTCGGGCCAGGTCTGCGCAGCCGGTCCAATGAGCTTTGCAAATCCAGGACCAAGAAACTCATCGGACCCCACCATTGGAAGGGCCAACACCCCACTTAGCCCCAACCGGACGGACCCGGGACACCGGAGGGCTCCTCCAGGCCTCACGGTGGGCTTTCACCGGGTTCCCATTTAGAAGCTATTCCTTCACAGGGTCAGAGGGTAACTCTGCGAGGGCCCGCCTTCTCTCACGGGGGCTGCGTGACGCGACCACCCGTCCACGAAGCAGGTGTTTTCACTGCATTTCGGAGCTTAGAGGGCCGGGGCCAGCCCAAGGCCATGTGTGTAAATGAAGGGGCCCTCACTCACAACTCCCACCTGATTCCAAGTCCACGTTCTCCCCGAGCCAGCTGACTCCAGGGACACGGTGTCTCATAACAAAAAGGTAATTGTGTGTCTTCGGGGGCCTGTTCCTCTTTGTGCCATTTCTGACTGTCCAACTAAGGGCCACAGGCGCTGCCCGTCAACACTGATGAACACCCAGCCTTCACTCATGACCTGGCCGGTCCGGGGACCCCCTTCTCAATCAGCGGCTTTGTAAAGACCCGCAGACCGTCAGCTGTACTCCACAGCAGCGGACACCCCGCCTTTCCTTCCTCTCTCGGTGCAGTCTAAAATGTGGTCTGGGCCTCAGTTTCCTTGTTTCCACAGGATGGAGACAGATAGGTCACACACAGGAGCACTTCCGGCTGTGAATCCACAGGACACAAGAGCTGACTGCGTTGTCGGGTTTGCTGTAACTCTGCAATAGCGCACAGAATGAGTGTATACTGTACCCCTCACTCAGTAATTGCAGTGTTACTTATTTTCTAGAGTTTTTGTTTTTGTTTATAATGTTCCATGGCAGGTGAAGTGGAACTATGCGCTCAAAGGCAGGTTCGTTTTACACAAAAGCACAGCCACTCAGGATAAAAAGTTGGGGACCAGGGGCAGGAAGCTCCTACTCTTTCAATGGCCTGAAAATGAAATTATTTTGCCCGAAAAAGAAAATATCTGTGATCAAAACTTACAACACATGTAAACATGACCAAAACACTGTGTTTTATAATAAAAAGATAATTTCTATTAATTGTAATAAAAATAGCAGATAATACCAAACCAGCTCCTTAAAAACTTAATAGTGTTTTCAAATTTCCAGGTTATAGATTTTGATTATTTTACTTTCAAAAGTGGTCTGAATATTGTTTTAAATATTAATGTAGAAGGGGAAAGTAACTCAATATAAATGTTTTCTATAATTGGTCAAACGCTTGCATTAAAATCTACAGCCGGTTGCATCTTGAACTCAATAGTGCCATCTAGTGGAAATCAACCAGAAATGCTAGTTTTCTTTGGCTGTTCCCTCCAGGGACAAACCAGTGTTCAAAGGATTGGTGGGAACCCACCTAAGTAGGTGTTTGTTTGCAATAAAAATGTTATTTGCTGGAGAATAACTTAAACTCACTTATGGAATATGCTGAGCAGCTTAACTGAATATTATCCTATACTAGAGGCCCAGTGCACGAAATTCGTGCATGGAGGGGGGTTGTCCCTTAGCCCAGCCTGTACCCTCTTCAATCTGGGACCCCTCAAGGGATGTCCGACTGCCCGTTTAGGCAGTCGGACATCCCTCTCACAATCCAGGACTGCTGGCTCCCAACTGCTTGCCTGCCTGCCTTCCTGATTGCCCCTAACCGCTTCTGCCTGCCAGCCTGATCACCCCCTAACCACTCTGCTGCCAGCCTGTTTGCCCCCAACTTCCCTCCTCTGCCGGCCTGGTTACCCCTAACTGCCCTCTCCTGCAGGGTTGATCACCTCCAACTGCCCTCCCTTGCAGGCCTGGTCCTTCTCAACTGCCCTCCCTTGCAGGCCGGGTGCCTCCCAACTGCCCTCTCCTGCTGGCCATCTTGTGGTGGCCATCTTGTGTCCACATGGGGGCAGGATCTTTGACCACATGGGGGCAGCTATATTGTGTGTTGCAGTGATGATCAATCTGCATAGTACTCTTTTATTAGATAGGATAGAGGCCTGGTACAGGGGTGGGGGCCAGCTGGTTTGCCCTGAAGGGTGTCCCGGATCAGGTGGGGGTTCCCTTGGGGTGTGGGGCGGCCTGAGCGAGGGGCCTGTGGTGGTTTGCAGGCCGGCCACGCCCCCTGGCAACGCAAGTGGAGGCCCTGGTATCTGGAATTTATTTTCCTTCTACAATTGAAACTTTGTAGCCTGGAGCAGAGCCAAGCCTGGGACTCCCTCCGAGGCCCGCAGCCATTTGTGTTGGGGTTATAATTGAAACTTTGTTGCCTTAGGCGGGTGGGCCCGGCCAGGGTGTGCAGAAAGCTTTGCTTCCCCTGTTGCCGGGGGCAACCCTGGCCTGCTCTCTCAAGCTCCATTCTGCCGCCATTTGTTTGAATTTGTTTACCTTCTATAATTGAAACTTTGTAGCTTGAGTGGAGGCTTAGGCCTGGCCAGGGCAGGCGGAAAGCTTGGCTTCCTCTGTTACCTAGGAAACCTTGCTCTCTGTGGCTGTAGCCATCTTGGTTTGGGTTAATTTGCATACTCGCTCTGATTGGATGGTGGGCGTGGCTTGTGGGTGTGTTGGAGGTATGGTCAATTTGCATATTTGTCTATTATTAGATAGGATAATAAAAGCCTAATATGCTAAGTCCAGTCATCTGGTTGGCCGTTCAACCAATCAAAGTGTATTATGCTAATGATATGCTAAGGCTGCTCAACAACTTGCTATGATGTGCACTGACCACCCGGGTGAAGACGCTCCAACTGGTGGGTTAGCTTGCTGCTGGGGTCCGGCCAATTGGGACTGAGCAAGACAGGCCGGACATGCCCTGGAGCCCTCCTGTGGTCCCTCCATGGTTGGCCAACTTCCCGTGTCACTCCGTAGCCCTGATCGTGCACCAGTGGGGTCCCTCGATCTGGCCTGGGCCCTCTCGCAATCGGGACCCCTTGGGGATTATTGGAGAGCTGGTTTTGGCCCGATCCCACAGGCCAGGCTGAGGGACCCCACTGGTGCATGAATTCGTGCACTGGGCCTCTAGTAAAAACATAAATACCTAACTATAAGCTTATTCTTAACAAACAATCTCTCAACATACAAGATGCTGATAAATGTTACTGTAAGGGGTTAAATGTTATGTATGTGTGTGTATATATGTCAACACGTACATATGTATAAATCACCCCTTAACTCGTTTATCAGCAATCGTTCTTAATTTATAGTCTTTTGGTCTTGCTGACTCCATTTCTCCCCTGTTCTTCACCGGGAAGCCATAGTGGTCTTTCAAACTCTAGGTCAGACCATTCACGTCACACCTCACACTCAGAATAAAACACCCCTCACGGTGGTGTACGAAGCTGTGCCTCACCTGGTCCCGGCCACCTCTCCCACCTTGTCTTCTATTTCCCCCATCACTCACGACTCCTCCAACAGCCACCTCTATCCTTGACATCCTCTGTTATATACGCTTGGATCACCTTCCCTACCTGGCTGACCTCCTCATCCTCCAAGACCCAGCTCACACATTAGCCATCAGAGGGGGCCGCAGCCCTGCGTGAGAGGACGAGGTGAGGCCAGCAGCACATGCTGAAATCAACCACCCAGCCACACTTTCCACAGGACAAACAACGTGTTCTTTTAAATCTTTACTGTTGGAAGTATTATGTATGTCCCCCTTCCTCCCCCATTGACCTCTTATATCCTGCTGCCACCCCAGGCCTCCACCACCCTATTGTCAAGTCCATGGGTTATGCTTTTATGCATACAAGTTTTTTGGTTGATCTCTTCCCACCCACCCACCCACCCACCCTCACTTTCCCTCTGTCCCATGCTTCTGTGTCTCTGGATCTATTTGTTCATCAGTTTACTTTGTTCCTTAGGTTCCAATCTGAGTGAGATCACGTGATACTTGTCTTTCTCTGACTGGCTTATTTCACTTAATTTTTTGACAAAAGCTGCGCACACCACCACCATCAGTCCTTTACCCAAGGGCTGCCTGGCGGAAGGACTGCAGAAGATGGGGAAAGCAAGGAGCAATGATGAGGCGAGAAAATGGTGAACATACAAGTAAACCCAAGTGGAGATGTTTGTGGTGACCATGACGAATAGCCACATTTGCTATTAAATTTGTAAAAAACGGAAGCATGGGACTCCCGCAGCCTGGAGGCCACAGGCAGGTGACTGTGGTTAACGTGTCCTAAGGGCCACACGTCACTGGGAATGCCCAGGGGCTGGGAGCCCAGCCAGACGAAGACAGAAGGCCGGGGTTTTGCGGAGCTCACATTCTCAACACTTCTCATTCTTAAGTATTAATTTAAGAATCATTAACTTAAAATTCTGCTATGGAAGCATGGTAATATTTCAAAGTTTACATAATTAAAAAAAATCAATACATTAAAAATAACAAAAATAAATTAAAAGGCTCCATCAATTCAAAATAAAACAAGAGAAAAGCAAGCATAGAAGTAAAAGATCCTATATAATAAAAAGCTAATATGCAAACCGACCAAAAGGCAGAACCATTGGTTGCTATGACGCGCACTGACCACCAGGGGGCATATGCTCAATGCGAGAGCTGCCCTCTGGTGGTCAGCGCCCTCCCACAGAGGAGCACCACTCAGCCAGAAGCCGGGCTCATGGCTGGCAAGTGCAGAGGTGGTGGCAGGAGCCTCTCCCGCCTCTGCAGCAGCACTAAGGACCCCTCAGGGGATGTCCGCCTGCCGGCTTAGAGAGCACAGACCGGACTAAGGGACCCCCCTGCCCCAAGTGCACGATTGTTGTGCACTGGGCCTCTAGTTGTATATAAAATACAAAGAGGAGAGAACAAGTCCAGACAAATTGATATTCATAACCACGCATGAAGATAGACATGATTGGACTGATTTTTTAAATCCCGTTCTATTCTATGTAAAAGAGATGTCCCTAAAACCTAGGGCATAGAAAGGATGAGATTTAAATGATGGAGAACTGTATACTCTAGACCAGCGGTCGCCAATCTTTCGGAACTCACGGACCACAGTGGTCCGCGGCCCACCAGTTGGCAACCGCTGCTCCATACACACCATCCACTTCCTCAGTTTGTAGTGCAAATGGCCCAGAAAACACCATTTTTTCATACTGCTAGTGGGCTTGTTTTCAATCTGATTTTCAGTGGCTTTCTAAAATGTACTTGTACCAGTGAGAAGGGATTTGTGGGCAACGTGCACACCGATGCAATAAGACTGACTTTTTAATCCCATTCTTAAAAGACTTATAATTTTTCCATGACACCGGTTTCCAAGACTCATCTCAGTTTGTGAAATCAGCTATTGCAACCCTAGAAGCTGTGAGCAGCTTTTATGAAGCACAACTGAATGAACCAAGTGCAGTCTTGTGGGTCATTTTCTTCATGCTTTTCAGTGTTGTCATTTATACAGTTACTGGATGCAATACTACACATAACAGCAATTTTCAACCTTTTTCATCTCATGGCACACAGAAACTAATTACTAAAATCCTACAATGCACCAAAAAATAAATTGTATTTTTTGCCAATCTGTCAAAATAGGTATAATTTTTATTAATTCACACCAGATGGCTATTGTTGCTCTGGATGTTGTCATTTTTACTGGACAATCTAAGGGAAGAGGGGTCAGTGTCCCTAATAGTCAGGTATTGCATGTTTTAAAAATTCGTGCCACATACTGGTTGAAATAGCTGCTAAGTAGCATGAAATCCGATTACTTGTCTTCCCTAGTCATACCACCAGAGGGCGCCAAAACACCGGTAATCAACAAAACAAGCATTTCAGACTACAGCAATGGTTGTATCATATTTTCACAAGAACACACCTGGCCAGGGTGAAGAATATCCATGTCATGAAGGAAAATTTAAATGCCAGGGGTCAAGCTGCAGTGCCTGCACGGGGCCCGGGGCCCTGCAGACGGCTCTTCATTGAAATGGGCTGTCACTACAACTTTTTATTGCAAAATAATAATAGTTTTCAAAATCAGGAAACTAGCAAAAATGTATTGATGAAATGACTTCCCTCTCTAGTGACTGTCTATAGAACATTTCACTTATGTAGAGAGTTCTTCTTCTGAAACAGCGGTGCTCGGACGGATTCGCCTCTTTCTCTCTGCATCTTCGTGAAGCTGGTTGGGCCTGAGTCTTCTATTGACAAGTCCTTGATTATGTGATTTCTAGCCTGTGATACTTGACCCTTTAGTTCGCCAGGTAAAATATCGGGCAACCATCAAATGCGTAAAGGTGACTGAGGATGGGTGGACGACACGTATGTCCTTGTCATGGAGGACACGCTGACCTTGGAGTCCCTAGACCTGTGGCTTCAGGCCAGATGCCCTGAGTCTGACCTGAAAGCTCACCTCCTGGCCCTCTCCCTGCGTCCACATCACACCAGCCCTGTTCCTGGGATGCCCGGGAACCCCGCCTCTGGGTCTGGCTCTCCTTCTGTGCCCCGATTTCTCTCCCATCCCCATCCTGCTCAGCGCTCTCCTCTCCTGGGCCACCGTCCCCAGACGCTCCCTTCGGTGAAACCGAAGCATCACTCGGAGTTCTGGCGGGACCACCAGACTAGAAAGCTGCCTGCCAGGGGACGGTGCCCGAGAAGTGCTTTCCACCCCCCTCTGAAACCCTAACGTGTTCACCCAGAGAAAACACGCCTGCCTCCGCACTGCAGACAGAACACGGAAAAGACACACAGAAGGTTCCCGGGTCAGCGGTGGCCCTGCTGGGTACACAGGGGCTGGCCAGGCAGCTGTGAGCATCGGCACCAAGTGACAGGTGACCGTCCTTGCAGGAGAGGTTCGCTCCTCGCCAGTCGCCGCCTGGCTCCCGGCAGGGACTGCCCAGCTGGAGGCCTCCTCCCCAGGGGTCCCCGCGCCTCTGCAGGGCCCAGCACCTCCTTGCCCCCCGGGATCGTGACCGTCATAGGTGACACCTCTGGGCCAAGCTGGTTCAGCAAGTGCGACTTCTCTGCTCCCCCGACCCTGGTCAGCCGGCGGGAAGTGAAGGACGGTGAGGTGGGTGGCAGCCCTAACTGACGTGGGGACAGCGGCCTGACCCCACACTGGCCCTGCAGGAACGAGAATGGACTCGCACTTTCCTGAGCTATGAAATGCCGATGTCACCTCTTAAGGCAGCTCGCGTTCATTCAACTCAGAGTATTTCATTGGCTGCCACGTGGTGAGCCGAGAGCACGTCAGCCAGCGATCAGTCTCTCCTACTAAAGGGCATGTGCAAACTTTCAATCCCAAGTGAACCCAATCCTAGCTAGCGCCCCTGCTTCTCCACACGCAGAGAATGAGAACAGTTCAGCCATCTTAAAGCAGCAGCTGCCCGACTGCCCTGTGCCCCTGTGAGATGCCCACACGAACGGGCGAAGGCCTCCAGCAGGGCCCAGGGCCCTCTGCTTCCCAGGTGCCTTTTGTGTGGGATCCCGAAGAGCATCTGAGAAGCCTCCTCCGTGCATCCGTGCTCACTCCTGTGCCAGGCAGGGTTCTGCCCTCCCAGGCCTGACCAGCAGGGGGAGCTACCGCCAACCAGTGCCTTACTTTTCAACTCCCCGGCGCCTACTTCCCACTGTACTCCACAGACAGGCCCCAGGGGATGTGAGGAATACACTTCTGCCAAGAAGGAAATGCCCTTTGTTACCCGCCAGGGGGAAGGGCCCAGTGGAGAAGCCACCCCGAGCTCGAAGCTGACTGATAGACAAAGGCACACAGCTGACTGGAGTGACACCCTCTCTTTCTGCAGTAACTCCTCATCAGGAGGCCCCTGAACCCAGCACCCTGCTGTAGGGTATCCCCTGGAAAGACAGGGACAGTGTGACTGCACAGCCCCAGGAGTCACAGGGAGGGCTGCCCCCCCTCGGCACTTCGCAATCTCACAAGAAAGACTTTATTTTTTTTAAATATATTTTATTGATTTTTTACAGAGAGGAAGGGAGAGGGATAGAGAGTTAGAAACATCGATGAGAGAGAAACACCGATGAGCTGCCTCCTGCACACCCCCACTGGGGATGTGCCCACAACCAAGGTACATGCCCTTGACCGGAATCGAACCTGGGACCTTTCAGTCCACAGGCTGACGCTCTATCCACTGAGCCAAAACGGTTTCAGCGTCACAAGAAAAATTTTAGACAAGTGACAGTGGTGTGGAAGCAAAGCCAGCGAACAGGAATACGTTTCGCATCAAACACAGGCGGGCAGCCAGCTGGTCCGAGTGCGCACCCGGTGGGGTTTAAGGGGTTTTATGCCTCTCTCACCATAGGTTTCAAAGCTCTCTTGTCGGATAGCTTGGGTAGAGGCTAGGTTTCCAAGTCCCCTCCTACGTGGCTGACTTACCTTGGGATGTCTGTAGATACATCTAGTCATCTTGTTTGGCAGGTCCCAGGACGGCTGACTTGTTTAGTGGGTGAGATGAACTGACCCTTCTCTCCCCCGCTCCTGCCCTAACATTCCCCAAGCGCTCCGTCCTTGCGTTTAGCTGGCACAAATGGCATTAACCGGGTCTCTGTTTCCCCAGAGGGATTTAAGCCATGTATTCTCTGGTTAGGGAGGAGAGGCAGTAATCATTTGCTCTCAAGTGTCCCTGGTTGGGAAGATAAGGGCTGAAGTTTGACAAGCTGGCTGCACGCTGTCCAAACGGTGTGGCCTTGTTTAACTTCCTCGTCCCGGTTTCTCCACTCCACCTGCCCGGGACGTCCCCAGCTTCTTGCCGTCCTGCCGCAAAAGGGTGCAAGCGGCAATGCCCAGAGCAGGTTCTGACACAGGGCTGCCCAGGTTTGGAGAAAACAGAACCAGAACCAGAACCTAGCTGAGCTTTCCTATTTTATACTCTTCCCGATAAAATACACTGAAGCTGAAGGAAACACCGATCCTCTACACTCACTGGCTTTCTGTTGAGGGAATGTCTCCATTGTTTTGTCTGACTCACTGGTAGATGTTCTCCCTCTTCTGAGAAGCTCCTCTCCCCTGAGAGGGAAAGGCATTCCGTACGTCCTGTGCTGGCCAAGGAGCCAGGTGTGACCGTCAGCTGACCGACCCTGCTGTGCCCGAGGCCGGCGGCGCCTCAGCTCCTGGCCTCCCGGGAGCCAGGCTCAGGGGCAGCAGCCACCCTGAGGTCCTAAAGCGGGGGGTCTGTGGGTGCTCTCCTGCCATCTTAAAGGAAAGCTCCTGACAGAGCACCCTTCTTCCCGCCACCCTCTCCCCCCCCCCCCCCCCCCCGGCTCTCCGGCCAGGCCAAGGGCAGTGCCAGCCGGGGGAGCACCTGCCAGGACTGGTCCCAAGAAGGGCCGGGAGGGGAGGGGCCCAGCTAGTGGGCGGAGCCCGGGATAAAAAGGCTCCTTCACAGAGCAAGTGACTGTCCCAGGGTTCCACAAGGACCCATTCTCCACCCATGTTTACCGGCGCCCACGAGGTGTGCCAGGCGCTGGGCAAGACAGGGAAGCCCTGCGAGAGCGTGCAGGCCAGCACAGGCCAGGCTCTGCGGAGCTTAGGTGTAACTAACCGCCCGCCACCCACCCACCCCCACCTACTCACCCTCCACACACCCATCCACACACACCCACCTACTCACCCCCCACACACCCATCCACACACACCCACCTACTCACCCCCCACACACCCATCCACACACACCCACCTACTCACCCCCCACACACCCATCCACACACACCCACCTACTCACCCCCCACACACCCATCCACACACACCCACCTACTCACCCCCCACACACCCATCCACACACCCCCACCTACTCACCCCACACACACCCACCTACTCACCCACCCATCCACACACCCCCACCTACTCACCCCCCACACACTCACCCACCCATCCACACACCCCCACCTACTCACCCCCCACACACCCATCCACACACACCCACCTACTCACCCCCCACACACCCACCTACTCACCCCCACACACCCATCCACACACCCCCACCTACTCACCCCCCACACACCCATCCACACACACCCACCTACTCACCCCCCACACACCCACCTACTCACCCCCACACACCCATCCACACACCCCCACCTACTCACCCCCCACACACCCATCCACACACCCCCACCTACTCACCCCCCACACACCCATCCACACACCCCCACCTACTCACCCCACACACACCCACCTACTCACCCACCCATCCACACACCCCCACCTACTCACCCCCCCACACACACCCACTCACCCACCCATCCACACCCACCCACCTACTCACCCCCCACACACCCACTCACCCACCCATCCACACACCCCCACCTACTCACCCTCCCCACACACACTCACCCTAACACCCTACTCACCCCCACACACCCATCCACACACACACACCTACTCACCCCCCACACACCCATCCACACACCCCCACCTACTCACCCCACACACACACCCACCCCACCCATCCACATACCCCCACCTACTCACCCCACACACACACTCACCCACCCATCCACACACCCCCACCTACTCACCCCCCCCACACACACACACTCACCCACCCATCCACACACCCCCACCTACTCACCCTCCCCACACCCACTCACCCTAACACCCTACTCACCCCCACACACCCATCCACACACACACACCTACTCACCCCCCACACACCCATCCACACACACCCACCTACTCACCCCCCACACACCCATTCACACACACCCACCTACTCACCCCCCACACACCCATCCACACACACCCACCTACTCACCCCCCACACACCCATCCACACACACCCACCTACTCACCCTCCCCACACCCACTCACCCACCCATCCACACACACCCACCTACTCACCCCCCCACACACACCCACTCACCCCACCCATCCACACACCCACCTACTCACCCTCCCCACACCCACTCACCCACCCATCCACACACACCCACCTACTCACCCCCCACACACCCACCTTCTCACCCACCCATCCACACACACCCACCTACTCACCCCCCACACACCCACCTTCTCACCCACCCATCCACACACCCCCACCTACTCACCCCACACACACCCACCTACTCACCCACCCATCCACACACCCCCACCTACTCACCCCCCACACACACCCACTCACCCACCCATCCACACCCACCCACCTACTCACCCCCCACACACCCACTCACCCACCCATCCACACACCCCCACCTACTCACCCTCCCCACACACACTCACCCTAACACCCTACTCACCCCCACACACCCATCCACACACACACACCTACTCACCCCCCACACACCCATCCACACACCCCCACCTACTCACCCCACACACACACCCACCCCACCCATCCACATACCCCCACCTACTCACCCCACACACACACTCACCCACCCATCCACACACCCCCACCTACTCACCCCCCACACACACACACACTCACCCACCCATCCACACACCCCCACCTACTCACCCTCCCCACACCCACTCACCCTAACACCCTACTCACCCCCACACACCCATCCACACACACACACCTACTCACCCCCCACACACCCATCCACACACACCCACCTACTCACCCCCCACACACCCATTCACACACACCCACCTACTCACCCCCCACACACCCATCCACACACACCCACCTACTCACCCCCCACACACCCATCCACACACACCCACCTACTCACCCTCCCCACACCCACTCACCCACCCATCCACACACACCCACCTACTCACCCCCCCACACACACCCACTCACCCCACCCATCCACACACCCACCTACTCACCCTCCCCACACCCACTCACCCACCCATCCACACACACCCACCTACTCACCCCCCACACACCCACCTTCTCACCCACCCATCCACACACACCCACCTACTCACCCCCCACACACCCACCTTCTCACCCACCCATCCACACACACCCACCTACTCACCCCCCACACACACCACTCACCCCCCACACACACCCACTCACCCCCCACACACACACACACAAAAGGACAAACCTAAGTTCACCGGACTTGATCGCATCCCTTTTAGTTGAGCAGCTTCACATAAAAAGCATACATCGGAAAACCTCTTAAAATGCATACTTATAATCATAAAATCCATTTTCATTAGAAAAATGCTATTTATTGCAATTAAGAAAGTCCTCAAACAGATCCTGTTTTCAGGAACTTTTAATCCACCTGCACCTGTGAAGGAAACCATTTCCAGACTCGCACCCGAACACGCTAGACGGCCTCTCCCCGCGGCTGCCACGGGGATGCTCAGGCCGCTGAAGGCAGGGCGCTTCTGGAATGACAGGTGGTCGAGTGCCACCCACGTTCACAGCCTGTGGTTCCCCCGTGAACCCTCACGCCCACTCCAAGTATTATACAATAGCACCTCCACTGACCCACCCCCAGACCCACAGGGCCCTGTGCACCCTCAGGCCCTGGGTTTTAGGACAGTGAACACAGTTCACTATCACCTTAGAGCCCATCTCGGCCGGACCCACCGGGCGGCTGTAAGTAATTCCAAGAACAGACTCACAATAACTCACTGTGTTACCCTGAGGATGTCTGAAGTTTGTTCTTCCCTTTAGGCACGCAGAAAGCAAGTGTAAGCACCTGGGGGTAACAGGCGCTGCGGCTGCTGTGCGGCAGCTGGGCTGAGGGACGGGTGGCGAACACCGTTAACATGAACCGGTCCAGCCCCAACTGCTTAGGCTTCGCAGTTCCTCCTTCGCCAGAATCACTGGGCTCTCACCTCTCTCTCAGCCCGGGTTCTGTGCGTTTGGAGACGCGGGTCTTTGCGGGGACTTGGAGAGACTTCCCTGAAAGCGACACCAGGCTAATTTACCGTTTTTAACGTAGAATCACGGAAAACTAACAAAGCTGTGCACACCCAACAAGGCGCTCCTGGGATGGAGGCTTCTGTGCCCCGCGTGGAGCAGCCCCGTCCTGAGCAGCGCCCCTCGGTGAAGCGCCAACTAAAAGCCACGCGTTCGCCCTGCGAGGTGGGCGCCCACACCGGGCCCGGCCTCCCGCTTGGGGCCCGCAGTGCCGCGCTCCCCGGGGCCGCGCACTGACCACCCGCTCACATCTCTGGGCGTAAACCTGGCGGTCAGGCCCACGTGACTTACACATGTGTCTGTCGTCGGCCTGGCTCCACAGACTGGCGCGATCTGTTTCATCTCCGAACAGACCTGTGTGCGCTGCGGAAAGCCCCTGGTGACGGTGACCATCCGCCCGTCACTGCGGTAAGGACCCAGGACCCAGGACCCAGGGAAAGCCACGCTCAGTATGACCAGTCAACCATGCGGTGCCATGAGTTTAATCTCTCCATCATTTTCATACATTTGGATTCTTATACTTTTAACACAGGGGATGGAAAAGCCCTTCTAGGAGTGGTACAGGGGTGTGCGGGGACAAAACACGTTCGGAAGTTACATGTGAACTGTGATCAGTCTTAAGAGGAAAGGGAAGCGGAGAGAACCAGATCTGAGGTCAAGGTCCAACTCCCGTCCTGTGAGCTCTAACAGCTAAATGCAGTCAGCCTCGGGGCTCAGCTTCTCCATCTGCAAAGAGCTGACTGCTCTGCTCACCTCCTCAGCTTACTGGAGAGAACGGACAGGAAAACACACGCGTGCCGGCACATGGGAAAGCACACCGAGTGTCACCCCAATGGTTATTGAAACGGGGACCTACAGACGTTTTAGATAATTAGCCCTCAGTGCACTAGGCATGCTCCCTAGAGAAACTTCACCCGGAGGGACCAGGCAAACATGTCCACCTTCAACGGCAATGCTAAAACACTCACAGAACATGTGGAACGTTCCAGAGAAAGCACTGAAAGACACACATTGGGTTGACAAGAGACTCTGCAGAATGAGTGAGAATGATTTACCACACAGATGGAGGTATTCAGTCTTTAAGAGGAGAAAGGTGCGAGTCAGCTGTAAGGAAAACAAGCATATGGGCCTTCCCAAGACACAGGGAACAAAATCTCATCACTTGGTCTAATTTGTATGTAAACCACCTTCTCCAAATGCCTGTGAGTGCTCCCAGTCTCTGACATCCCCTGAGAGAGAGGAGGTCTCCTCACCACGGCCAGGGTGACCATACACCGAGAGGCCCAGGACAGAGCTCCACAGCCCTCCCTGCTCACCTTAGCGTCCACTCAGAATGGGAACTCGTCAAAGACAAACTCACAAACCCTACTGTGCGCTTTCTTCCTCTTCTAATACCCACTCCGGTGGCCTTTCTTTGTTTTGTAAAATTAAGTTTAAGTAGCACTTTAACCTTTCCCTTCAAATAAAACCTTTGATGTTAGTTCTTATACAAAAAAAAAAAAAAAATTAAGTTAACCAAAAACAAATGAAGATGCAAGGGAGGACATAAATGAGAGAGGATCCAGTAAGTATAAAAATATGCTGTTCAGATTCAGAATAATTTAATAACTCTTCATGATTTCATATGTATCTGGAAATGGAACAGACACGTGTCCTGAGCCCGTCACAAGAGGTAGGATTCCAGCGTTTGGTACGACGTTCCAGGACAGGGTCAGAGTGACGTTCCTGTTGCCCCTACAAAGACACAGCGATCAGACGTCAGCAGAGACACTTCTAGTCCCATGAGAACACGTCATTAGAGCGCTGAGGCGTCCACAGGCTCGCTCATAACCAGCCCCTCCCAAGGGGAGCCCTAGCCTACAAACAGGTCTTCAGGTCTTTAACCCAGGAACAGGGGCACCAGCTGTCCTGAGGCTCCGCAATGCCGGGCTCCCTGGGTTCCAGAGCCGCCCAAGGCGAAGTGAGGACGACAGACAATAGGAGCCCAGATCTGGGGGAATCAGAGGGCAATGCGCGAGCCCCAACTCTATGGCTACGTAGCCGGCAAAGGGGAGCACGCCTGCTGGAGTGGAGGAGTGGGACACGACCCAGCTCACTGCTCCAGTTCCTCCCTGTGCGCAAGAAGGAAGCTGAGCTTCAGAGAAGCGAAGAGACCAACACCAGAAACCTCAGTGCCAGCTGGGCCAGTGCTACTTCCTCCCCAAGTTCCCTGGCAAGTTCCTCTGCCGTCCTCAGAGCCTGTGCTGGGCAGGCCCACACCCACAGGCAGGGCCCTGTGCACCGGAGCAGAGGCCTCAGACCTGAGCACCAGGCCCTGTGCACCCGGAGCAGAGGCCTGGGACCTGGGCGCCGGGCCCTGTGCACCCGGAGCAGAGGCCTCAGACCTGGGCGCCGGGCCCTGTGCACCCGGAGCAGAGGCCTCGGACCTGGGCGCCGGGCCCTGTGCACCCGGAGCAGAGGCCTCAGACCTGGGCGCCGGGCCCTGTGCACCCGGAGCAGAGGCCTCGGACCTGAATGCTGGGCCCTGTGCACCCGGAGCAGAGGCCTCGGACCTGGGCCCTGTGCACCCGGAGCAGAGGCCTCGGCCTGGGGCTGACAGTCCACACTGAGCCCCGATCTTAGATCAGTTTTGCGCAGTGTTTCCACACCATCTTCCAGATCAGATCCATATAAATACTTCACTTCTCTCCCAATCTTCCTCTTTTTTACCCTCTAATATTTTTCTTTAAAAATACATCTTTCTCTCCCCTTCACATTTCATTAAATGTAAAAAAAAATAAAAAATGACAAAGAATTGCTCACTTGAGACCATTTCCATCGTCAAAGAAAAAATATTTTGTTTTCATATCTTTCAACAGCAGCTTCGGATTATCACCTCTCAGAACAATCTTGTCCCAAAGGACAACCTGGTTCAGAGCCTACAAGAAAACGAAAATAATTAAATTAACTCAGCAGAAATAGCATCTCTGTTAATTCAAATTAAAAGTATTGGTAAGCAACTAGTTCATTACCAGTGAGCCCAACCCTCCAGCCCAGTGTGAGCCTGCACAGGCTGTCACTGCTGCCAGGCCACCTCCTGCCCACCTACGTATTGCCAAGCGTTTTCAATTGCCAAGTATCACTAAAGAAATAAAGCCTTTAATATTTTTCCTTTAAAGTAAAACACAGGCACATCATTGCTTTATTATAGCAAAATTCTACAAGTCAGACAACCTTTCAAGCCACTATTCTGACATATCATAAACAAATTGTTAGGCAAATCAGGAGCATGAAATGGAGTAAAAGCACATTTGTGATCACTACCAAGTCCCAAGAACTGTGTTCTCACTAAACTACCACTCACTCAAGCATCCTCAAACTACGGCCCACGGGCCACATGCGGGTGTTTTTGCCGTTTTGTTTTTTTACTTCAAAATAAGATATGTGCAGTGTGCATAGGAATTTGTTCATAGTTTTTTTTTAAACTATAGTCCGGCCCTCCAACGGTCTGAGGGACAGTGAACTGGCCCCCTGTTTAAAAAGTTTGAAGACCCCTGCTTGTGAGGCCAATTGCTGAGCATGCGATGTCCAACTAACAAGAATGTAGACTAGTTATTCCTAAAAGAGGGCTCAAATCACCACCCTAAGTCTCTTTCTAAGACTAAACAGGAACATCACAATGGAGGGACAGAGTCAAGCGCATGCCAGAGAGAAGTGACTTTCTATGTGTATTCATTCATTCACTGAAGCAACAACCTGCCACATTCCACGCTGTATTAACTCACTAGTCATGCTGGGGAAACCAGACTCTGAATATAACTTAGGTGCATCTGTCACCAAGAAAAGGCCTGTTTATTTGGATGATTTGCTGAGACTTGAATAGTATGTGTTTGCAGTTGCTACTCTCATCCTCAACAGCCTTTCCTGTTTTAACACTTCGTTGACTCTCAAGGGCAGTGAGCACCTCACTCCCAGGCCTAACAAAATATCTGGTATAAAAGATATGCTCCAAATAATATGCTGTACAATTGATCGACTGAAGTGCTGAAAATGACATTGAACTAAAAAACTCATCAATAGAAAAAGCTGGTTAATTTGTCATCTCTTGAAAATGAATACACCTCAAATGAAATACAGAAGTAAATTCCTTTCTAACTACAAACTACCTCAGTCTATGCAGATATAGCAAACATAAGGGTACTTAGGTAACAGCCACATAGCAGTTCATTTTAATTCTACATACTTCACATTTGTGCTTTAATTCACTTATCAGAATCATTTACATTATACTTTAGAA
This sequence comes from Cnephaeus nilssonii, assembly GCF_951640355.1. Lineage (NCBI taxonomy): Eukaryota > Metazoa > Chordata > Mammalia > Chiroptera > Vespertilionidae > Cnephaeus > Cnephaeus nilssonii. The sequence continues at coordinate 3,182,900 of NC_137079.1, read as the reverse complement.
CCTAAGACCTCTGTTTTAGTAACGTTCTGTATTAATACCTCAACCCTTACTCTAGCTACAACAAAAGCTTGAAATCAGACTGAACTAAAAAACTTCTATCATAAATTAACTGTTTTAATATATTTTAATGTAATAGTTTAATAACTTCTAATGACAAAATCTGATAAACTCTAATATATGATTAAAAAAGATTACCTTAAATACTCAAATTGGATCCCATACAACTCCAAAACAAAGAAAAACTCTCAAGACAGGTATTTATTAATTGCATAGGTATGGCTTCATACACTATCAAAACAGCTCAAACCATGTATTTTTATATATATAAATATTTAGTTGGGTTATAAAATAACCTCAGAAATGCTTCAAATATAATTATCTTTACAGATTTTTATTACATGTCTGGGTAACCAGAGTTATAAGCACAGATCACAAATTATTGATTCAAATGTCTTGGTGTGTATCTTTCTAATTATAGCTGTCCAGAGAGAATATTTCAGCTCAAAGAATCCTACAGCTGGCCCTGGCCTGGGTTGCTCAGTGGGTTGGGAATCATCCTGCGCACCAAAAGGTCACCCACCATTCCCTTCCCAGTAGGGGGCATGCCGGAGGCAGCCAATCAGTGGTTCTAACTTACATCAATGTTTCTCTCTCTCCCCGCATTCCTCTCTCTAAAATCAATAAAAACATATTTTTAAAAAATCCTGCAGCTGGGTGCAATGCCCTCTCCATTTCCTAATATGCTCAAAGTTCAGCAGCATCCTTCCTGAAGGTATCACTGCGAGTGGCCTCCATGGGTTTCCGATCACAAATATTTTGAACAGAAGCCCCTGAGTATGCACCTTCCTTTACAAATCCCGGTCCTCATACACTTGCTGTTCCCCTCAATCACAGCACCATCGGGGTGAGTGTGCCTTCCAACAGCTTCTCACTAGATCCAGGCTCTCTGTTTTTCATCCGTTAAGTAAAGTGGCTGAGCAGCTCAGAGGACCCGACACGGCGGCTGTGCCAGGCTCCTGTGGCATGTGCGTGGGCCACGGGCATTCTCGTCACCCCTGATAGCTTTGCAGGGATCTTTGTAAGCCATCTTTCCATCATGTGAGGATTCGTTTCTTTAAAACTGGACAACACAACCCACTCCACTTTGCACAATGCCGAGTGTCAATGAATGAATGAGTGTACCCAGAGAGCCGGTCAACCTCCTGCCCTCCAGAATTCCTCGCCACCTCCAGAGTATGAGTTCACACATGTTTTAGGAAGCACGCAGCCAACCCCGATTTGGGGACTGAGTGTTATTGTCAGTCCACGTACAGTATGATTCAAGTGTAACTTCTTTCCCTTTTCAGTTTAAATTGAGGAACATACAAATAGATTTGCGGTTTCCGGAAATGGCACGTAAGGCAGCTGAGAAGTGGCCACACCAACCCAGTGTCAGTAAGAAGGTGAACGGACTGGAACACTGCAATGCTGCTGGGTCCCAGGAGAACCAGCAGCTGCTCTCTGAGGCCCCCAGGGAGTCCCTCCATGCACCCCAAGCCCACAGCGCCTCAGAGCTGCGGCTGCCATGGGCTGGTGATTTCCACTAAACTACTCAGGTCAGGTAGTTTGAATACTCAAAATTTGTATTTTTCATAAAAAATAAGATGTTACATATCTACTAAAATACTTATATACTTACATTATTTTTTGTTGAATATTCTGCTGATAAATAAAGAAACAACTGCTTAACATTCCAATCAAATATATTCTCTAGATGTAAACAAGTTAAGGAATATACAAATCATAGAGCAGCATACAGCTTTAAAACAATCTTAGTTATGCTTAAGTACTCACAGCAATACTAACACCAAAGTAGAGAAAAAGTGGACGAGAAACATACTGAGCCACTAATTCAATGAAAATATATGAGAGAAGAGGATTTCATTTTTCAAGCACATGATTCCACTACAGTGCCAATGTATAACCAATCATCCCAATTTAAATGTAATGACATGCAAACATCAACGACACGCAAGTAATTAAATCAAGTACAATAAATTGTGTATGTCGGTTTGGACACATGTCAGTAGGGAGCAAACATCTCATCCATGAAATGCTTTGGTAGAATATGCAGTGTCAGCAACTTGGTTTCCTAGTTTACTAGAGTGAAAAAGACCAGGATTAATCATAAGACTAAGAAATGGGCCGAGTTCATGTGTGGATCTGATTAAATGTTATGTCACATATGTGTTTACCTACTGAGAGCAGCACACTCATGTGTGTGCACTAGTTTAGGGTCACGATGTTAGAAAGGGGAAGTCTAGGATAGCGACCCTCCACCTACCCCCTGGCACCCTTTCCCTCTGGCTATCTCCTCACTGCAGTCTTTGTCTATTCGATAATTATATGTATTTGTGTGGTTTTTTTACTTAACCTCTTCACCTTCTTTCATTCAGCTCCCCTCCCCTCTGACATATGTTCCATGTATCCATGCCTCTGCTGCTATTCCTCATAGAAGTGAGATCATGCGATACCTGACAATTGAGTCAGGGCACTGACCTCTTTTCCCTTGACCAGTGGTTCTCAACCTTCCTAATGTCGCGACCCTTTAATACAGCTCCTCATGTCAAGACCCACAGGTTGAGAACCGCTAGCAGGGTCGCCTAGGACCATCGGAAAACACAGATATTTACATTACGATTCATAACAGTAGCAAAATTACAGTTATGAAGTAGCAACGAAAATAATTTTATGGTTGGGGGTCACCACAACATGAGGAGCTGTATTAAAGGGTCGTGGCATTAGGAAGGTTGAGAACCACTGCCTTAGACTGGCTGGTATGAATGCCCTGTCCTGAACCATAAACATGTAAGTCATATAATAGCTGCATCTTACTGGTCATGTTGCATAATAAGGATGCGTCTGATTGGTTAATTCTTGGTACCAGAAATCCTTATATACTAGTATACTAGATGTACCGGATTTTTTTCACTAGATGGAGTTACACATATGTTGATATATATGCGATTTGATATGTCTGCTATTTTGTTGTATTAACAAGCTTCAAAACTTCATATGCCAAATTTTCTGAAGATGTTAACATCATAGATATTTTTACGCTTAAAAATGTTGAATTTTGTGCCCAAAAAGAGCATTTGCAGGAAGTTTTAATTCATTACTTTATTTTGAAGAAAAGAGCTGCTGAATACTTTGAGAAGCTTATGGTGAACATGCTCCATCTCCAAGATACTTGTGAACGCTGGTTTAAATGTTTTAAAAGTGATGATTTCGATGTGAAAGACAAAAAACATCCAGGTCAACCAAAAAAGTTTGAAGACCAACAATTACAAGCATTATTGGATGAAGATGCATGTCAAACTCAAAAACAACTTGCAGAAAGCTTAAACGTTGCTCAGCAAACAATTTCTGATCATTTACAAGCAATGGGAAAGATTTTAAAGGAAGGAAAATGAGTGCCACATCAACTGAATGAAAGACAAATGGAAAACCGAAAAGTCATCAGTAAAATGTTGCTTCAGCGGCATGAAAGAAAGTATTTTTTTGCATCGAATTGTGACTGGCGATGAAAAGTGGAGTTATTTTGAGAATCCCAAACGCACAAAATCACGGGTTGATCCAGGTCAACCATCAACATCGACTGCAAGGCCAAATCGCTTCAGAAAGAAGACAATGCTCTGCGTCTGGTGGGATCAGGAAGGTGTGGTGTATTATGAGCTTCTAAAACCAGGTGAAACCGTTAATACTGATCGCTACCGACAACAAATAATCAATCTGAACCACACTTTGATCGTGAAACGGCAAAGTAAGAAGACACGGCAAAGTAACTTTGCTTCATGATGACGCACCATCACACACTTCAAAACCAGTTAAAGACACGTTAAAAGATCTTGCCTGGGAAGTATGAACCCACCCGCCGTATTCACCAGACCTTGCTCCTTCAGATTACCACTTGTTCTGATCGATGGCACATGCACTTTCTGAGCAGCACTTCAAAACATATGGAGAATTGGGTCTCTGAATGGTTTGCCTCAAAACAAGAAAAGTTCTATTGGGACGGTATCCACAAATTACCTGAAAGATGGGGGCATGTGTAGCTAGCGATGGACATTACTTTGAATAAAGCACTTTTGATGTTTCTCTTGAAATTATCGTGTTTTCTTTGATTACAAAATCCACATTATTAACCAATACAGCTAGTAAGTATAGGCACCTAATTTTTTTTAAGTCATTTTGGAGCAAAAAGGGGTAGGTGATTATTATTATTATTATTATTATTATTTTGGTAAAGCAATGAAAATTATGCCTATTTTTTTTGTCAGATCAGCAAAAAATATACTTTTTGGTGTGCTGCAGGATTTTAGTAATTTGTTTGTGTGCCATGAGATGAGAAGGTTCAAAATCCCTGGTCCAGACACAGTTACTACTTTCACACTCGAACCAAACTGCCTCTTTCCAGAGATGTTCTTAAACGATGTGAACACTTAAAAGCAGGCAGTGTAGCATATACTGCACTTTTCTCACGGTGTACTCTAATTCCTCAAAAAGGCCTATGTATATATAGCTAATTTCTAGTCTGCTTCTAAACCCAATAATTTATTTCTAAAAATCCCAGTTAAAACTAATGCCATGGGGCCCTGGCTGGAGCAGCTCAGTTGGTTGAGCGACACCCATGCACTAAATGGTCACCAGTTCAATTCCCAGTCAGGGCACAAACCCAGGTTGGGGGTCTCATCCCGTTGCTTTCTCACATTGATATTTCTCTCTCCCTCTCCCTTCCTCTCTTTCTAAACTTGGTAAAAAAACACTTAAAAAGAAAAAAAAAAAAAAAAAACCACCATGGAAGCAGACCCATCAGGTGAGCCTCTGAGGCCCACGACCTGCAGCTGCTTCAGCTGTCCAGACAGCCGCTCTACACAGCTCTGACCGTTCAAGCTCCACACCCAGCTTTAACCCTGAGGTTTTAAATAGGCAGCGAGATCGGCCATGGCAGAGAACAACGCTCAAACATTCCTCCAAGACCCTAACAGAAGATAAGCTGGCCAAGAGTTGTCAAAGGTGGGAACTCAAGATAAAGAGGAAATATTTAAATCGTCCCCATTTTAAAGTAACTCTTTCAACTGTTACGATTTCTCTGACTCTTGTTATGAAAATACTTATAAAAAAACTATGATGGCAACATGCTAATATGACTCACCAACATTCATTTTGACAATGACCTTCCAACCCATAACAGATGCACGTCACTTTTTAACCTATGTTTCTATCATAAAATAGGAAGATAGACTTTGGGATTGCACAAGAAATATTCATCTAGGTAGGATGAGCACTGGCAACATTCTTCCTTCTTTAATCCAAATGATCTCATTCTCCTTCCGAAATACAGATTCACAGTCTCTTAAAGCTCTCAATTTACTTAATGTTCCTGCGAAGAATTTAGAGTATCTTCACACAGTAACCCCTGAACTTACAAATAAATTTCCTCCAGGTATGAACGAGGAGGAATTAACACGATTTTACTGATGAAAACAAAGGCCTAGAAATTTCCAAGGTTTGGTTGATAGTCACACTGTCCCCAAATCACTAAACAACAAGCATATCATTATAGCACTATAGAAAAGGCAATGAACCCTTTCTCAAAGGATATCTGCCGTTATGTCGAAGTTAATGAACCCCAGGTCACTTTTTTCTCTAGGTCCCGTGAAGTCTTCTACATTTTTCCTAGAAGTAAAGAGAAAAGCTTTACCATCATTTGGACATGTCAACATACAAAAACGCACATCATTCCTAGGGATACAGTTGTGTGCACAGGGGAAACAGCAATTCCATAAAGAAACAAGTGAGTATCGGGATCAACTAATAAAAGGGTAGTATGCAAATTGGTCACAACTCCCTCACAGTAACGACCGAACAGCAGGCTGCGTGGGGCAACCAGGCGGGCAGGGGGAGCAGTGAGGGGCGATCAGGCCAGCAGAGGGGGGCAGTGAGGGGGGACCAGGCTGGTGGGGGTGTGAGGGGCAGTTGGGGGCGACCAGGCCAGCAGGTTGGGCAGTTAGGGGTGATCAGGCCAGCAGGGGTGGCAGTGATGGGCAACCAGGCCAGCAAAGGGGGGCAGAGAGGGGCGACTAGGCCAGTGGGGGAGGGGGTAGTTGGGGGCGACCGAGGAGAGGGGGCAGTTGGGGGCAACCAGGCCGGCAGGTTGGGCAGTTAGGGGGCCAGGAGGGCGGGCCGGGGAAGGGACCCAGCCAGGAACCGGGGTGCGGGAGGGCGGGCCGGGGGTGCAGGGACCCAGCCGGGGCCGGGGGCCGGGGGCCGGGAGGCCGGCAGGCAGAGGCGGTTAGGGGTGATCAGGCTGGCGGGGGGGGGGGGGGGGGGAGAGCAGTTAGGAGCCAGCAGTCCCGGATTGTGAGAGGGATGTCCGACTGCCGGTTTAGATGGGGCCTAAACCGGCAGTCGGACATCTCCCGAGGGGTCCCAGATTGGAGAGGGTACAGGCTGGGCTGAGGGGAACCCCCCTCCCCTGTGCACGAATTTCATGCACCGGACCTCTAGTTCAATATAAAAGCCCATCTTCACCTGTTTCCATGTACCTCTGGAGAACCCCTAACAAAACCCACGGGGAGAGGAAGATGGCTCAAAGGAAAGTGTGGACACATGAGGTCAAGCCATGTGGTAGAAGGCGGGAGGAAGCTGCCCGGCCTAAGGGGAGGTGTGCTGACTGAGGGTCTATTTTTCACAATGATCTCCGTGTGCAGGTGTTGGGTGGTACCCCCACTGTGGACAGAAGGGAACTAAGGCCCCGAACTGTAAGACTCTGGCTCAACATCAACGAAAGCCCACAGCTGTCCCGTGTTTGCTGTGCACCCCCACACCCCTCGCCGCCCCCACCCCAAGTTGGCGGGGGCAGAGGTCATGTCCACCCAAGATCTGAGTTTGGAACCTAAAACACAGTATCTAACAAACATCACCTCGGCAAAGAAATAAAAAAACAAAACAAAAATGCGGGGCGGGCGGTAGTTCTTCGATGACCCGCTTGTTGGAGATTCTGACAAATAACGAAAACTAAGAAAAACTTGTTAGGAGATGGAATAGAGAAGACGGCCAGGAGAGGAAACTAAATTCTACAATCCGAGCGCCCGGGAGTAAAAAGGCACGGCCAGGCCAAATGCCCACGTCATTCCGAGTCTATTTCTGGCCTTTTCGCAGGCCGATCCGGCGGCTGGTTCCCACAAAACAAACCCACGCCGCCCGGGGCGCTCCGAGGGCCCCTTCCCTCCGCCGCCGAGCTTCCTCCCACCTTCCCGGCAGCCGGGAGCGGACCGCCCGGGGGGAGGCGGGCACCATGGGAGGAGTGCCCACCGGCACTCGGGGTCCACGGCCGCACGGCAACCCACCCGGGGACCGGGACCAGGGACCAGGGACCCAGCCGGGCGGGCGGGACGCGGGGGACCCAGCCGGGAGCCGGGAACCGGGAGGGCGAGCCGGGGGCGCGGGGACCCAGCCGGGGACCAGGGACCCAGCCGAGCGGGCGGGGCGAGGGGGACCCAGCCGGGGGCCGGGAGGGCGGGGGCCGGGGCGCGGGGACCCAGCCGGGGAGGGGACCCAGCCCAGCGGGCGGGGCGAGGGGGACCCAGCCGGGGGCCGGGGGCCGGGAGGGCGGGCCGGGGGCGCGGGGACCCAGCCGGGGGCCGGGAGGGCGGGCCGGGGGCGCAGGGACCGGGGGCCGGGGAGGGGACCCAGCCGGGGGCCGGGGGTGCGGGGACCCAGCCGGGGGCCGGGAGGGCGGGCCGGGGGCGCGGGGACCCAGCCGGGGGCCGGGAGGGCGGGGGCCGGGGGCCGGGAGGGCGGGCCGGGCGCCCGCTGGTGTGTAGCTCGCCCATTGGCCGGCGGCGGGAAGTGAGGCGCAGGAAGGAAGGAAGCCGCGGGCCGACCGGGCAGCGCTCAAACCCCAATTTAAGAGCGAGCCCGGGAACCGCGGCGGCGGGGGGCGGGGGGCGGGGGGAGCCTGCGAGGGGCCCCGCACCGGGCCCTGGGGGCAGCGGGCCGCCAGCCCGGGCCCCGCCGCCCGCCCCGGCCGCCCGGCCGCACTCACAGCATGATCCGCGAGACGTGCAGCCGCACCGGCACGCTGCGGTCCTTGAAGGCGGTGGTGATGAAGCAGCCGAAGGTGAGCGCCGCCATCACGCTCAGCGAGAAGGCGAACAGCGAGTTCGCCCGCGACAGCACCGTGTTCATCGCGGCGGCCGTGTGCCCCGAGCCCCGTTCCGCACGCCCCGCCGGGACCCCGTTCCGGTGGCGGACCGGCTGCCAGCGATCCGCGCCGCCTGCGCCGCGCGCCGCCGCGGCCCCGCCTCCCTTCCGGTCCCCCGACGGGAGCGCGCGCGCACCGCCCCCGCCCCCGGGACACGCCCACCGGCCGGGACTGGGCCGCGCGCGGGCCCGCCCCTACTTCCGGTCCACCGCCTCCACCAATCAGCGGCGCGCAGGGGCGGGCGGGGTGTGGCTACGCAGCCCCGCCTCCTGCTCCCCGGCTGGCCCACCGGGTCCCCGGGCGGGTGCGGGCTGCCTCCGCGGCTGCAGCCCGGGGTTCGGGGTTCGGGGGTCGGGGCGGGCTGGGCGGTGGCTCGGGCGCCGCTTCCTGGCGCTGAAACCCAGCCGGGCAGTGTGCGGTGCGCCCTGGCGTGTCGCGACGGGAAGCAGCCCTTGGCCGCGCGCGGGGTCCTGCCTTGGTCCCTGGGGTCCGAGAACGGATGCCCCTTAGGAGGGTGGGGCCCGGGGCCCGAAAATGCCGCACCCTCCCACCCCCACCCCCACCCCCACCCCCACCCCCAGCCCCAGCCGCCCTTGTGCACCTTCCACTGTGGGCCTCGTCCGCTTCCTGTGACAGCTGAAGCGGTTTGGGACGTTAACGGTCGATGCTGCGGATTCTCGGGGCTGCATTTCACGTGGTGTTTCCCGTAACCGACTGCACCGGGTTCTGAAAAGCGAAGGCGACAAGTGGCCCTGAAACCGCTGTGCAGCGCACTGTGGACGAATTTAAGATCAGCAAGGCATCAGTGCTTTTTTAAAAAATATTTTTTATGCATTTTTTAGAGAAAGGGAAAAGGATAGAGAGAGAGAAACGTGCACAAGAGAGGAACAGCATCCTTTGTCCGCCACCTGCACACTCCCTCCCGGGGATGGAGCCTGCACCCCGGCAGGTGCTGTGACCAGGGGTTGAACCTGCGACCTCTGGGTTCCTGGGTGGAGACCCAACTGCTGGGCCACACGCGCCGGCCAAGGCATCAGTGCTTCGTGGCACTGGGGGGGCTTCAGGCTCAGACTGTGCCAATCTTCAGCCTCGGAGGCTCTGCAGACTCCTTCCTTTCACAGCTGTGGGGTTGGGTCATAAAAGAATTGAGAGGCCCCAGGGATCTGCACAGATTATTTTAAATGTTAATAAGCCAAAAGAGGTTGGTTAAGCACACCTGGCCTAGAGCATGACAGGTCCAAACTGGGAAATGACGGTCTGACCCTGGTGCTGGCTTACGCCATCCATTAAGGAGCCCTTGTTTCTTTGCATTATTCATTATGCAATTTCGTACAGCCTTGCAGTTGGGATTATTACTGAGGGCCTACTGTGTGCCAGCTCTAGCTTTGAGAGCACAGCACTAATAAGGGAACACCCCTGTCAAATTGGAATAGAGCCAGTAATGAAAAATGGAGAGACCCTTAGTTGAGTTTAAAGTGTGTTTGTTTGTTTTTTTGTCTTCCAGACAGCCACAGCTTATTCAATAAAACAACTGTTTATTGAATGCCTACTGTGTTGCTAATGATACAGAGATGTATAACAATCACTTTCTACCCTCTTGGAGCGTATAATCTACTAGAGTTGATAAAACACACAAATCTGAAACAAAGCATAAATACCAAGGCGGTTACCGAGTGCTGTGGACTTCAGAGGAAGAATTTACACCTGTGGCGATGTGGGACCAAGCAGTGTCTGTGAAATATTTAACACAGAGCCTGAACTACATGGATTAGGTGTTCTTACGGGATGAGTTAAAGGATGCTCATTGTTACAGATGTTGATGTCCAGGGAGAGTATTCCAAAAGAGACAGTATGAGTATGTGAGAGATACACAGAAGTGTGGTCCAGCTAAACCAGTGGTCAGCAAACTCATTAGTCAACAGAGCCAAACATCAACAGTACAGCGATTGAAATTTCTTTTGAGAGCCAAATATTTTAAACTTTAACTTCTTCTAGACTTGCCCAGGCCATGGTATTTTGTGGAAGAGCCACATTCAAGGGGCCAAAGAGCCGCAGTTTGCCGACCACAGAGCTAAACTGCCTATATAGTATATAAGAGCCAACTGACTAGAACAACCAGAATGACCGGTCGCTGTAATGTGCGCTGCCAACTGCCCGATTGGGGCCCCAATAGCCCCCCACCCCCAACCTCCCACGGCCCCTCCTGGCCCGGCCCTCGATCGGCCCCCCCACACCCCGATCGGGGACAGGGACGGCTGGCCCACCGCCCACGGCCCCTCCTCCCCTGGCCTGGCCCTGATTGGCCCCCATGGGGCAGGCCCGCCGGACCCCACCTGTGCACAAATTTGTGCACCAGGCCTCTAATGTGAGTATAAAGGATTAGGCAGAAATGAGGCTGGAAAGGTAATGTAAGGTCCTACTGTAGAAATGTCAGCCAAGGAGCCCGGACTTTATGTCACAGGAAATTACATAGTAAACAAACTGGCCAGTATTTATAAGTTATATCTAGTGGGTAAGTGAAAAAGGAAGACTGATCCTACATTTCCGAGACAAAATCTCTATGATTTAGAGACTGCTTAGTTAAGGGTAGGGTCTGCAAAATAAGGAGGACGTGGATTGTGAAAGCACAAATAAAAATCAACATTGTTGTAACACCATGATTTTTTTTTAAACTTGACCGAAAAGCATATTGCTTGAATTGCTTGGAAGGCAAGTAGGACTGGGTGTGGGGTGGTGGGAGGGCAGGCTGAGAAGTCTCTTTTTACTCAATCACACTGATTTTTAACACATTTGGAATTATACAATTTTGTATCCTACTTTTCCATAATATCATAGGCATCCTCCAAAGTTTGTTGTGTGTGTGTGTGTGTGTGTGTGTGTGTGTGATTTTTCTTTTTTTACTTTTATATTTTTATCAAAAAGCATTTTTTTTGGTGACATCTATAATAATAAAAGGGTAACATGCTAATTAGAACGGACGTCCTTCCGGACGTCATTCTGGATGTCCTTCCTAACAAAGCCGGGGCCAGAGGGAAGCCAGCTCAGACCCTGGGTGCCTGCGGGTGGCTCGAGGAAAGCAGCCCGGGTCCCGGGTGCCAGAGGGAAGCCATTGCCGGCAGCCGGGGGAAGGAAGGCCTACTCTTGCACGAATTTTTGTGCACCGGGCCTCTGTATTTTGTTAATAAAATCATATAGGTTTCAGGTGTGCAGTCCTATACTACATCATCTGTATACTGTATTATGCATTCAACACCCCAAGTCAAGTCTCCTTCCATCACCATTTATCCCCTTTTACCTTCTACCTCCTCACACCCCCTTGCCCTCTGCTAGTCACCATTCTATTGGTTTTTAACCTGAGTGACTGGGAGGAGGTAAACACATATAAGTTGATGTGTTCCCCATATAAGTAGGGATAAGGTAGGGAATTCTCTTATTCTATTGTATTTCTCCAATTTTTATTTGTGTTTTTTTTTTTAGATATTAACCATATAATGTACATTAGAGAACATTTACCTTTTTCTTTCCAGTGCTTATATTTCTGATTGTTTTATTTTGTTCATTGCAGTGGCCAACTTTTCTAACATAATGCTCAATAATAATCTGTATATATAAAACCCTAATATGTAAATAGACTGAACGGTGGAACAACCGAAAAACAGGTCACTATGACATGCGTTGACAACCAGGGGGCGATAGTGGAACATGGCGGACGTCGGCAGTGGCAGGATGGTGGAGCAGGTGAGTGGGGGTGCCAGACAAAGGCAGGGCGCCAGTCGCTGTCATCAGGGCAAGCCTCTGGTGGTTACTGAAAATTATTTGCTCCCGCGCACCGTGGTCCCTCCTGCGGCCAACACCGGCCCTGCTTGCACCCACTGCCAGCGCCGGAGCCGCCACTTGCACCTGCTGCTGGCACCCAGTGCTGGCCCCCATGACTCAGCGCCATCAGCGGGTGCGAGCGGCGGCTGCCAGCCCCGATCGCCCCCAAGGGCTTCTCCACGTCCCCCTGCTCCTGAGGGGTGATCAGGGCAGCAGCCGCCGCTTGCACCCACTGACAGCACCAGCCCTGCTTGCACCTGCTGCTGGCGCCAGCCCCAATATCTCCGCACTGTGAGCGAACAGGGCCAGCGCCATCAGCAAGTGGGAGTGGCGCTGAGAACAGAGCTGCCAGCAGATGGAACCAGGAGCCATGATGGGAGGTGCTGGGCAGGGGCACAGAGGATGGGCCAAGACCCGCCCCTGTGCCCACCACAGCCTTTCGGCCCACAGTTCCTTTCAAGGTGCATGAATTCTTGTATGGGGCCCCTAGTAATGTAGATAAGTGGCATCCTTTTATTCCTGAATTTAATAGGAAAGTTCCTTTTGTTTCTCCATCGAGTAAGATGCTAGTTTTGAAATGTGTGTGCGTGTGTGTGTGTGTGTGTGTGTGTGTGTGTGTGTGTGCTCATATACTGTATATGTCATACTGATATTAAGGAAGTACCCATCAATGCCTATTTTATTGAGAGGTGAGACATTGATCTGCTACCTCCTGCACACCCCCCACTGGGGATCGAGCCCACAACCCAGGCATGTGCCCTGACCTGGAATCAAACAGGCGACTTCTTGGTGCATGGGTCAACACTCAACCACTGAACCACACAGGCCAGATGCGTGTTAAGTTCTTTTCAAATGCATTTTCTGTATCTTTGGAGTAATTTTTCTCTCTAGCTCCATGCTATAGACCAGGGGTCCTCAAACTTTTTAAACAGGGGGCCAGTTCACTGTCCCTCAGACCGTTGGAAGGCCGGACTATAGTTTAAAAAAAAACTATGAACAAATTCCTATGCACACTGCACATATCTTATTTTGAAGTAAAAAAACAAAACGGCAGAAACACCCGCATGTGGCCCGCGGGCCGTAGTTTGAGGATGCCTGTTATAGACTGACACTCCCAAAAATTCATATGTTGGAATCCTAACTCCCAACATGGTAGCATCAAGAGCTGAGTCCTTCAGTGAGTGATCAGGCCACGAGGGTGGAGCCCTCCTGTCGGGGATGAGCGCCCTTGTAGTGACCTTGGAGAACTCCCTTGACGCTTCCTCTTCCTGGGAGGAGACAGTGAGGGACTGCCTGTCCGTGAACCAGGAAGCCAGGTCTCGCCGGCCGACCAGCACCTGGATCCTGGACTTGGGTGCCTCGAAAACTCTGAGAAATAAGTTTCTGCTGTTTTTAAGTCGCCCCGTCTATCGTAGTTGGCTATAGCACCCGGAAGGGAGTAAGGCACTCTGTTAATGTGCTGTATTGGATGAATGGATTTTCTAATGTTGAACCACTGTGCCTTCCTGGAATAAACTCCACTTGGTCTTGATGAATTAATTTTTAATATGCTCTTGGGCTTTCTTTGCTAATTGTTCTTTCACATTTTTGTCATAAATATTAGTAAATGAAATTGACTTTTCTTTTTTTTGGCTGTAATATACTCAAATTAGAAAATGAATTTGTGCCGAAACCGGTTTGGCTCAGTGGATAGAGTGTCGGCCTGCGGACTCAAGGGTCCCAGGTTCGATTCGGTCAAGGGCATGTACCTTGGTTGCGGGCACATCCCCAGTAGGGGGTGTGCAAGAGGCAGCTGATCGATGTTTCTAACTCTCTATCCCTCTCTCTTCCTCTCTGTAAAAAATCAATAAAATATATTTTTTTTAAAAAAGAAAATGAATTTCTAAGTTTTCCTTTTTTCCTATATACTGGAATATTTTATTTTTTTAAATATATTTTATTGATTTTTTACAGAGAGGAAGGGAGAAGGATAGAGAGCTAGAAACATCGATGAGAGAGAAACATCGATCAGCTGCCTCCTGCACACCCCCCACTGGGGATGTGCCCGCAACCAAGGTACACGCCCTTGACCGGAATTGAACCTGGGACCCTTCAGTCCTCAGGCCGACGCTCTATCCACTGAGCCAAACCGGTTTCGGCTATACTGGAATATTTAAAGTAGCATTTGGATTATCTGATCTTTAAAAATTGGGTAGAAATTCCATGAGGTACTATTCTTCTATTTTGATGGTTATTAATTATTAATTCTAATTACACATATTTGTGTTTTCTCCCTTTTTTCTTTATTGATTAGTATTTTTGTTGATTTTTTTCAAAGAACTATCTTTTACATTTCTTTTTTTTTAATTTTATTTTATTGTTTAAAGTATTACAAATAGCAGTACATATGTCTTTTTTTTCCCCATTGACCTTCCCCCTGCCTCCCCTACCCACTGGCACATGCCCACCCCCTACCCCCACCCAGTGTTTTAATACTACTGTTCTTTGTATGTTTATTAATTTTCAATGTTATCAATTTTTTTATTCCACTTTTCCTTGGTTTACTAGTTTTAGGAATTAGATATTTAATGTCTTTTCATTTTTATTGTTATGATAACTGCTTTATATCCTAACTTTTCTGAGATGTTGGTTTTAAATCTTGTATTTCTTCTTTGATTGAGAAGTAATTTAAGGGTGAAACCCTGGGCGGGGAGTCTCCTGCTTCCCTGGTCCAGGGCACTTGACGTGCTGTCTCAGCCCCGTGCTGGGGGGACGGATCAGCTCCGTTTGCTGGCTGTTCTGTATGCTGTCCCTGTCATAACGCACCGTGTAACTAGACTGAGTCAGGTGAGCCCTAGGGAGCCAGCGAACCCTGGTGGTCTTGGGGACCCCTGATGCAGGAGTTCCCCCCAAACGCAGGGAGACCCAGCCCCGCGGTTCTGCGAGGGGAGGCGGGGATGCTTTATCCTCAGGCCTGTGGGTGAACTCAGTCTTCTGCTGGGTGCTGGCTGCTCAGGAACTTGGCCCCCTGCGCCTTCCTTTATTCTGCCTGGCCTTCCCCCCTCTGTTCCCCAGGCCGCCTCAGGCCCTGCTTGTCCCGTTCTCCTGTGGACGCACGGTGCTGGTCCTTGACCTCATCTGCCCAGGATTGACTTTCACAGCCTCTGCTTCTGCACACATCCCCTTTGGGTGGCAGGGCCCTCCGCGGCTTGTCCTGACCATGGAGCCCCGCAGCGGTCAGCAGCTCTTCGACCCCCGTGAGGGGAACAGCCAGGCGAAGTCCGTTATTTCAAGGAATTCTCTGTAGGCCGTTACCCATCCCGTGCTCCTCGCTGATATCTGTAAAACTTGAAAGGGAATCGCTCTGTGACAGAGAAGGTTGGAAACTCTAATACCCAGCTTTACTACTTTCTGAGAAATTTTTTAAACTCCTGGGAATACCTAAGAAGTTAAAACCCACATGCACCAAAAGAAGAAGAAGGAGACATCTGAGTTCTTTACATCCTGACTTTGGAAGGTCTGTTCTGAAGGGGAAACTGCCTCAAGAGAACCAGAGATCTTAGCTCTGGATGCTCATGGACCTTAGCTCTGGATGCTCATGGACCTTAGCTCTGGATGCTCAGAGACCTTAGCTCTGGATGCTCATGGACCTTAGCTCTGGATGCTCATAGACATTAGCTCTGGATGCTCAGAGACCTTAGCTCTGGATGCTCAGAGACCTTAGCTCTGGATGCTCAGAGACCTTAGCTCTGGATGCTCAGAGATCTTAGCTCTGGATGCTCAGAGACCTTAGCTCTGGATGCTCAGAGATCTTAGCTCTGGATGCTCAGAGACCTTAGCTCTGGATGCTCAGAGACCTTAGCTCTGGATGCTCAGAGACCTTAGCTCTGGATGCTCAGAGATCTTAGCTCTGGATGCTCATAGATCTTAGCTCTGGATGCTCAGAGACCTTAGCTCTGGATGCTCAGAGATCTTAGCTCTGGATGCTCAGAGATCTTAGCTCTGGATGCTGGTATGCTCCAAGGTGTCCGCACTGCCACGCAGTGTGGTGCGTGGGGAGGAAGTGGGAAGCCCCTCTCAGGGGACTGGAATATGCGAGAAAACTGAAACCCTCGAGGCATGGATCCTGCTTTCTGTTCTCATCGTGTGTCATCCTGCAGAGTCAGTCGTCACTGTGCCCGTGACCTTGTAGGAGCAGGTGGACAAGTGAGGGGCTTGTGACTCTGCGCAAGCTCCGTGACAGATGCCAAGAAGATGGCCTGGCTCTGCGCCCCGGTTTTACCGTAAAGGCTGGGGCGGTTCCCCAGTGTCCCCAGGCCGCAGTGAGTCAGGCAGCAGGCAGCCCAAGACCTGACTGACTTCGCCCGCAGGCGCCTCTCCGCTCCACCCGCTCATCCATGGAAGGCAGGGCTCACTGTAAGCTGCCGCATTTAGCAGCTGGTGAACGTTGTCACTTCGCAGGGAAAGATCCCTAGTGGTTCTTGCCGGAAAGATCCCAAGAAGAAAGCAGGGAGCAGATCACGTGTTCCTCCTCTGGAATGAAAATGAAGACCAAGGAAGAGCAAACCCTACGTCAGCCTGCAGCCCGCATCTCCCTTTTCTGTCTCCACTGAGCCTCTGGGCACGGACAGGATACAGAGGGGCGGATCCGCATTGCCTTGGGTTCAAAGAGTGAACCTGACATTCTCCTACCTAGCCGAGGGTCCGTGTTTTTGAGAAAGGAATTACTGCTTCTGTGTGTAGCATCTGTTAAAAGTTGCTTAAATGTATTTATTACAGAATTCCTGGAATAAAATATGTAGGTGATGGAGATGTAGAATGTTTTTGATGTTTACATTAATTCTAAGAAATCATTCTTGGCAAACTTTTTCTCTAAGGTCGACTTTTCTAGCCACATAACCTTGACATGTTACACGTATTCACTGGGCGATTTCCTGGTTCTAAGGTGGAACCCATGTTGGGGAACTACAGTAGCAGCACCCCTCGGGCATGGAGCAGGACGAGGTGTCCATCAGGCCCCAGGCCTCCTGTCTAAGGTGCGGATGAGAATGGGGTGGGAATACTGCAATTTGGGGGCACACATGGCTCCTCAGAAGTCACTAAGGATGCTCCCAGATCCCAATGAGGGATCTTTGATTAACTGCTGGTGTCCAGAGCTCAGCGGTATGGATGCTGTTCTCAGTCTTCCTTACTGGAGTCAGGGCTGAGGGACCAGGGCAGGAGACAGGCTTCAAAGCGGAAAAAATGACCCCACGCTGTAGCAAGTGCCGCGAAGGGAGGGAAGAGGCTGCTAAGAGCGATTGGAGCCGGCTGAGGGCCAGGGCTGCCTGGAGGGAATGCCATGAAGCCGCTTCAGTGACAAGACAGAAAGCAGGTGACCCAGGTGGCTGGGAACCCCTGGTCACACTGTAGGTCTGCAGGTGGGCGGGCTTCCTGGCGGCGGTGCAGGGCCTGGGCCGTGTCTGCAGGGCCTGGGTCTCCTCTCTGCCCACTGTCCCCGGTTTCCGTTCCCTTTTAAGCCCCAGTCTTTTTATGGTTACACGGTGTACCCGTAAGAAATAGAAACTTATTTCTCTCCCGCCGAGCTGGTTGTATCTGGGATAACTCGCACTCCAGCGGCAGGGAAAGGGATCCAGCCTGAGACGAGGCCCTCACCTCCGTCTACCTGAGCCCCGTCGGCAGAGAGCCGGCCAGCCGGCCGCCAGCACACGGTGCGGGTTCCTAGCAGAGCTGGCAGCCACCGGCGTGAAGAGGACAGTGCTCAGCTGTCACACCCCGGGTGTGGCCCTGTGGCTGGGTTTTAGCAGTGGCACGTCCATGGAAGTGACCGGTGTCATTTCTGATCTCGATCCTTACAGGAAGGGGCCTGGCTCCGTGTCCCTCCTTCCTCTGGCTGCTTGAATGTGAATGTGATGGCTGGGTGTCCGCAGCCTCAGCATCCTGGGCCGCCAGCTGTGATGATGCATGTAAGGTGTGATATGCATGTAAGGTGTGATGATGCATGTCAGGTGTGATGATGCATGTCAGGTGTGATGATGCATGCAAGGTGTGATGATGCATGTAAGGTGTGATGATGCATGCAAGGTGTGATGATGCATGTAAGGTGTGATGATGCATGCAAGGTGTGATGATGCATGTCAGGTGTGATGATGCATGTAAGGTGTGATGATGCATGTCAGGTGTGATGACGGCAGTGATGACGAGGTAAGGTAAGGTTCTGTAGTCTATCTCGCTGTTATTATCATTGCCATCATCACACCTTAGTGGACCACCAGAGGAATTCATTATTTTACGTTACTTCGCATTGGCTCAGTTCCTAGGCGAGCTGTGTCCTCGCTGGCTCGGCTGGCTCCTGGCACCTGTAGGCTGGCGCGTGTGTCTTAACTTCCATGCTGAGTAAGAGCATCTTTCCCAGTCCTCCCGCACAAGTCCCAGCGATAGCTGGCATTGCCTCGTTGTCCTTTTCTGGAGCCAGGAGGTCAAGTACATAGACTGAGGTTGGATGAGAGATGATCCTCTAAAAAAAAAAAACAAGAATGTCCCTGTCATTGATAAAGCATCTAGAACAGTGCTGGCACCTGGTAAATACTGGGAAGATGTTCATTCTAAAATGGAATCTGTTTTTGAAACTCTCAAATATGGGTGACTGGAGCCTGCTGAACGGAAGGCAGCCTCGAGGGAGGGCCGCCATGGTCTGTGGTCTTCAGCTGCCTCAGTTCGTAGCATAGAACCTGTGCTGAGTGTTGGAGAAAGCCCGTCACTCCCCCACGAGCCTGGATGTGATCTCAGTAAGTGACACCTCGGGGCGATTTGCTTCTCTTGCGGATCATCATAATGCTGGCGGCAGTCACCCTCTTGTTCCGTTACATCGGAAGCATGGCTAGATGCCAGCAGCGAGAGTGCACCCCCAGGTGGTCCGGTCAAGCAGAACGGACTCGCTCTCCCCCGGCTGCCCTTGTGGAGAACAACTGCTGCGATGATGAGGGTCTCCGATGATGACGGTCTCCGATGATGAGGGTCTCCGATGATGAGGGTCTCCGATGATGACGGTTTCCGATGATGACGGTCTCCGCGGGCGTGCATTCCTCATCCACAAGGAAGGACACCTCACAGGACCCGAGGCATCAGCACCTGTGCTGTGGGCGAGCACGTTGTCGGGGAGCGTGACATCACAGCGTTCACTCCATATCAGGAGCCTCGACCAGGCGCTCGGCGTGGCCTTTGCCAAGCGTCTGCTGTCTGTTTCCATGACACAGCTTTTGAGAAAGTGAAGATGCGCTAATTAAATAGGATCTGTAGCCTCTGCTGAATGGAATAAGGCAACTTCGGTCGTTAATTCCCTGCAAGGGTTTCAAGGAACGGTGTAAACATTTCTGTTTTTATTTCAAATCCCTAGGCTGCCCAAGCGTGGAAGGCTCCAGGGTGTCCTCACCAGCTGAGAGCCTCATCTGCCTTGCTATTTTTCTCATGAGATTTTACAAAATAAAAAAGAATGAGGGTTATGATAGCACAGCAGAGAGCTATCATCCTACGAAAACAACGTGCATAATGTTTCCCTTTTCATTTTACCAGCCATCACTGACCTTCAGCAGCACCAGCCAATAGCCCTGGGTGTGCACGGCCTGCATTTAAGTCCCCCTCAAACCCCGGCCGGGGGCTGGGCGGATGGCTGCCATTGCACTGAACACTAGCAACCTCGCTGTTCCAAGTGTAGGCCTGTAGTCCAGAGGGTGTTTTTGTTTTTTAAATAATAGGAATAAAAATGTCAGAGCCTTTAGATTTCTACCAGAAAGTAAGGGATCATATTGTAAAAAATAAAAAATAAAAAGGAAGTGGTCATTTCAATGGACTGATTATATTTCCTCTACATAAAAATACTTATGCTAGCCCTGGTCCCATGCACCAAAAGGCTGCTCGTTCAATTCCCAGTCAGGTGACATGCCCAGGTTGTGGGTTTGATCTCCAGTGGGTAGGAGGCAGCTGATAAATGTTCCTCTCTCTCATTGATGTTTCTCTCTCTCCCTCTCCCTTCCTCTCTAAAAGTCAATAAAATTATTTTAAAAAATACGCTAAGATTTATCCACTGGAAAGCATTATGTCCCATTGACATTTTCAGTCTAATGACTTGGACCTATACTTGATCCAAGTCTATGTACTTGACCTCCTGGCTCCAGAAAAGGACAAGGAGGCAATGCCAGCTATCGCTGGGACTTCTGCAGGAGGTTTGGGAAAAATGCTCTAAGTAGCTAAGGCAAAGCGGGTGCGCCCTGTAACCTCTGGAAATGAGATGCTCTCTTCTGTGAGGATTTAAAGACTCATATTGCCACATTGGAAAGTCATTATCACATTCATCATCTGAACGACATGAAATTATGTCTCTGAAGCACACACACAGCAATGCCAATGTATGCAGTACAGTAACCTGGGATGCTAGAGGAAGGTGGGAGAGCGCTGTGGAAGGAGAATGGTTGGGAGTCCCAGGGTGGCCCGGAACCCCCCTCTGACACCCATGTGGTGGAAAGGAGCGGAGCCGATACTTAGGAGGAAGCCAAGGAACCTTTTCTATTTGTGAGTAACTTTTAGGGTCACCCTTCACACTGCTGTTATGGTTGCCATGTTGCCAGAGGGGGTCTGGGCCCGGAGCCGGTCTGTCTTGGGCTGGCCAGTAGCATGTGGGCTCGTGACACTGTGCAGGGAAGATTTCGCAGCACACGTTTTGAGAGTATGATTATTACAGCTGGGGACAGTGAACCGAAGGAAAGGCTTAAGGTAGAAGAAGCAACAGGAGAGAGAAAGTCAGAGAAAAAGGGAGCCTTGGAGACAGGTTCAGGGGGTGAGCCCGGGATGAGCTGCTGCTGCCGGCTGCTCCCCTGGTTGCAAGTCTAGTGGGGGCCCTTGGAGTTTAGGAGAAAGAGAGCAGAGATACAAGGTGTGGGCGTGCTCCAGGGAGAGTGCACTGTGGGTCCTTTGTCTGGAGACTTTTTGTCCTCCTTTGACTGGTGGGGATCCTAGAGGAGGTCTCAGGGCAGTCATACCAGAATATTCATTAGCTTCCTAGATGTGTTCTTCTGGATGCTGATTCTTCAAAACGTGCATTCAGAGGGGCCAGGGGTTATTTTCCCGTTAGTTTTTTCTGTTTCATTTTTAAAGAATGTCATCAAGAATGTCAGGGAAGAGGGACTGGCGCCAAGGCCTGCCTGCGCTGGCCGGTCTGCGCTGTGCGAACTATCCGCCCTTAGTGTCCTGGTTGGGGAAGACCAAACCTGTGATTCATTAGCTGGCTGTAAATTGTTCGAACTGTGTAGCCGTGTTTAATTATTTTTTTCTGTTCCCCTTATGCCACTTGTCAGGGAATTTTCCTAGCTTCTTACTATCCTGCCTCACCCACTCCATCATCTTATTAGAATACTTAGTTGGAAGTTCCCCGGGAACTACTCCGACCAGATCTAATATTCTATTTCTCATCCTCATTCTTCCTCTTCTTACTCAATCATTTGGTCGTGGTTTGAACACTCGTTGTTTTCAATGTACTAACTCTCAACAACCCTGTATTTTGACCCCTCTGTCTCCTTCCTGTCTGTTGTTTCTATGGGAGTCACTCACCAACTCTTAGCTTTGAAGAATCCAGAAGTATTAGCCGAGTCACGGCACATCCCCTCTCCTTTTTGTCTATTTCTGGAGCACACACAAGATTCCATCTCACGGAATCATCACATATAGCCTGCCCTACGACTTTAGGTACTCATTTAGGTACCCAATTACAGTCTCAGGCTAATCCCTCAGTGTGTGTGTGTGTGTGTGTGTGTGTGTGAGAGAGAGAGAGAGAGAGAGAGAGAGAGAGAGAGAGAGAGAGAGCGCGCGGTGGGGGGGGGGGGATCTGGGTGGCTGTCTTATTCACAATGCATGTGCTCCTTCACATTGTAAGTGCTTACAAGTAGAAAGGATGAGCAGTGACGTGAGCATGTATTTCAGAGCCGGAACTGTGTTCCCATAGTGCACTTGCTCATAGGAGCTCTGTAGGTCACGAAAGCTGTCTAAAGCCAACTTCTTCATCTTTAAAATTAGACAATGATACTCACCCCTCTAGACAGAGCTAGCAAGTAAGATTCATGTGAAACGAGCAGCATACCAGTACAGGAGACTCAACCGTGATTTCTCCCTGTGCTTGTAACCCCCCTCCCGTCACCCATTCCAGTAACACAATTGTCGAGCTCAATTTTGGTTTGATTGATTGACTGATTGACTAATTGGCAGATTAGAACAGTTGGGATAGTCTGGCTAATCAACCAAATCCCTCCACCATGTCCTCTCAATAATATAAAGTTTTATCTCAATAAATCACTTAAATTACTAACCAAGACTTTATTTTTAAGAAAATGCTAATGTCGAGAAGAGAGGGGCACCATATGTCTCAGGTGATGCTGACATATTAATAAAGTCATTTGGGAGGGTCTATAATGTGAAAAATACAGCATCTAGTTTATATTTGATGAGTTTGCTTACTGTGATTTTATTTAGTTTTCGTTTTTATTGGTTAACAGAATTAGAGATGGAAAAAGTTGCTGAAGGAGCGTGTAAAACACAGAAAATGCAGGCATCTTGACCTCATATCCTAAATATCATGGTCTTCTTTTCCTAGTAGTGAAGCTATGGGGATTTAAAGGTGATGCCCAAGGCCAGCAGCCTATTGAAGTAAAGGTGTCCCTCAGCCCCGGTGAATCCCAGCCCCCAGGAGCGGATGTGGGGACAGTTATAATAGCACTTCTGGTAAAGGGGAAGGCGTGAAACCCTAGACGTGACTGAGGCAGGATTTGTTGGTAATCCTGGGGCGCCTCGGTGGAAGTCAGCGCAGTGACTCAGAGCCCGTGACGGTCCAGCTGTCCCAGCCCAGGGCTCCCCGCGCGTGTGGTCCCCCTCACCACGCCCCAGGGAGCCCAACTGGAGGTGCCGGCCACGCAGCTGCTTCCCGGGCAGGACCTCACCGCCGCTGCCAGAGAGCATTTCGTTACTTTACCTTCAGTGCTTTGAAGTCAGAGGCACTGGGCCCAGTGAGTGGCCGCTGAGTCTAGTTCTGTGCCTGTGAAAACAAGACCTTTGCAGAAAGAGCTCAGTGATTTCTTTCTAACCCACTGGCCTGCCTTATTGTTCTGGGTGCCACCCCTTCATCTCGGGGATGTTTCATGGGAATCAGATGAGATACGCAGTCTAAGAAGCAAATACCAAGGCGGGGAAGCAGCCAACACTGGCCACCGTGACTGGTCACCGCTACCTTCCTTTATCCCAAGAAGAGCCACTGCTATGGTCTTGACTGTTTTATTATTTGCCGTTCTATTTTGATTTTTTAAATTGTGTTTTTTAGAGAGAGGAAGGGAGAAAGAGAAAGAGAGGGAGAAACATCTATATGTGTTCCACTTATTGATGCATGCATTGGTTGCTTCTTGCATGTGCCCTGACCAGAGATCAAACCAGCAACCTTGGCGTAT
The DNA here is from genome assembly GCF_951640355.1 of Cnephaeus nilssonii. Taxonomy (NCBI): domain Eukaryota; kingdom Metazoa; phylum Chordata; class Mammalia; order Chiroptera; family Vespertilionidae; genus Cnephaeus; species Cnephaeus nilssonii. Next base: position 3,159,374 of record NC_137079.1, on the reverse strand, counting down.
CGGGATGGCACTGTAACCCACTGAGCTACCCAGCCAGGGCGGCTTATTTGTTATTCTGGAGCTTCTCGGGAGAATTGGGAAATAGTTCAATTAACGGGCCCCGAACTTGGTCATATAAATGCATGTGCATTAACTCCATGTGCGATAGCCATTTTTATATTTTGTCATATTATTTTTGGCTTATGTACAAAAATATTGCCACGCTACCTTATTGTTCTTAATAATTTACTCTATTTCTCTTTTTAGAATATGGCTTGTCTGAGGATTCCCTGATAGTTGCATTTCATTCATAAAAATACATCAAATTAGGGTTTACAAAAATTACAGGCTTAAGGAGGGTATTGTTTTGCTTGGTGTCGGACAGTCCAGATCAAACACCTGTTTACGTGGTAATTCTTTGGAGCCTTCACCTCCTGCGGGGTGGGGGGTTGTGGGTGGGGGGGGGGCTTCTCCGACTCCCCTGCACCAGGGGGAGGCTGCTCCTCCAGGTGCGCCCACCACACCCTGTCCTCACCTCGATGTGTCTGATGTCTTGTCTGTCTCCCTCTCTAGACCCTGAGATCCTTGTGGCAAGGACATTATATTTTTCTTTTTGTCTCCCCAGCATTCAGCAAAATGTTTGACACACAGTAGGTACTTAAAAAGTTTTCACTGAATGAAAACTAAAGTTATTTTTCTATGGTTTTCCAGTCAATCCACGTATACATTTTTTTTTTTTTTCTGACAACAGTCCAAGCTGCATCATGGGCTAACTGGATGAGTCCTCGTTGAGATCATGGAGCTGCAGACTGCTTGAGGGCTGAGCTCAGGATCTGCAAATAGGACCATGCTCAAAGCTTGACTTATGGACTCAGTTTTACCTGCTATTCCGAATATCATGTGCAGGAGCCCCATACACAAAGCCTTCAACGTGTTCATGCTAATTCCATTCCAAAAAATAAAAATTAAAAAAAGAGGCAACAATGTGTATGTCTATTTCAATGCCGGGATTTTGGAATTCGGAGCAGAGAGGCGAGGCGCGGCGTGTGTTTATTTCCAGGATGGAAAGTCAGGAGTCTGGACCGGGCCCGCCCTGCAGGGCCCCCTGGAACCGGGCCGGCCAATGGGCCCGCGTGGACGGCATCAATAGGCGTGGACGGTATAAATAGGCTGGACGGTATAAATAGCCGGAGGCCCGGGCCCCGGGATTGCTGCCGGCCCAGCTGTCGCTCCGGACGGCGGCCAGCACCCAGCAGCCAGCAGCCAGCACCCAGCGGCCAGCACCCAACAGCCAACACCCAGCAGCCAGCACCCAACACCCAGCAGCCAGCGGCCAGCAGCCGGGCAGCCAGCAGCCAGCACCCAGCACCCAGCACCCAGCAGCCAGCACCCAGCACCCAGCACCCAGCACCCAGCACCCAGCACCCAGCAGCCAGCACCCAGCGGCCAGCAGCCGGGCAGCCTGCACCGGAGCGGGCCTCGCTGCCCACATTCCTGCGCGGCCATGTCGGTGCTGGAGGAGGGCCGGCCGTTTGCCCAGCAGCTGTCCAACGTCTACTTCACCATCCTGTCCCTGTTCTGCTTCAAGCTCTTCGTGAAGATCAGCCTGGCCATCCTCAGCCACTTCTACATCGTCAAGGGCAACCGCAAGGAGGCGGCGCGCATCGCGGCCGAGTTCTACGGTGCGGCCCCGGGCCCAGGTAGGTGCCCTCTCACCGGTCCGCTGGGCTCCCAACAGCATCTTCCACCAGCATCTTCCTCTCCCGAGGCGTGTCTTACACACTTCTTGTTGTGGAAAATGTTTACTAACATTGGTTTCGTTAAAAGAAATGGCTTTGCTGTGGAACTGAGTTAGTAAAAGGAAGGCATCTTTGCAAACTAGATGGATGGGAACCTACTTTTAATTAAATACACATTAATCTGGCAGGTGTGGCTCGGTTGGGTGGAGCGGCATCCCACACACCAACTCACCATACGCTGTTCTGTGCATAACCATTTTAAACCTTTAAACCCTTCCTTTGCCACAGTTGTACAGGCTTCGACCACTGATCCCACCCGTATGGTCCGTTAACGTGTAGCCAAAGTTTTATGATTTTAAATTCAAATGGTGAGGCACAGGGGAAGCATGCATTCAGAAGAGAAGATTTGGAGATCTGATGTGTTTGTCAGCACTTTTATTTTACCGACATGAACCACTCGGTTATAGACTAAAGCGCAGCGTGTCGAGTGAGATGAGTGGCGTGTGTTCCTGCTGGCTTGTGGTTGCTCTGCTCCATTTGTAAGAAAGGGACGGTAAGAGAATAGAAGCATGAGTTAACAAGTGTGTGTGTGTGCGGCCAAGTACACCCCCCCAGAAGAAATTGAAGTGTGATGAGGCACGATGGTTTGAATCATAGCTTTAAAGGTTGTAAAACCATTTATGTCCTACCGGTCTGATACTCTGTACAATCAAAACAGTTCTTGTGGCGTGTTTCAAGGTGACATTTTAAGTTCTGATCGTCTTTTGGTTAATTTCTGGTTGTGAAAATCGGCAGGCAAGCACACACATGTTAGATCCCCAGATATCTCTACCATAACTGAAATGTTCAGAATCGAAATATCCTACCACATAATTATAGAATGTAATTTTTTTCAGTGCACTTAGAGTGGAGAACTTGACCTCTTAAAAATCTGATTGCTTCCGTTTTTCAATATGTGAAAATAATTCATTTAAACTAGGGTTACCCTGTGTGTACATGGAAAGTTGAGTAAAGGTCGGAAGTCTTTTTTTGGTGTATGAGGTAGATCATGAGTATATTTTCCCCAAGGAAGCGTTTTCTTATGCAGAGCAAGGACTTTATGAGCTCATTAAAAGTGGGAGGAATCTAATTGCCAGGGTGCAACTCCCACGAGGAAGGTGGACCCCGGAGCCAGGAGGCAGCATTTGACCCTGTGCCCACAACCTGCTTCAGAGCAGGTGTAGCTGTGGAAATGTGGCAGCGTCTCACTGTAGACCGAATATCTTGTTTAAAAACATCAAACACAGAAGACTAGATTTTTAAACAAAACCACATTTCCAGATACAAGCCTAAATAGATGATATGATCATAGGTCCCAGCGTGGCAGCCTATAGCTCATTACCGTGATTCATAGTCAAATCTTGTCTACGTATTACGAGAATTGCCATATGTAAAAACCTAAAATATGGGCTAAAACGCTATAATTGTGTGTGTGTGTCTGTGTGTGTGTCTGTGTGCCTGTGTGTGTGTGTCTGTGTGTGTGTCTGTGTGTGTCTGTGTGTGTGTCTCTGTGTGTGTGTGTCTGTGTGTGTGTGCCTGTGTGTCTGTGTGTGTGCCTGTGTGTGTGCCTGTGTGTCTGTGTGTGTGCCTGTGTGTGTGTGCCTGTGTGCCTGTGTGTGTCTCTGTGTGTGTGCCTGTGTGTCTGTGTGTGTGTGCCTGTGTGCCTGTGTGTGTGTGTGTGTGTCTGTGTGTGTCTGTGTGTGTATCTGTGTGTGTGTGTGCCTGTGTGTGTGTGTGAATTGACAAGGGTTTTAGAGGAAGCTATGGAAGCTCATTGTTGCACATATTTTTGTGCAAATAAAAAGCAACCATCGGCTTCTCTTCAGCTCGGTCCCAGTGGGATTAAGCTGGTGTGACAGGCATATACGAAATGGCTCCCTGCTTTTTACGAGTCTGTGTTAAGATGTATGAGAACTCTAGGATTATTTCCCAAAAAAAGGAAGATGGAAATTAACACTCACTAATAGAAAACCCTTTTCCTAGGAATATTAAGTTGTTTACAATTTTTGTTTTGTGTTGTTTTTAGCGGTAGATCTCTTTAACAACATTCTGCCTTCCAATATCTTGCATTAATCTATATGTTAAGTAATGGAATATATTATGGTAATTTTATTCAGTGTAAGCATAATTAGTCTCCTTTTTTAAAAAAAAAATTTTGTATTAGAAGGATAATCAGATACCTAGCAAATACTTTATTGATCTCCTACGTCTAAGAATTCATTCTTTCTTGCCCGGAAATTATTATTTTCTTCATCTTAATGTAGCTTGTTCTTTTATTTACTACCAATAAGCTATTTTTATATCGATTATATTTTTATAATTAACTAATCAGGCTCAATTATCTTTGTTTAATCTGGCAATTTCCTCCTTCCTCGGAGAGATTATCACCTTTACTCCACTTTGAATTAGGTTTCTTCTTCCTCCTTTCAAGACTCAGCCAGATGGCTCCCCAACATTTCTGATGTGGGGGTGCCAAATTCCGTGAAATAGGAGCTCGTGTGTGTGCTTCCATGTCCTTCATAATCAGAGAAGACCCTGCTGACAGCCCTCTGGATGTCCTCCCCATGAGCAGTGTGCTTGGTAGGAAACGAAAGAACCCGTGTCTTAGACACACCTGCACATCAGCCCACTGTGCTCCACAGATGTCAGGTGGTCTTAACGCGCTTTCCCAGCAGGTTGAGACCCAGGGATGATTACCCAGCAAGAATGAAAATGCAGCACAGCTCAATGGTAGCTAACGTAGCTTAAGGCTATTTCCTTCTCGGCCCCGTTGTTATTCCAATAAAACTAAAATCTGCCTTTTCATCTTCTGTACCGATGACTTTTATCAACACCACCATCAAGTAGAAGGGACCTCCTTGCCACACGTTGTTATGTAACTACCGCCTGTACCGTTCCTGCTGTTTAAGGTCCTGGTGACAATCTCTATGTACCAGAGGTCTAGTCCATTTTTAAAGCTAGCCCTGGACTTTGAGACTGACTGTGAGACTAACAGTAGTTGGAAGGTGTTTTCCACTGGGCTGTCAAACGGTACAGAGAGCAAATGAGGCTTCGGGAAGTACACCGATTTTCTGAAGTCACTCCAAGGTCCCTGAAGAAGCCACGAGCTGCTAATATTCCAAGAACACCTCAGGAGTTAGCTGGCTCCTCTCTTCAGTTAAGGGCAATATTTCCAAGTTCTATGTTGGGCTCTGAAGGAAATTCAGTAGGTTTACCCACAAGTGGACAGGACCTGTTCTAAGCACTTGTTTTTTTTGAGCACCCCTGATAACAAGAAACTAAAGAAACAGAATATAACAAAAAAATAAGGTACCGTTCCCACCTGTAAGCTTTTTATTCTAATTGAGGAGACAGTATATCAGCATATACTAATGACTTTCCAGGTACACTCTTACCAAAGGAATCTGGTGATTGGGAAGACCAGTCTCAAGTCAGGACTTTCGGAGATATTCATGGTGAGGCAGACCTTGAGTTGACCGAGGAAGGAGCAGAAGCATGGATTTAAGCTTAGACTATTAAGAGACAATAGATTTGACTGCAGTAGGAGGTTTATGAAGCAGAAAACGATGTTAATAACTTGGGCACAGAGATGGAAAGAATTTGAATGGCAGGCTAAGCAATTTGAACGTAACTTTGAAAGCAGTAGGAGTCATTGAGAGTTTCTGGCATGAGTGTGTGTGTGTGTGTGTGTGTGTGTGTGCGCGCAGTGGGGGGGTGGGTGAATGGGAAAACACATGCATAAAATCCTAATTTAAGATAGATTTATATATCCGTGATCTTTGGAGTTGGGCAATGGGACAGGCTTGAGATAGGTAGCTGAGGAGCTCCCTGCCATAAAGAGATGAGACCGAGGCTTGTTTGTTGGTGCTGGCTCGGATAGAAAAGAAAGAATGACAAGAAATATAAATTAAAGAAAGGAGAAAAGAAGAATGGATGAACCTGACGATTCCTTTAAATAACATTGGCAGAGAGAGCAAATGTTATCTTAGGGAGCTGTCTCCCAGAATTCGATTTAACATATCTAAAGAAAAATATGTCAGTCACAAGGATTCATTGATACACAGGCAGATCTGTAGTTCCCAGCCACCCCAGAGAGGTGGGTCCTTTGCTGCTTAGCCACCTCCTCTCTGGTGTGAAACATCGGGGTAAATCAACTAGAATCTGAACTCTGTTCTTGCATTTGATTTATTTAATGTATCCCTTTGTCCCACCTTTTCATCACCAAGCCACCTCTGATTATTACTTGACTCTCCCTCCAGACCTGTCCACAGAAAGAGAGAATGTGCTGATTTGACCCAGCACTGCGTCAGTCCATCCGACACTAGCGGTCCTCGTTGTAAATTCATGTACTTGAGTCTTGATGTCAGTCTGTAGCCTTTGTGCTCTGTGAGTTGTAAGCGCACCTCTGAGATGTGAATTTGCTCCAGCTTTGCTGCCAGATGGGTTTCCAAGCCTGTGAGGCCATGGACACATCCCAGACTGTGGAAAACTCATCAAGGTACTGTCTCTGTGAGGCTGCTTGAAAGACAATCTGGTGACTCCCAACCTCTTCCGCCTTGTTTTCATCCCTGAGACTTTCTGTGGAATACAGGAGAGATGTAGCATCATCACATGTGATATCCGTGTTTGTGATTTGATAACTTTGGACCTAGGGTTGCCAGGAAGCATGCATTGTTTTTCTCGAGCTGTCTATTGTTGATACTTGGAAACGGGCTACTGTGTAAACGTGTCACCACAAGTCAAAGGGCATGTCATTTGGAGAACAGTGTGAACTGGGTGGGAAAAGCAACTAGAATCTTACCTAGTCATACCTAATAATAGATAAACATGTAAATTGACTGTATCTCCGCTACGCCCACAGCCAATCAGAGTGACTATGCAAATTAACCCAACAAAGATGGTGGGTTAATTTGCATATGCAGGCATGGAGGGGCGGAAGGGGATGCCTGCTATGAGCGGGGGGCAGCGGGGGGGTGGCAGAGGGAGCTACAGGAGCAGTGCTCTGGACAGAAGCGAGAACTTGCCAGCTCCCGGGTGGCTGGGAATGAAGCCAGGGGAAGGAAGGCCTATTCTTGCATGAATATCGTGCAACGGGCCTCTAGTTTTATATAATGTCATGTCATTTTTTCTCCATCAGTAAAGTTCATTCCAGGTCTTAAAACTACTCCAGGAATTTAACTTGACAGCAGATGCTGGCGACGGCACACGGGTATTTATCACACCTGCTTCCCAGGAACTCCGTTCACGTGGTGTTCGGTGCTGCTGTGTTGATTAGATATGAGGTTAGTTATGTTAGAAACATTTCTCAGAACCTCAGCGGTGAGCCATTTTAAGAGGCAAATCTGTAGGATGGCTTCTTTCCTGGTGTTCATTATAGAAAGGTATTAAAGATGTAAGAGCTTGGGGCACATATTCTACACTTAGGTGGAACACTGCCTAAAATAACTTGGATCAATAGAACTGCTCTTCTATGATGAAAGCATAACATTATAATCGAAAGTGCTAGAAAAAAAAGTTTTTAAAGAGATTTTCATTTTACCCAATCTCTACTAATGTTCAGGTATGCCAGGCCACTTTTTGGGAGGAAACTATTATTATTGCATGAGTGTAAAATGGAATCTGGGGACAAAGGCTGTCATTTTCATGTATTAATATCTTTCTTCTTCCTCCATATTTGGAGAATCGCATGAATTTGTGGACTTAAGGAACTTGGTATAGTTGATGATAGCTGAGGAGGGATCCGTTTTCCTGGGAATAACCTTCTCATGCCTTTTGCTCTTCTCTTTCTTCCTTTGGTCGTTCAATTATTTGCTCATTTATTACTGCGTTTTCTTGTGTATCTTTTATGTCAAAGGCACTGTGTTGGGCATTAAGGATAAAATATACAAACACACCCCTGTCCCTTTCTTACAGGTGTGTATAGTCTAGTGGGGGAGACAGACAGATAACCAAGTCATTTAAAAGCATCGTAAGTGCTATTGTGCACGGTTAAGGAGGGGGCCGTGGGAGCACAGAGGAGAGAGTATAGATAAGAATGCTTCTGCCTGGGATGTGGCTCTTAACTAAAGGCTGTGCCAACAACAAGCATGCTCTCTCCCATAAGCATGCATAGTCCTTAGTCACAATGCTTCCCAATTCCCCCTCTCACACCTGGTACTTTTCACCTCTCACCCTACTAGTACTATTATTTCTAACTCACATCTCATGCCTAAATCTTTGCCTAAAGCCTCAGAGATTTATTGTTAAAAGAATTTATTTTGGGAAAAGAACATGTATGCTCATTGCTTATCCACTAAGCTTTTGGAAAATTAAAAGCATTTGGGTGATATTTTTCAGAATGAATTTTGTATATATTGATAGATGCCCTTGTTATACTCAACTCTGAATTTTTTATATATAAAGGACAGTTAAAGAATGAAAACTAGGTCTCAATTTTCTGCTTTCCAATGTACTATCTCTGTTAGAAATGGTAAATTATTAAAGTAAGCGACTTTTTCTTATTAATGGACCTAACTGACAATTTTATATTTAATTCAATTCAATAAATACTTTGATACCTACTCTATTCCTGGCACAATATTATGTGACACATGTTCATAGTTGGTTGGATGCCTATGGATCTGTACATATGTGGCTGTGCATATATATATATATATATATATATATATATATATTTACTTTTTTACGACATATGACTTGCTTTTTGAGAAAAAGAAGACTTAGGTGAGTGGAGCCAAACCATGTACATGTCAAACACCCCAACAGCAAGCAACTAGAGATTTGTAAGGTGCTAGGTAAGCAGTTTAATTCTGCAATGAATGTTCCCTAACCAAGTCCATTGAGAGCATCAGGAACTTCACGGAGAAGGCAGAACTTACAGTTAAACTTCTAAGACAGATCCTGTCTGGTTCCGTGCAAGTGAAGATGAAACCAAGCTGAATGTAAAGAAGAGGAAGTGAGGGACGTGGAACTAAACAGGCCTGGCTCATCTGCGATGAAGATTGAAGATAAACCTTGGATAAGGACACATAGTCGGGTGGTTGGTGTCAACGTGAAAAATGAGCACACATCTTCTCAGAGCGCACACCCAAAAGTAATAGTTCTAGTAAGAGCTTTCTCATGCCTCTCCTGGATTTAACCTACAAAAAAGGGTCATTAGCTAATGATGGCAATGCTTACCACCGTAAGCATCTTACCGAGTCCTCGGGGTAACCTCATGAACCATGTCTTGGAGAAGACAGAATGCCTACGTGACATGGACCCCACAGTGCACATACTCAGAGGGGCTCTGTGGGTTCCTGCAACAGTCTTAGAACATTCCACTCATTTCTTCGCCTGGAGGAGGGAGGAAGACAAACTGTGTCCTTGAAAGCTGGTGGAGTATTTGGAATGCCTCTTCCTCTGAAACCACCTCAGAAAGTTTTGGAAGGAAGAAAGGGAGGAGAAAAGGGAGGGAGGGAGTGGGGGAGGGAGGGAGGGAGGGGGACTTGCTAAGGGCTATGTGGACGACTTTTGGCCTTTCTTCTTTACCAGCTGCACAAAGAACAAATCATCCATTCTCTCCAGCCTGCTCTCAGCAAGGCCACACAGCAGGCCATTGGCCTTCAGACTGAAAATGCCCAAGGAATGCTGGATGCCAGAGCGGGGGCTGAAGGAGCCTCAGACATCGTCAGCACTCCCAGGGGGCCTGTGATTGAACAGGTGCACTAGGCGAAGTTGAGGGTAAACATAGTAGAGTGATCTTTTTTCTCAGTCTCATAACTCTCCGTTGGTTACTGTGAGACAGGGTTTTAAAAATCTGCCCTCTGAGTAGATTTAGGCGTTTTCTAGAAGAGCCTAGGGACCAAGAGGCTGGGGTGCTGTGAGGGGACAAGTTTCCCGTGCGCCCCCTTCCCCTCTCTGACAGAACAGCTCGGCTTTGATGGATCTCCAGAAGATGGGCTTTAAGAGGAATTTTTTCTCTAAAGAAAAAGATAAAAATAAGATTTTAAACAAAACTGTCCCCGTTTATGTCAGAGATAATGTAAGTTACATGCATCTCTCCAGGACCTGACCCCCTGTGAAATGAGGCACCACTGACTGTCCTGTCAACGCTCTTTTCGGAGGGTCAGGGTACATGTGAGAGGCCAGGACACGTCTTCCTCCCTTCTTCCTCCCCCGGGGCAGCTATGTCCGAGTCGCCACTGCCCCCTGAGCGGGACAGAGACTCCGGGTCGCAGGCCCTTTCCGGAGGCTGGCGGCCCCCCTGCGGGCAGGCTACAAACCAGCTGAAAGGTGAAACCCAAACACCACTCATGGTCTTAAATAGAAGCACTGGCTCCTCCGCGTCGCCAAGTGGGCAGCTTGATTTAGATGAGGACGGAGGCCCAGACCACTCAGTGGAGGCCGGTGGGTGGGACACCTGCCCTTGGCCATCAGGACCTGGCCCAGGTCAGAGCTGGCAGGCTGAGTCAGGGAGGCAGCTGCCCCGGCTAATGGAAGCCCTTTCTCCTCCTCCTCCTCCTCCTCCTCTTCCTCCCCCTCCTCCTCCCCCTCCTCCTCCTCCTCCTCCCCCTCCTCTCCCTCCCCCTCCTCCTCCTCTCCCTCCCCCTCCTCCCCCTCCCCCTCCCCCCTCCTCCTCCTCCTCCCCCCCTCCTCCTCCTCCTCCTCCTCCCCCTCCTCCTGCTTCTCCTCCTCCCCCTCCTCCTGCTTCTCCTCCTCCTCCTTCTCCTCCTTCTCCTCCTCCTCCTCCTCCCCCTCCTCCTCCCCCTCCTTCTTCTCTTCCTCCCCCTCCTCCTCCTCCTCCTCCTCCTTCTCCTCCCCCTCCTCCTCTTCCTCCTCCTCCTCCTCCCCCTCCCCCTCCTCCTCCGAAGAGGCCTCCCTGGGAGAGCAGGGCGATGGGGGCAGTGGGCGATGCCTCTGCACTGCCTGCCTGGCCGCAGCAAGCGCCTTGTGATTGGAGATACGGGCGAGTTCTGTTTCCCGACTCTCCCTCGTTCGCTGGAGAGAAGATGAGTCCCGTCGCCCATCCGGTAGAGTAGCAGGTGGCTTTTAGGATGAAAGGACCCACCAAACAAATGTCAGAATGCGGAAGCTTTGTGTCCTACTTCCCGCCTGAGCCACAGTCCAGAAGGAGGATTAGGAAAAGGAAAAAGGCCAGTTCCCTTAGAGTTCAAGTGCCCAGCATCGCAGACCCACTGAGTCTGAGAAAGAAGGGCCGCTTCCCCATAGTGATAAATCCTCCCTTCCCCCAACTGGTGGGCGGAGTATGACGTAACCTGCACCTGCGGCCTGGACATTCCTGAGCACCGAACCAGGCACCTTATATGGACTGTACATTGAACCACCAATCAGCACCTGCCAAATACCCTAAGCCCCCGATTCCTAAGTACCTAAGTGCCTAATCATGTGCCTTATATGAAACCACCAATCAGCATGTGCCGAGTGCCCTAAGCCCCATCCCTTCCCTTTCCTCCCCTCAAAAGGCATGTTCACTCCTGCACGTGCGCTCTCTTTCTTTGCGAGGCAGCCCGGCAGGTCCTTCTCCTCTAATAAAGCCTGTGTCCTGGTCTTCGGCCCTCTGTCTCATCTTTCACATAGTGACCCCTCTCCCCCCACAAGAACTAAAAAACCAAGGGGCTCAACGAAAATGCGAGTGAGCGTCTCTCCCTGCAGCCATGATGAAATAGCCCATCTAGTAAAATCGGGGGTAGGAGCGAGGTTGTGTGGCTCCTTGTCATTCATTGCTCACATCCACAGAACGAGAGTGGCTTGGGGTCGAGAGACTATGGCCTGTGCAATGAATGCTAAAGCAACACTCACATATCTAATTGGAGTGATAGTACAAGAATGCACAAGAAAGGGAATCTGTTTGATTAAGCTCAATGTTTAGGGTCTCCTGGAAGCAATGTAGTATTTGTTTTGAAGAATTTTTATTTATGAAAGTTCATTTGATTCAATCACTGAGACTTTTAAAATTATTTAGAGCTAGATTTTTAAAAGCACATCCGAATGGCCATAAACCTGGTTCTACAGCTTTAGAATGAATATTTTGAGTAATAATAAAAAAAAATAAGCTTTGGGGAAGACAAAGAATTTAATTAGAAGGGGAAAAAAGATGTTTGTAATTAATCTGAGGCTCACGAGGCAAACGTGATTCTTGCCAAATACTTGGATCCTGAATCGTAACCCGACTACAGGGAAAAACGGCTGTTATTCTGGGAAGGAAATGACAATTTACTGAGCAAGTCACTTGGTCCTTGAAAGCACCCCTAATGGCAAAGAGGAAAAACAATCAATGCCTTGGGTATTGAAGAACCTCAGCAATAATAAGAGACCTCAAATTAGCGGGAAACAGTTTTAAAATCACCTTGCCGACAACATGGTGGTTTAGCCACCCTGATGTTTTTCTATTATGGTTCTAGACTTTCTAGCCGTGTCTGTGATCGTAGGAAAGCTGTTTAATGTCTGTAGCCCTCAGTGTCTTCATCTGTAAAATGGGGATAGTGATGTTATTTCAGAGGGTCCTTGTCAAGTTTAAATGAGATGTTATTTATGACCTAAACCATTTGCCCCTGTGTCTGGCAGGTAACTAACACGCCACACGTGTTATATTGCCCTTTAAACATGTTCAAAACCAGGGCAAGAATGCCACCGTGCAGTGACACAGAGAAGCACCAGTGAGGCAGGACGGTGAAAGTAGACCTCGCTGTGTGCTAACCAGTTGCTGAAGCTCAGGCTGACAGGGGGACGCAGCTATCAGCAGGCAGGCATTCTGCCCAGCTCAGGTGAACTCTTCAGGGAAATGTTTTCGGGACTTGAGTGGTCGCTCTTACGTTTATGTTGATTTAAGAATAAACTGAAGCTCAGAGAGGCGAGTAAGTTGTCAGCTTGTTCAGTCAGTAACGGGAAGAAGTAGGGCTTTAACCACCAGCCCCGCCCCCCGAGTCTCTCTTCTCAAGCCAATGCCTGTCCCTCTACCAGGGGTGGGGACCTTCTCTCTGCCAAGGGCCATTGGATATTGATATCATCATCTGCTTCACTAATTCACTTAATATAAATGTACTAGAGGCCCGGTGCATGAAATTTGTGCAGGGGAGGGGTCCCCTCAGCCCAGCCTGGACCCTCTCCAATCCGGGACACCTTGGGGGGTTGCCCCTCACTATCCCCCCCACCCCAGCTGGCCTGGTGGCCTCCAACTGCCTCCTCCCCCACCGGCCTGGTCACCCCCAACTGCCCCTCCTGCCAGTCTGGTCGCCCCATGCAGCCTGCTGGTCAGTTGTTTGGTCGTCCCTCGCTAACCCCCCTGCCAGCCGGGTCATCCCACACAGCCTGCTGTTCGGTTGTTACTGTTAGGGTGTCATGACCAATTTGCATATTACCCCTTTATTAGTATAGATCAGGCGTCCTCAAACTACGGCCCGCGGGCCACATGCGGGTGTTTTTGCCGTTTTGTTTTTTTACTTCAAAATAAGATATGTGCAGTGTGCATAGGAATTTGTTCATAGTTTTTTTTAAACTATAGTCCGGCCCTCCAACGGTCTGAGGGACAATGAACTGGCCCCCTGTTTAAAAAGTTTGAGGACCCCTGGTATAGATGCTGCTATGAAAACACCTCCTCGATTTCTTGAATTCTGAGTCCCACCTGCAGTTGCCTTGGCAGGGCCAGACCCAATGATTCGCAGGACTCATACGAACCGTGGGCCAGACGTTCCCCACCCCTGCGTCTGTCACACCAGGTGAGCCGGGCGATGGCACCGTGGGGCCTCGCGCTCATAAGGTTCCTGTGCCGTCCATACGCTGTCCACTGGCCCTTTTTACGCAGAATTTTAACTATTTAAAAAGGATTTAAAAGACAACATCTTCTAAAAACTCAAGCGAAAATAAGCAGTGGATCTGTGCCTTTAAGACACAAGCTGTTCTTGCCATGCAGATGTTTTCTCTGAAAGGCCTCACGCACAAAATAAGCAGGAATCCTGGGCCGTGGTGTGGAGGGAGCAGCAGCCAGGCATGCCAGCCCTGCCCCGTCCAGCTGCCAGGCCCCTGCCCTGGGAGCTTTAAAGTTCCTTCCAGAAATTTCTCCCACCATCTTACTCTTTCTAAGAAACTCTTCTTGCCAGAACTTCTTCGGACAGAAACGTATTTCTGGGCAAACCTGGTCAGATACCTGGTCGTGGCTCTCCAGTGGGACACCTGGGTTTTCTGGAAGGGCGTCGTGAGGGCCCTGTGAGGGCCTGTTCGTGACTTTCCGGGCTCACTTAGGGTGGGGCCTGGATGCTTCCCCTCCAGCAGGCCACACCCCACACTGCCTCCTGCCAAATGGCTTTCTGGCCTTCCCTTCCCCTCTCCTCCTCTCCCCTCTTCTCCCCTCCCCTCCCCTCGTTTCCCTTCCCCTCCCCTCCCCTCCCCTCTCCTCTCCTCTTCTTTTCCTCTTATCCTGTCTTTTCTCTTAATCAGTGGCAGCTGAAAAGGGAAGACAGGAAAAAATAAACAAACAAAAGCCTGTAATGGCAGCATTAACCGCGAAGAGCTGAGTTTAGGGATTTGGCATTTTCCCTTGATTTTCTCTGCTCCTTTCTGCCAGCTGGTCGCTCCAGGGAGCAAGCAAAACACAGCTTTTCCCTGGACGCGTCTCGCAGAAAGCTCTTTTTCCTCCTGTGGAGGGAGAAACATAAACCTTTTTGAATAAGCAGATTTGTATCCGGAAATAAGGATGCGGAATTATTTCGTAGAATCGTTGGACAACGTCGGACTCCATCACTGGTTTAAACCGTCTGGGACCCCGGGCTCGGGTCTGCAGGGCCTCCCCACGAGCTTGCAGGAGCACTGCCCCTCCCCCCGCCTCTCAAGGAGGAGCTGAAGGTGGCCAAGCCTCTGTTCAGAAAGTGATAAATCACATGGAAGGTCTTTGTCTTCCCTCTTCAGCCTGAGACCATTAAACTGCACAGGCCATTGAGCCGCATGTGTGACCGCCGGGAGCAAAGTGCTGACGCAGGCAGGGGGAGCATGAGGACGGTTTCCTGTGAGTGAGAGGGGCCTTCCTCCCCCAACATTCTCCACCGCAAGTCAGAAAGGAGTGTCACCCTGAGAGCTAGGCAGGAACAGGCTGAGGGACAAAGACCTTTCTCCAAGGGGAATGCCAGGCCAGCTGGTGTGGCTCAGTGGTTGAGCATGGACCTGTGACCCAGGAGGTCACGGTTCGATTCCCAGTCAGGGCACACGCCCAGGCTGCAGGCTCGATCCCCAGTGGGGAGCGTGCAGGAGGCAGCTGATCCATGATTCTCTCTCATCATGGATATTTCTATCTCTCTCTTCCTCTCCCTTCCTCTCTGAAATCAATAAAAATATTTTTTAAAGAAAAAGGGGAATGCCATGTGGAACCCTCACAAACTGGGGAGTGGCATTTCTGAGCAACACGGTGGTCTATGATGACCCCGAATTTTCAGAAGGTAGCTCCATCTAGCCTAGTCTTCAATAAAAGTTTTGGCCCGGCCAGTGTGGGTCAATGGTTGAGTGTCGACTCATGAAATAGGAGATCACAGTTTGATTCCTGGTCAGGGCACGTGCCCGGGTTGTGGGCTCGATCCCCAGTGGGAGGCGTGCCGTAGACAGCCAATCAGTGATTCTCATCATTGATATTTCTATCTCTCTCTCCTCCCTTCCTCTCTGAAATCAGTAAAAGAAACAACCACAAAACACATTAAAAACAATAGTATGGCTCCAGGACCTACTTCTGCAAGCGTGTTCACCAGCGGAACAAACACCCTCCCCTGCACCGTCTTGAGAAATCTCCGCCTAAAACACCCTCACTGCTGCCATCGCCCAAACCTCCCACAACACAAGCTCAGGGGTAGTGGTCATCAACCTTCCATGAGGCCCTAGCCGGTTTGGCTCAGTGGATAGAGCGTTGGCCTTTGGACTGAAGGGTCCTGGGTTCAATTCCTAGTCAGGGCACATGCCCAGGTTGCGGGAGGTGGCCGCTCAATGATTCTCTCTCATCACTAATGTTTCTCTCTCTCCCTTACCCTTCCTCTCTGAAATCAATAAAATAAACAAAACAAAAACCTCCCATGAGCTCAGGGTTAGTGGGCTAGAACCTCCCATGAGCTCACGTTTGTGGTGAAGAAGCGTCTGTGGCCGAGCCGGAGAGGGGGAGGACCGTGTGTAGGTTGCTCTGCACTGGGTCCCTGTCCGAGGTGCATGCCAGGTTTTCTCGGGCAGCTGTCATGCTCAGCGGCGAGGACACAGGGGCTCATGTCACTCCGTGTGGATTTGTGGCCCTCTTAACCCTGCAGGCTGGCAGGTGGTAGCAATGGAACAATTGTGTGAAGAAAGTGAGTGAAAAGAAGCAAAAGGACAAGAAAAGTGTGCTTTTTTATGAGAACAGTGAACACCAGCCCCAAACAACCCACTCGCTGTTCTAAACACACGCAGCCATTGACCCACCTGAGCCTTAGGGACTCCTTGTGCCGGAGGGGCCGCTGGTGCCTGGCCTGGTCTGGCCTTCCTTCCTCACAGCCACGGGCCCGGCGCTGTGTGCCCGGCGCTGTGTGCCCGGCGCTGTGTGCCAGGCACTATGTGCCCGCGCTAAGTGCCCGTGGCGTCCATGGAAAGAGCCGGGCAGGAGGCAGACCCCTGGGCACCGGGCCTGCTTTGCTGTCAGGCTCTGGTGACTCTGAAGACATCCCCGACCCTCTCTCCACATCAGGGTCTGTATCTGCGAGACGAAGGAGCGAGGCCGGAGCAGCGGGCTTTGCGTCTCTTGCCCTTTTCTTGGTGGTGACGTGGAGGCCTACTGTGCGCAGCTGATGGCTGAGGCCGCTCTGCTCCGTGTGAGGATGGAGCCCAGGCCCGGCTGGCGCACTGCAAGGCGGCTCTCAGCTCCAGGCTCTTTGAAGCCATTTGTGTCTGGGTTTTTTTTTAAATATATTTTTATTGATTTCAGAGAGGAAGGGGGCAGGGGGAGAGAGAGAGAGAGAGAGATCGATGATGAGAGAAAATCATCGATTGGCTGCCTCCTGCACCCGCCCCCCCACCCCCCGCCCCCCACTGGGGACCAAGACTGCAACCCTGGCATGTGCCCTGACTGGGAAGTGAACGTGACTTCCTGGTTTATAGGTCGACACTCAACCCCTGAGCCACCCAGGCAGGGCTGCAGCCATCCATAAGTCCCTAAAGTAGAGGGTCGCTAAGTTCCCCTTTAGGCTCCGGGACACGAGGAGTTCTCGTGCTGCTTTGACGGTCGGTGAATCATTTTTGTGCCGGAGAAGCTGTTGCACAGAGAACCCAGGATCCTTTGTGAATGTGTCGCTCCCATACCTCCCTCCCTGAGTGCAGAGCGCGGGGCCACCCGGCCCGGCTGCCCAGACAGACAGCTGGTGAGTCCCCGGAACACGTCAGGCGGCTCTTCGGGAGCAGCCCCGGGGTCCCCAGGCAGATGCTGCTCATCCACCTCAGGGGCCACCACGGCCTCGGGCACATCATCCGCAGTTTGCCCTCCTGGCCGCTGGGGCCTGTCCCCCGACGTCTCCTCCTCTCCGCTGTCACTCAGGGGGTGCACACAGCTCCCCGGCTCAAACTGAGAGCTGAGGGCAGGGAGCGGATCTGCGGCAGATTTGGAAGGTCAGGGCATGGGGGGGGGGGAGGGGGCTCCCAAACACCACCTTAGGATAAAGGGTAGCAGGGTAAGAAGAGCCATGAGCTTTGTTTGCTGTTAGCACCCTCCCCGAGTTCAGTCTTTAGGGCTGGCCTCTGTGTTAATGAGCATGTTCTTCACCATGAGCTAAACTACAGCGGGGTGAATGAGAACCCATTTACAGGCTTTAGTAAGAGGTTGTGAAGCACAAACTTGCCGAACCACCATCCTAGTCGAGACGTAGCCAACATTCTTGGAACTCCAGAAGCTTCCCAGGTCACCCTACCCAGCCCTAGCGCCCACCCCGTGCCCAGCGACAGGGCGCCTGGCTGGGATGGCCATCATGTCTTGCCTTTCTTGATGGTTTTCACTCCTATGACTACATCCCTGGTGGGTAAGGTGAGGTTTGGCCTACTTTGACATTTTGTGGGAATTGAACCAGTTTTTACACATTCTTTCATGACATCCTCTGTTCCCTGGGCACCAGGATGGAAAGATTTACCTATAGGTATCCGGAGTTCCTTCATTTCGATGCTGTGAACTCCGCTCCCCATTTGGGGCAGTTTCCAATGACATGGCTATAGAGAGTGAGGAGGAGTGATCGTGCAAGGCTGGCGAGTGGTGTGGCCAGGCCACTCAGCGCGTGTGTCTTTGCTTTTGAGATAGTGCCACACTGTTTTCTATCACAGCTGTGTCTGTGGTGAGACCAGAAGTGTATGGGAATTCCTGGCACTGCCCGTTTTTGCTAATGTTCGGTATTCTCCGTATTCTTCAATGTAGCCAGTCGGGTGGGCACGCAGTGTATCCCATGGTTTAAATTTCACTTCCCTGACTCATACCATTTTCCTATGTTGATTGGACATTTGTATGTCCTCTTCTGGGATGTGCCTGCCACATATTTTGCCATCTATTCTTTTGAGTGATTTTTCATTGGTTTTTAGAAGTTATTTATATATGCTAACAATTAGATAGACATGAATAAAACTTAAGAGAACCAATTACAATGCTCTTTTGTGGCTAGTTCACTTTGTATGGCTTTTTCTTTTGGTGGACAGAAGCTCTTTTTTTAAAATATATTTTTATTGATTTCAGAGAGGAAAGGAGAGGGAGAGAGAGATAGAAACATCAATGATGAGAAAGAATCATTGATTGGCTGCCTCCTGCATGCCCCCTACTGGGGATCGAGCCCACAACCCAGGCATGTGCCCTCGTTCTCAGCATCCCTGGTGTCATCAGCGATGTGGTTCAGGGTGAGCCTTCCTGTCTGCAAGACAGTCCACGGTGTCCTCAGCGCTGCATAAGCAGCTGCCCTTGGGCTGCCCACACCGCATTCTCTGCTCACATCTGGTTCTGCGACACTGATTTAAGCTTTGCGACCTTTCAGCGTCCCGTCCGCAGCTCTTGGCCGCGGGACGCTGGCCTGCACATTTCCGACAGATGGTTTGCAAAGGCCTTCTTTTTTAAGATGAGCTTTTTCCCCCAACGTTTTGAAAGCTTATCCCAGAAAAATCTGATTCAACAGCGTCATTCTTCCTCCCTCCCTGTTATATCCTGGTCCATCACTTGTCATAGGGTCTGCAAAAGGCTTACCCTTTACTGATTTTATACCACGATCAATTTGGGGAGAGTTTGTGTGTGTCTGATTAAGTGTACATGGCTCACAGAAGGTGTCTCATCGCTTCCTGGTGGTGAGCGGGGACTGGCCAGGCCATCTGGACACTCCTGAGAGCCCAGGGTTGGAGGACCAAGTGTCGGGAGGGCAGTGGGCTGGAGCGAGGCTTGGGCCACCTTAGCTGAGGGTGACAGGTCACAGGTGGGTGATGTGCACCTGGTTGTAGGATAAAATGGAGATTTATCGAGGAGGTGGCCACAGTTAGAGGAAGACACTCTGCACTGGGGTGAGGTCTTATCTCCAAAGAAGGTCCCAGGCCTCAATCCTCTATGGTGCCTTAGCGCGATCCTTGGTAGAGAGGAAGTGGCAGTTTGTGTATTTTGTGCTGTGGACAAAAGTAGGTGTGGATGCGAGTGTGGTTCACATGCGATGTCCCACGCAGCACTGAGTTTGTGCTTGGCGCACACGGCCCGTGTCAGTCCCAATTTATCCTGGAGAGATTCCTCTTACAGAGACAAGATTATAGCTCCAATCTTATTTTAGCTCTCCTTAATGTCGGATCTGCATAAAAGTTTAGGCACAGACAGTGTTTAAAAACTAAATATGATGTATAACTTTCAGAGAAGAGGAAGGGAAATGGAATTTAAAAATTAATCAAATCTCACTCATGAATATAGATACAAACATCTTAAATAAAATATCAGCAAGCCAAATCTAGCAAGAGGAATTAGCTTTCTAAGAAATCTATTCTCATAAAGTCTCCTTCTTAAATAACATACTGGCCCATAAAGTGAGCAGAAAGATGGTGTCCCATTGGGAGACATGACCTCGCCTTGGCAGAAGCACATGACCAAACCTGCAGAAGTTACTGTGGGGATCATTGTGAAGCAAGTCCCAGACGTATCACTTAATCAATACAGGGAAAAGGGATTGGATGATGGCCAGAATGGATTCTGAGAGAACAGGTAGTAATAGTAACAGACAGGAGCATCATCCAGACCTCTGACTCAACGTCGTTGCTGGTATTGGACGTTAACGAACATGGACATAAGAGAAGTTTGGGAGGAAACCTGGGCATGATGAAGTCACGGCTTAGACTGTGCCCACTTTCACATCAACTCTGGAAAGCCAGAGGTAGTGACCGTTAAATTTATCAAGGCATTTTCAGTGCAAGACACGGGCACTATTGCTCATCTAATGACCGCCATCAGTTCTGTGTCTGTTAAACCGGCATTTACCCAGCAACAAACAGCTAAAATTCAACCTGGGTTGAATTTGATTCAACTCAGCAAAACTCACATGGGAACTGTCCAGATCTTCTTCCTTTATCCCCACTGACACAATCTTCCAGAACAGGGATGTTGATAAGAATAAAGCATATTCGAGAGACTTTGTGCTTTCAATTAATTTGAAATCTGTGGCTTCTTCCCTTTTTTATTTTTATTTTTATTTCTAATGTTTTAAGTATTTTCTAAAATATGACTTTTACCTGAAAGTGGCTGGTCCATTATCTATATAATAAAAACCCAGTGGTCATAACGCTGTAACAACCAAAGACCGGTCACCAGAAGGCTGCGTGTGTGACGAGACATGCGTGGGTGGGCAGGGCTGTGAGCGCACACGGGTGGGTGGGGCCACACGATTTTGCACGCTGGGCTTCTAGTATATTATATATCAACTAGCATTTCTTTCTTTGCAACCAGTAGACTGACCATGAGCTAGGGTTGATGTATCATCTGAGTCTGTAACTCTTCTAGTCTGTGATTTTTGTTGCTTCATCTTCATGGGCTGTTTTTGTTGGCTCATCTGTTGTGTTTTGGTTACAAAGCAGTGAAGTTACAGGCTACCAGGAGCTGTTTTACATACACCATCGTCACTGAGCCGCTGATGAACCACACAAAGGTGTGGTGTTTACAGGTAACTGAAGTACTTGAGAGTCGTAAGTTTTTAGTTTGCTTTTGAACTTAACTACTATACAGAGAGACAAGATTTGCTAAAGTTAGCATGAATAGCACATTTATATTTACATTATACACGAGTAAGAATAATGCCGTGAATACTAACGTTAATTGAGCACTGTGTACCAGGCGTTGTTCTTATTTGTTTAGTAATTCATTTGATTCTCACAGACATCCTAGGAGGTAGGGTTGTTATCCCATTTTTCTGATAAGGAAATCGAAGCACCAAGAAATTAAGTGATTTTCCCAACGTAACAAGTTTAGCAATTGGCTGACCTAGAATAGAGACCCAGCTCTGTGGTTTGTGGCCGAGTTGAGGCTCCTAATTGCACCCTTATTTTGCACGGAGTGGCTTTCTTGGGATTTGTTAAGTCAAAGGCAGTTAAATTGCTAATGCAAGTAAAATTGATTTTTTAAAAGTCACATCCATGAGAGTTTAACATATTTTATTTCTATCTATTGTGCCTAAAAATAAAACCAGGATTTTTTTTAAAGTGCACTATATAAGCTCTTCTATATACACGTTTATCAGGTGTCTGGAGAAATGTCTAGTTCCGTTTTCAAAAACAAAATCGATGTCTTTGGGTACATCTTCCTTGTTATTTTTCTTTCACAACGGCGCCTTTCATTTTGGTACCTTCCGTTCATTTCACACTTTACACGCTAGCTTAACGATTTCAAAGATACCATGGTAAGAAGAATGGCGACAGCCAGGACCGTTTTTGCCTACTTTTCCTCAGAACGTTTCGGGCTTCACAACAGTCTTAGTGATGGAAATGCACTGTCTCCGGCAAGGTTGTGTCCCCTTTCCTGAGGACCACGGGTCACTGCTTTCCATTTGCGCAGTGAAAGTACGTCAGACATTTTGTGGATCTTTCTAGTAGTTATGGGGCCATCGCTGTAACCCCGAGGTGGGAATTGCTGAGTTTGGCATGACCGGAAGAACCTTTGATCCCCAGATGTACGAAGGTTACTTACACAGCGATCGAGGTCCATGCAATTCTAAAATGTTTCCCTGGAGTCTCGGCTTTAAGTGGGCAGCAACTCTCTTTTTTTTGTGCCCCCAGGACATGTTGATAAGGAATGAATGAATGAATGACATCCACCACCTTATTCTTTCATTACACAATGAGAGATGAATATACCTGAGGAGTTAGAATTTATGCTAGTGTCTCATGATTTAAGCATTTGGGTACTTTGAATTAAAATCACATTTTATTATTTTCTTTCTACATATAGGAATTAGTATTTGTGTGTCTTAAAAAAAACCATTTCAGTCATTTGGTATAGTTTAAAATATTCCAAATTCAAGGACATCGTATCTTTTATAACATCATAGAAGATATTTTAAACATGTTGAGAAGATGTTAGCCCTCGATGTTAACACACATTTGAGCAGGGCAGAAATCACCTGTACGCACCAGCAAAGGAGAATTACTCTTCATTGCGAAGTTTCCTGGACATTGGGGTCAGGTACATGTCCCTCAATAGGAGCCCCTCCCCTTTTGGTTCCGTATCTACAATAAAAGCACAAGCTAATAAAATGTCCTTCACCCCGGTGTCTAGGCCCTGATGTTAGATGTGTGGTTTCTAACGATCCCAAATTTGTCTTCTCTGGTGATTTTTCAGACCCCGGTGGCCTTTCCTAATCACGCAGCTCCCACGCGGAGGAGAGCTCCCAGGGACCACACGCTGTCACTATCTGTTTCCCAGCAACCTTTGTATAAGCCGTCAATGACCCTTGAAACAAGGGGTAACTGTGAGAGAACAATTGCTCCATTTCCCCAGGACACTGAGGTCAGAGGTCAGGCTTGCCCCCAGACCTCATCTGCCTCAGTCCCCATCACTAGGCCAACAGATCTAGGCACTCATGTTTAAATAACATAGATTCAACGTTAACATGGGACAAAAATGGGGCTCAGAAATGATTCTTGAGAGTTACACAGACGCATGGCTTCCTAAGGAAACTCGCAGCAACGCTGACTCAAGGGCTGAATAATGGCCAGTTCCAGATGGGACTCAGCAACGGCGGGAGTTTAGCGCCCACAGGTAGCAAAAGATCTTTGTGATGATTCCAGGTGAAGGTTTATCTTGTACTTTGTGAGCTCTTGGTAATGGAGAAACACTAACCATTCCTTTTTTAGGGCTGGGTATCTTATCTTTTTTAAAAGACATTTTACAAAATGGATAGACACAGACTTTTGCTCCAAGATAAAGGATTTGAGGGTTATATCCATTTAGGTATAATTACAGAAAGCAGTGTGTGGATGGGGCTGCTCTTTGGGGAATAAAAATGTCCACCCTATATTAGCCGGTATATTGGAATTATGGTTTTTGTGTGATTATCCTATTGTAGTTATGATTACAAAGAGTCCTCATCTTTTAGAATACATATTGAACTATTTATGGATGAAACTATATCATGAGATTTGCTTCAAAATAAGCCGAGGAGTGGGGATGGGAGGGAGGGGGTGGGTTGCCGATGAAGCCAGACTCCCTGTGAGTTGATAACTGTAAAGCTGGGTGGTGGGTAGCTTCTATGTTTGGAATATTCCAGAGTTTATAAGTGGGGGAGATTGCCACCCCAGATCCAAGCAAGGGTCTGTTCATCTTGATCTTTTGCTGACAGTGGAGGAACTTCATGATCGAAGCCCCCAAATTGAGAAATACGCCCTCAGGAGTCTGTGTCTGTGGGTTACTCACTCCCGAGTTTAGCTAAACGCCAGCTTTTGGAAGCACTGAACTCCTGACGTGTGTGATTGGTTGTGTAAACTAAAAAAAGTTTACATTTTACACCTGTGTCCCAAATTCACCTGTTAAAACTGTGGCTGGCGATCGGCCCAACGTTCTGGTTTTACAGAATTTCTTGAAAAAGTCCACTCACTCAGCGCAATTGCATGATTCTGTGGATGTGCATCACAGTCCCGCTTCGGTACCAGCTTTCCGTTGTGAAGCATCTAAAAGCATCAGGATTTCTTTCCCGCAGACGAGCCTTCATCTCTCTGAGGCTTTCCACTGCTTTTCTCTGACAGTCTTACCGTTACTTTCTCTCTGCGGAGTGGGAGCCAGACAAGCACAGGTCCCCGAGTTCTCAGTCACTTCCGGGGGTTGGTTAAAATGGGAATAGAACGGCTCCGGGGGACGGAATCACCCTGTTCCGTTTCCCATCGCCTTCCCTCAAGCTTTGCACTGCCTCTTTAGCCTTCGTGGGGAGTAATAGCGTGCCACCTCCCGTCTACGGAATGTCCCCTGCTTCTCTGACATATAGTTCCCGGTCCTTTATCACCTGTGGCATACAATGTTCATCAGTGCCCCTGGCGTTTCATCTGATCCTGGTTGGCTTGGAAACCTCTTCCTACTCATAAGGCCCATCCATCTCCTGCGGCTTGTCCCGTCCACTCTTGTGCTCACACCGAGGAAGCGGCCAGGCTCTCTGCGCACTCAGAGGTCCCTGGGCATCCTTCCTTACCCCATCACAGCATCCGAATGATCCTGTCCCAGTGCATTCGCTTCTCTGTGCATGCTTTTAGGGAATCACACAGCAGAGGGAGCATGCTCAGTTGACTCAATCTCTTGTTCCTTATTTTTTTCTAGTAAATTAACTGTAATGGCATTTTCCTTCCATGCCATGGAGTCACTTTTAAAACAGACTTTTGCTTTGGATGCATGTAAACATTCTGAGAGAATTAGCTCACTAGTCCACCTGATTATTTAGGTGAATTGTTATGTGCGTTCCACAGGCCAGCACAGCACACAGCTCAGTAAACTAAGTCCAGGGACTTCTCCCAGACTGCACTGCACATCTATTAACCTGCGGACTATAGGAAGCCCTCTTGAAGGATTCCTGGGAATTCCCCATTCAAATACTCCTTAAGCTAACTTTTATTTTTTGTGAGATCACAGATGCATGTCCTCAGTCCCTGCAATCCCAGTGCGCAGCCCCGTGGAGGAGGCAGGCATATGTAGATCAATATACACAGGCGTCCAAGATTGTTTTAAGAA
This sequence comes from Cnephaeus nilssonii, assembly GCF_951640355.1. Classification (NCBI taxonomy): domain Eukaryota; kingdom Metazoa; phylum Chordata; class Mammalia; order Chiroptera; family Vespertilionidae; genus Cnephaeus; species Cnephaeus nilssonii. The sequence continues at coordinate 3,134,432 of NC_137079.1, read as the reverse complement.
CAAAATTATCCCCATTTTTATAATACACTAGAGGCCCGGTGCATGAAATTCGTGCACTGGGGGGGGGGGGTGTCCCTCAGCCCAGCCTGCAACCTCTCCAATCTGGGACCCCTCGGGGGATGTCTGGCTGCTGATTTAGGCTCCATCCCACATCCCTCTCATAATCTGGGACTGCTGGCTCCCAACTGCTCGCCTGCCTGCCTGCTTGCCTGATTGCCCCTAACCTCTTCTGCCTGCCAGCCTGATCACCCCCTTAACCACTCCCCTGCCAGCCTGATCGACACTTAACTGCTCCCCTGCTGGCCCAATTGCCCCCAACTGCTCTCCCCTGCAGGCTCGGTCCCCCCCATCTGCCCTCCCCTGCAGGCCTGATCGCCCACAACTGCCCTCCCTTGCTGGCCTGATAACCCACAACTGCCCTCCCCTGCCGGCCTGGTCGTCCCCAACTGCCCTCCCCTGCAGACCTGATTGCCCACAACTGCCCTCCCTTGCTGGCCTGATCGCCCACAACTGCTCTCCTCTGCCGGCCATCTTGTGGTGGCCATCTTGTGACCACATGGGGGCAACCATCTTGTGTGAGGTTGTGATGGTCAATTTGCATATTACCTATTTATTATATAGGATCCTCCTTTATGTAGTTTACTATAACAAAATAAAAGTGCAAATCCAAAAACTCAAAAATTTAAAATTGAAATGTATTTTACCAACAAAAATTACTTACTGTGACTGTGTGGCTTGTGGAGATCTTCAAACTCGCTGATGGACTCCATGGGGGGATAAGGAGTGGTAGGCATGACAACGGGCACATGTGCATGTGCTGGACTGAGCAGGCAGGCCCTGTGCTGACCACCCTTCAGCCTTGCCTAACTTCCGCTGGGATCCTGTGCCCCATGCAGACAGCCTGGGCTGAGCCGGTTCCATTGGGAAGTTTGGCCTCCTTTGTGGTAACATCACATGCCTAAAGCTCGTATGCCACCTCACCCTTTGTATGTGAGCCATAGGATCTGAAAACTAAAGAATGGTACAGCCTGAAAGAGGGATCTTTTCCCGGGCTCCTCCTTTTATTTATTATTTATTGTTATTTATTTCTTTACTTTAAACTTTGACTTCTTTATTGAGAGAAAGAATGATTACAGACATGCACCACATAAAGTTTTGTCAATGATGGGCTGCTTATAGTACAATGCTTGTCCCATTCTATCTAATAAAGACAGAATATGCAAATTGACCGTCACTTCATGACAAAGATGGCAGTGCCCACAGCCAATAAGGAGGGAATATGCAAATTGATGCGACAAAGATGGCGGCAGCCAAGCCAGAGTGAAGGCAGAAGGCGGCGGCCAGAGCAAAGGCCCAGATCCCGGGTGCCAGCAGCCAGGGGATGGAAGGCCTATTCTTGCATGAATCTTCACACATTGGGCCTCTAGTAAGGTTATAATGGAGCTGAAAAATTCCGTTGCTTAATGAGGTCTAACCATAGGCATGTTATCATATGGATGGACCACAATTTCTGGGTTCCTGATTTTAGAGGAAAGGAAACTGAGCTGTGATTAAGATATTGGCCCCTCCTGGGCCGCAGAGTTTGGAGGATTAGAACTTAATTCAAAGTCATTTGGAACTTATTCAAGATAAGGAAGAGATATCCTAGGTATTCATCAGGGATAACTTGGAGGTAAATCATTTGGAACTTAATACCAGATAAGGAATAGATATCCTTGTTGTCATTGGGGATAACTTGGAGGTAAATATTGGCAATCCACTATGGCAGGAAGTGCATGGAAATAATTTTACTCACACAATGTTTGTTTCTCCTGCTTGTTCTCTGAAGACAATACCCCGTGATGTTTTTTCCCATATATGCCCACAGAAGGTAGAGTCTAAAAAACAGTGATTAAAAAAGTAAAGATGGGTCACAGGACCCGTGGCCGTTTTTCATCAGGGCAGATCTCGGCTGTGAGCGCCGTGTAACAGGATCACCAGCTCAGTTAATCCTCGCAGCCCCGTCATGCTCCACTCAGCCGTGGACAGGGTCAAGTTCCCGTGCCAGCCAAGCATGCCAGGCACATGTGTGGTTTTCCCCTCCCCTCTCCCCAGCTGCTCTCCCCTCTGCCTTTTAGGGTGGGAAATCTCAGCTGCACTTAAACTGCCTGCTGACGTCTTTTGGTCTAGAAGTGACCTCCAGAAAAAACACAATCGTGAGCTGTGCCTATTAAAAAAGCGACTGTGATCTTGTAGAGCAGCCAATTCTAAACTTAGACCCTCACCAGGTGAAGCGGGAGCCAGCGGCCAGCTGACCCAGATCACAGACACTTTCTTCCCCAGGAGGAAGGAGAAAGGAACGGTGTGCTGAGGGCTTCTGAGCCCTCTGGCTGCGAAGTGCTGTCTGGAGCCGTAGCCACGGGCCACTTTACCCCCGACTGATGTGTACATCATTCATGTTTGAAAGACAGAGCTCTCGTTTCTGCTCAGTTTCCGAGCAGGAAAGGCACATGGACGCGTTTTTTGCTTGCTGTATCGCAGAAATAGTTAAATACTTCCGGCTGCAGCTTTAAAAATAGGAAATGGTCCTGCATGCCTGGCCCTGCCCCCACCCCGCACCTCCCAGCCGTTCTGCACGGAGTTCAATGTCAGGCCCTTCTCCAGTGACACGCAGGGCCTGTGACAGGCCCGGGGAAGGAAGAGGGAGCCAGCATCCGCCGCGGGGATTGCTCGCGGCTGGGGCACCTGCTCCTATGCCGCCCGGTTGTGGCGGACACGCGCCCAGCACGCGATGCCCGGGGATGCTGCTGGGGAAAGGGGCCGCCTTCAGCAGGCCCCCCCGAAAAGAAGGCTGGAGAGGGGAGAAGAAGGTGCCTCCAAACGACACGCTAGCTGGGGCCTCCTGACCAGTCAAGGTTAGTGGCAGCCACGGCGGGTCTGTTGGCTCCTGAAATAAACTCTGTGGAGGTCTTTTTGCAAAACTAACTTCCCCCGGGGCTGCATTCCGGGGGCAGCTGCTGAGACACCTGGTGCAGCACGCAGCAGGCACATGGGGCCCCTGTTAGTGTGGGAGACGCACCTGCACGTGCATTTGCGTGTCAAACTTGCGGCCCCTGGGCTGCGCGCCTTTCCGTTTCGGCAGGTGTGGAGACAAGGAAAGGTGCTGTTAAGCAGGAAAAGACTGTTTACAAGCAAATAAGTATGGAAATTTTGAATCATTGAAATTGGATCGGAGACCGGCTGGCCTGGCTCAGTGGTTGAGCATCGACCTATGAATCAGGAGGTCAGGGCACATGCCGAGGTTGCGGCTCGATCCCCAGTGGGGAGCGTGAGGGAGGCAGCCGATCCATGATTCTCTCTCATCATTGATGTTTCTATCTCTCTCTCTCTTCCTCTCTGAAATCAATAAAAATATTTATTTTTTTAAATAAATAATAAATTGGACCAGAACATACTAGGGTGATGTGGGCAAGGACACGAGTAGAACTTTTTAAAGTGCTCTGACATAAACTTACTAGTTTTCACAGTAGAAAAGCATGAGCGGTATCAAGGAGAATGGGTGCAGTACCAAAGAGGAGCTAGGTGAGGAAACTGATGTTGGAAAGGCCAACCTAAGTATTTATTTCAGTAGAACGCCAGGGTGGTCAATGGTAGACTTAAAGGCTGGAAATGAAGATTCAGAGGTAAAAATGACACCCTACTTCCCCCCAAACTCTGTAATGGTTGGAGTCTGAAAACTATATATAAATTATTATAAAACTAGAGGACCGGTGCACAAAATTCCTGCACTGTGTGGGGTGGGGTCCCTCAGCCCGCCTGTGCCCTCTGGCAGTCCGGGACCCTTCAGGGGATGTCCGCCTGCCGGCAGTCAGACATCCCTCTTGCAGTCCAGGGCTCTGGCAGTCTGGAACCCCTTGCTCCTTACCACCCACCTGCAGCGGAGGCAGGAGAGGCTCCCGCCACTGCTGCTGTGCTTGCCAGCCCGGAGCCCGTCTTCTGGCTGAGCAGCACTCCCCCTGTGGGAGCGCATTGACCACCAGGAGGCAGTTCCTGCATTAAGCATCTGCCCCCTGGTGGTCAGTGTGCGTCATAGCAACCGGTCGTTCTGCCGGTTGTTCCGCCGTTCGGTCAATTTGCATATTAGGGTTTTATTATATAGGATTTTAAAATATACAAGGATGTTTTTAAATAGAACAAACATTATAATTTCTTTAAAAGACCAAGGAAGCAACTTGATTCTTTTTCCTCACCCCAAATTACATGTCCTTTTAATTACTTTAAAAAAATTTTTTTTTCATTGATTTTAGAGAGAGAAGAAGGGAGGGAGAAAGAGAAACCCATCTGAGAGAGAAACATCAATCAATTGCCTCTCATATGCACCCTGACTGGGGACCAGGCCCACAATTTGCACATGTGCCCTGTCTGGGAATCGAACCAGTGACCTTTTGGTGCACTAGGAGATGCTGAGCCACACCAGCCAGGGCCTTTTAGTTACTTTTTATTGATGCATTTATCAGTAAAGATTAAGAACAAATTATCTTAGATAAAAGGTGGTTAACTACAGAGAAGACAATTTAACAATTCAGCATGTGTTTATTGAGTACTTACTGTGTCCTGGGCACTGTGCTAGGTTCTGGAAAACAGTAATGAATAGTCTCAAGGTTTTTTTTTTTTTTAAAATATATTTTATTGATTTTTTACAGAGAGGAAGGGAGAGGGATAGAAAGCTAGAAACATCGATGAGAGAGAAGCATTGATCAGCTGCCTCCTGCACACTCCCTACTGGGGATGTGCCCACAACCAAGGTACATGCCCTTGACCGGAATCGAACCTGGGACCTTTCAGTCCACAGGCTGACGCTCTATCCACTGAGCCAAACCGGTCTTGGCAGTCTCAAGGTTCTTGAGCCCGGAAGAAAGATGGGCAATCAGTTAGTGTAGAATAAAGAGCTTCCTGTCCTTCCTGAAATGAAGAGTCAATCACCTAAATATGTACATGACCACAGGTCTGAGCAACGTCACAGAGTTGGGTGAGGTGATAAAAAAATTAAAATAGCAGTACATTAATTCACCTAGAGGAGTCTCACATATCTTCAAGGAAGATAGATTCCAGAGGAGGTTGAAAATAAACTATAACATTATGTTAAAAATCTAATTTTGTGTAAAGAAAATATAGTTTTACATGATCTTCTTTGATATGGTTTAAATATAGTGAAATTATTGTAAAAATGTCTCATGCTTTGATTTAAAATTTAAAAAAGGAAAAATTAGCTAACTTTCTTTAGCTTTTGTTTTGAATTTTCCCAGCAATTTTAGTGAGAATTTAAATGGTAATGGTAAACCTATAGAAAGAAATATCCTATATAATAAAAGCCTAATATGCTAAGTATCTGGTCATCTGATTATCCATTCAACCAATCAAAGCATAATATGCTAATGATATACTACGGCCACTCAACCACTCGCTATGATGTGCACTGACCACCAGGGGGCAGACAGTTGACCAGTTAACCAGTCAACTACTCGCTATGATGTGTACTGACCACCACAGGGCAGACATTCCTACTGGTAGGTTAGCTTGCTGCTGGGGTCTGGCTGATCAGGACTGAGCGACATGGGCTGGACATGCACTGGAGCCCTCCCGTGGTTCCTCCCCGGCTGGCCAACCTCCCGCATCCTTCCCTGGTCCCAATCATGCACCAGTGGGGTCACTTGGCCTGGCCTGTGCCCTCTCGCAATCCAGGACCCCTCGGGGAATGTCAGAGAGCCAGTTTTGGCCCAATCCCACAGGCCAAGCCGAGGGACCCCACTGGTACTCGAATTCATGCACCAGGCCTCTAGTATATTATATAGTAGCATTTAAAATGTTGTAGAGTTGTATTTTGTGACATGAAACAATGACCCTATGATATCCACCACTGGAAACAAATAGGTGAAAAGCAATCTGGACGGTCGCTGCATCTTGCTGAAGATGACAGGGAGGGCCAGGCAGGACTTCACAGAAGGTGGTATTTCTGTGAAGACCAGGAGTCAGGGAGGAAGCGTGTGTGTGTGTGTGTGTGTGTGTGTGTGTGTGTGTGTGTGTGTGTCGGAGTGAACAGAAGGGCATGTGGTGTGTTTGAGGAAAAGCAGGGAGGCAGGTGCAACTGAGCCTGGGAGATGGAGGGAGGGAGAGGTAGAACCTGGATCCCGGGGAGACCCCTGCTGGGCATGACAGGGACTGTGGATTTCACTCTGGGTGAGTAGACAGGCCACTGGATTCTTTCTGGCTCCTGCGCTCAGGACAGACTGATGGAAGGACATGGGTGCAGACACACAGACAGCCAGGAGGCCTTTGCAGTAGGTCGGGGGCCGGGGCGGGGTGGTGGTAATGGTGGCTTGAGCGAGGGTAGCAGCAGTGGACATCATGAGATGATAATCAAAGTCAGGGTCATGTGTGAATGGCAGAGGCAGAAGGATTCACTGGGGTATGAGAAGCGGGGAAATTAGCGTTTGATTACACAAGGTTTGGGCCTCGAAGCCCCTGGAGGAGTTGGGGTGCCCTGTGCCGAAAGGAGGGAGTTTTAGGAGAGTCACAGCAAGGGTTCAGCATTGGACACGTGAAGTTGACTTTCCTGTTTGTGTGTGGAAACACAAGTTTAGAGCTGGAAACACAAGTCTGGAATTCAGCAGAGAGAGCTGGTCTGGAGATATAACTTGGGGTGATCAACAAGTGGATATTTATATCGATGAGACTAGAGGGATGCGCTGGAGGGTGGGTGTAGAGAGATGCAAGGACTGGGCTCGGGAGGATGTGGACTCATGAAAAATAAAGGACTAACAGGAGTTCCTAGGCCAATACCAGCTGCCTCCTTGCAAGGAAGCACATGGCATCATCAATATCTATGACAATTCTTTGAAAATGACTGTGCTTGAATTTAAGACTATATTCTTCATCTGTCTTAGAGCGTCAGCCTGCAGACTGAAGGGAGCCAGGTGGGACGCCATTCTCTCTGATGGAGAGGCAGCCACGACTCAGCCCATGCAGCACATTGATTTTATACCCCCAATACCAAGAAGTAACACCAAAACTTAGGATCAAAGGAGCTTATTTGCATTCTTCAGTAGGCCCTAGCATTCCTAGCGCTTGACTGGATTTACATATCTAGACCCGCCCCCGCCGACACCTGGGCTGATATGAAGGCCAAGCTGATAACATGTCCAGCCTCATTGGGGAAGCATGTTCCCAGGGTATGGCTCTGCCTATTGCCCTGAGTTCAGCTGACAACAATTTAACGAAATGCCCATGTGCCTTCCCAGGCACTGTCTACAAAAAGTGTCTGAAAACTTGCCCTCTTAAATTTGGGAAACCACTATTGGTTGAAAATGTTGTCTTGTTTCTTGAAATAAGCCATGTAGTTCTTTCACTTACCTGTGTTGTTTTTTTTTTTTTTTCTTGTTTTTTTTTTTTTTTTCTATTAGGCCCACACACTATCTTCTTAATAAATATTAGAGGGCTCTAGACCATGAACAAAAAATCGGTTAGGGTAACCTGCATGCTCATGTAATTCAGTATATACACCTGAAGTTCCCAGGGCCCAGAAAAATCTGGTGGTTTCAGATACTGACTAGATTTATTCGGGGAATTTTCAGAGAGGTGATGAGAATGGAGAGACAGGGTCAGTCTCAATCTTTGAGGGGAGGGGTTTTGGCAACACATTTCTTCCCTCCTTATCAGCCATGTCCTCCAGGGTTTCTGTGGCTCCATTCTTCTGCTTAATCTGGTCAACAGAAGAGTAAACAACAGAGGTCGGCAAATGCCTGGTGGTTTTAATTTTTCTGTAAACGTGTGAGTAGGGATGGGCCGGAAGTTGTCAAGCCTGCAGCTGATCCATATATGGGATCTCCTTCAAGAAAGATAATATGAGCCCGGCCAGCCTGGCTCAGTGGTTGGGCATCGACCTATGAACCAGGAGGTCAGGGTTTGATTCCTGGTCAGAGCATACGCCCAGGTTACTGGCTTGATCCCCCGTGTGGGGTGTGCAGGAGGCAGCCAATCAATGATTCTCTCTCATCACTGATGTTTCTATCTCTCCCTCTCCTCTCTGAAGTCAATAAAAATATATTTTTTAAAGAAAGATAACATGAAATTACACAGTTGTAGCAAGAGTTTGTGCAATTAGGCTCCCATGTCCGTTATGGAGAAGATGGTTGATGTCATGTTCTGTGACAGAGGGAGCTATAACATGTATTTGGAGTTTGCACTCTGCTTCCTTTATGAAGATGTCCCTGATCCTCACCTCTCCAGCATGTCTACACCCTCCCCCCTAGGGTGGGGCTCAGGTGGGGAGAAGTCAGAGTCCCTAAAAAATGACCTGGTTTCATCACAACCAGGGGCAGAGATCTAAACGCAATTGCTTTATTTCCTGCAGGGCACACCCTCTAAGGAGAACCAGGAAGGCTAGGCCAGCAGTTTCTCAGAGAGGAGTGGTCATTGGAGGCCATTTTGGAAATAAGTCAGACTTCCCAAAGCTGCTTGGCTTTTTGGAGGAGGAAGGTCACGTTACAAGGAGCTGAGCGTTCCTTAAAATGGCCGAATAGAACCAGCACCTGACAAGTCACTTATTTTGTTATGCTGATGAGAAAGGAGCTATGAGTCGGATTTACCTCGAGAGCGGCTGGCTTGAGGTGCCCTGGGGAGACGGCGATTTAGGTGGGTGCAGCCCCCCCTAGACTGCATGTGTCTCAGGACGGGAATGTTGCTGCTCCGGCGTGTGGTGTTTACCCATCAGGGCAGGCTCGCTCCCTGCAAATTAAATACCAGATGTCTGGGAAGTCGTGTCGTTTCTAAATTTATTCTCAGTCACCTCCTGTGTGGCGACAGGGAGGCTGTAACAGCAGGCATTTGATTAGAGGGCCGGAACTTACAGCTAGTCTGTAAAAATGATTTTCACACTGAATAATTGCACACTGAATTATCCCAAAGAGTTCAATTGGACATTGAAAAAAACTCTCAGATACCGAATTGAAGTCCAACAAGACTGTAAAGTGATTGAAGGGTTGTGTGTGAAGATATTTTATTTTGTTGGGTCTTAAGAAAGCTTGCAAACCTTGCCAGTAGGAAGCATATTTGTATTGAAAGGTGAGAGAGTATTGAGCTCATTTGACTAGAAAAGTGCTAAATTTCAGGCTCTGGGGGTGCGGGGGAAGGGTGAAGACCGAGTTTAAAACAGAAACTGGAACATGATATAGTCCCTTTGATTCTCACCTCTGTCCAGATTAGTTGCAGAAATTCTTCTAAGGACGTACAAGGAAGCAAATGAGGTGGGGTTGCTGGGGAGTTAAGTCAGCAGAAGTTAAACAAAAATAAAAACACGTTGTGTTTTGTTTTTCATTGAACAGCATGTGTGTTCTGTAAACTACTCCTTTAATAGATTGGTACATCTTTATTTCTTACAGCTTACAGGAAAGGCAATGTAGCAGCCATTGTTGCTAGCTTAAATACCTTTGTAAGTCACGCTATTGCTTAATATAGTATATTTAATTAAGTTGATAGCACTAAAAATCATTTCAGTCAATAGATGCTGCTATTGTCCTAGCTGGTTTGGCTCAGTGGATTGAGTGTTGGCCTGTGGACTGAAGGGTCCCAGGTTCGATTCGGTCAAGGGCACATGCCCAGGTTGCATGCTGGATCCCCAGTAGGGGACATGGGGGGTGTGCAGGAGGCAGCCCATCAATGATTCTCTCTCATCATTGACGTTTCTATCTCTCTCTCCCTCTCCCTTCCTCTCTGAAATCAATAGATATATATTTAAAAAATAGATGCTGTATTTATGGCGTGCGTTTCCTTCGTTTTGGAGAAGGATTGCTCCCTGAAGTTCACGTTGAAATCTCCCCCGTTTGTCGGGTTTGTGTAGCAGGATGCTCAGCCTTACTTACTTGTAGAGCAGGCCCTCGAAGCTCATTCCTGATCCCGGCATCCTGCCCCAAGGCAGTGCTTCCCCTTGGATGAGGACACTGGCCCTCAGGTTAGATGGCTGCGTGGAGGCCACCCTCCCTGCCTGGCCATCCTTTCCTCCTGGAGCTTCTGGGCCCTACACCCCCCCTGGTTTCCTCACTTCCTCCTGGGCTCCATTTCCATCTGTCCTCCTCCTGCTCTTGCTTGCCCCCTGCTGGAAGCAATAATAACAGACAGCAGGGGTCCCAGGCAGTGCGCAGAGCTGAGCTCAGCTGGAAAATACTCACCTGGCAGTTATTTCTTCTAAGCGTGGTCCCCTCCCAGTGGGCCGAGGGGTCCCTCGTCCGACATGCTGTGTTTTCAGTGGTTTTGTCCCTGACCACCTGCCTACACTTTCCAGCAGATTACTGTGACATTTAACTCCCGTTTCATGCCAATGGAGGTCATATTAATAGAAATAATAGCAAACACATAAGATCTGGCGTCAGCATTTTTTTCTCTCCACCGTAATGGACTTTAACAAAATAACAGAGTGGGACAGAAAGGTATGTGACAGTCCTGTGAGGGGGACCCTGGGGAGTGGGATATAGGTGGGAAATTCACATATTTTATTCTCTGTGTTGGTCCTTGTGTAGCCTATTTTCTAAATGACCCTTTTCCTTCTTTTTCTTTTTTCTCTTGTGAATACCAGCAAGCAATGCTCACATGGGCCAGAGGGCTACCTAATCCTTCTGATGGACAAACACATGAGTGTGCACAAGAAGAATATCAGATTCCTCGTAGCTGCACACATTGCTAACTTTGCTGCCCCTGAAAGGTCTTCATAATCTACCTGAACAAAGTGAGCCCAGGATGAATCCCAAAAGGCCATTTCTCGGCGTTCCCACCCTGGCAGCTGGTTAATTGCCATGGTAGCTAATGATGAGGGAAGAACGCTTAGCAGCTAGCCAATGGGCCTCATTTAATGCAGCACAGCTTTTAGAGATAAGCTAAGGGTAATGAACTCCATTAAGCCCCTAAACAGGAGGGCACACATGATTCTTATAAATATTATAGCTTATCATTAATATTCAAACATATTTAAGCATTGAATACTCAACACCTTATTAATTGACCACTGCTCTGCTGAATAAACGGAACATAGTGGTTTCACACATACGCAATCTCTCTGGAAAGTGAATATTATAATTTTCTTTTTTTAAAATATGTTTTTATTGATTTCAGAGAGGAAGGGAGAAGGAGAGAGAGATAAAAACATCAATGAGAGAGAGAATCATTGATTGGCTGCCCCCTGCATGTCCCCTACTGGGGATCCAGCTTGCAACATGGGTGTGTACCCTGATGGGGAATTGAACTGTGACCTCTTGGTTCATGGGTTGACGCTCCATCACTGAGCCACACCAGCCGGGCTATAATTTTCTTATTTAAATATTCACAGTGAGAATGGATATATGTCCCAAAGTCCTCCAGAGTTTCACTCCTCAATCAAGTTGTTCAAGGATGTGTATGATTTGCAAAGCATCAGATTTCATTTTAAAAGCTACAACTCGAAACATGTTCCCCAAAATAATATTATTTCCAATGGGGACTTTTGCAATGCAGGTAGTGAGAATATAATGCTCCAATTTCTTATAATTTATTATCTCGACACCAACTTCTGTCCTATCAGTGGATATTTACTGGTGTGCAATATTTATTTCAACCCTGCTTCTAATATATAACAGGAGTGTTGCATATGGAAAGAAATAACACACAAAAGCTAATAACGTAACTCTTCTTTCCGTTGAAAACTCAAGGAATTGGCTGTCTGGCTTAGTAATCTTCTGGATGAGCGAGAAACATTGCTAGATGGAAAGGCAGACCCAAGACGGGGAGTGCAGTGTCTGACTCGCTCAGCTCCGGAGGAAGCCATGTGACTCCCTTCAAATGATTTCGTTTCTTCCAGCTCTCAGCTCCTCACCTTTAAGACAGGAATAATCGTTGCATATACCTGACAGAGCGGTGAGAACTAAATGAGAGGTCGAACACAGTGCTTAGACTAGCTCATTCGTGTGGGGAGCACTATTCGACGTTAGCTGTAATTGCCATTAGTCATAAATCAATGCCAGTGCATAGAAGAAAGCCTCTTCCCCTCCCCATTAGGAGCAGTGTTCTTATTAAAACCCCAAGTATCACTGGTCATAAAAAAGGCTGGTGATTGGCCGTTGACTTCTGTCCCTAGAGCAGGTTCACTGGGTCGTTTCGCCACCTTGTGGTGTGTGCCCCGCGTCTCATTCAGTGGAGTGGTTTGCGGTGTGGGAAGGCCTACTGTAAATCCACAAGACGGAAGCACAGGCGGACGTGGACTTTGCCGAAGGCACGACATGCAGGGAGGGACGATGCGGTGGCGTCTAAAGGACAATGAATGCCCTACCAATTTTCCAATAGTTTTCCTGACCCATTTGCTTACATAGGCTTCAGGCATGCTTTGCCTACAATGTGTGTCTGACTAGCAGCTAAGTGACTGTTTAAATTGCACTAGAATTGATTTTACAATTATTTGTTGCATAAATAACATTATTTTGATTTGTTGCAGCCCCTCACACCTCAAGGCAGGGAAACAGCAGGGTGGGGGGTGAGGGTAGGGGAGGGCATGGAGAGATAGTTTGTCCAGCTGATTCTCTGCTAAACGTGCCAAAAACAGTATTTGGGGGGTTCTGTCTGGACAACCATGAGACAGGGGTGGTTTTGTGGCAAATCTCGTGACCCTAATCCCCCTAGTCTTTGAAGGAGAGAATTCCAAAGGTGAGGGATTTGGGATCAGCCAGTCAGGATCCTGTAGAGAATCCAATTTCCTGGTCCCCGTGGGAACCCTGGATCTGGGGTCCCTGTTCCTCCGGGGTCGGTCCTGTCTCAGAGGGCTCGCCTGGCCTCAGACTGGTGTGCCTTCTCTCCGCAGGTTCCTGGGCAGACCGCTCACCTCTCCACGAAGCAGCGAGCCAAGGCCGCCTCCTGGCTCTGCAGACACTCCTCTCACAGGTGAAGTAGCCCGGATGCTTAAAACAGCCCCGGGCCATGAGCAGAAAACACGAGCCCCAAAGTCATCAGCTCGGAAATGCTAAAACCGCTTCGTAAATTTTATTAGCCTTTTCAGTTGAACTCACCAAGCGGTCAAGTCTGTGGTTTCTTGTCTATCTTTGAAAGCTCTTTATAAATATGTTGATGTCTGGTCTTAAGTCTTAGCATTTCCGATTTCCTGTGCAGTGTATGTTTATTGATAGACGCACGTATGCAGGAAATCATTGGGATCACGTGTTATTAAGCGCGCTAAGTATCCTTCACTCTTTGTGTGCAGCTTATTCAGTTCAGCCTAAAATATCCAAAAAAGGCTCATCAGACCAGCCGCCTAGCCCAGTGGTTGGCAAACTCATTAGTCCACAGCCAAATATCAACAGCACAACAATTGAAATTTCTTTCAAGAGCCAAATTTTTTAAACTTAAACTTCTTCTAATGCCACTTCTTCAAAATAGACTCACCCAGGCCGTGGTATTTTGTGGAAGAGCCACACTCAAGGGGCCAAAGAGCCGCATGTGGCTCGCGAGCCGCGGTTTGCCGACCACTGGCCTAGACCGTCTTCATGGCGCTTGTGCTGCGTGGGGGAACGTCCTGTGAGAGAGGTGGACCGGTCATTTCTCCACCCGCCTGCCCATCACTCGCCAGAGGGAAGATGGGAACCACAGGGGCTTTGCTGAAATAGGAAGCGCTCTGGCTCGGCCCGTGGGTTTTGAAAAGTTGCCGGCGTGCAGAAAAAAAGAGAGAAAACCATTTGCCAGCGCGATTCAAACAGACACCCAGGCCAGGCAGCCACTGCCCCGGGTCTCCCAGGATCGAGGAGAGAGGCGTTTTCTCCCAGGCCCACGAGGGAGGAGAGCAGTGTCTGTCGCCCAGGGTGAGGGCACCTGGGGCGGGGGACCTGGATGCCAGGCTGGCACTGAAGGTGAACCCCAACCTCTCTGGCCCCCACTGTCTCTCATCTGTGAAGGGGAGATTTAGGGTGAGAAGCCCCTTTGTGCCCGGCTACTTCTCTGATAACCGTGTGGCTCTTGTGTTTGCTCAATCGTTTCATGAAAAAAACCTGCAAAAGGAGTAATTCATATCTAAAGGGTCACACAGTTCCCAGAGGCGAGCAGTCTGAGGATATTTCCTAACACGTGTGTCATATCTGCCGACAGCCCAGCCAGGCAGAGCCAGAGGCTGCGCCGAAGTCCTGCGCGATAGGGAATCTCGCCTTCTAGAGGCTTCCATCGTCTGGTCCCTAGTGTGTGGCCATGGGCAAGCCCTCCTCCAACTCTGACGGCTGGCCAGCCACCTCGAAATCTTTGAAAGGATCATTTAAGGCAGTGGTCGGCAAACTGCGGCTCATGAGCCACATGCGGCTCTTTGGCCCCTTGAGTGTGGCTCTTCCACAAAATACCACGTGCGGGCACGCACGTACAGTGCGATGGAAACTTCGTGGCCCATGCGCAGAAGTCGGGTTTCGGCCTGGGCGAGTCTATTTTGAAGAAGTGGCGTTAGAACACTCAAGGGGCCAAAGAGCCGCATGTGGCTCGCGAGCCGCGGTTTGCCGACCACTGATTTAAGGGATCTTAAAAATTGCCCCTTGCCAGGGACAACGCTTTAGGGTGATTGTTTTCTTGCCTCCGTTTTAAGATCCCTCATGTCCCTGTGGCATTACAGACCGTGGTGGTCTGCTGTCCGTCATGGGGATCTGGCCCGGACAAGTCCCCTCAGGATGGTGCTTAGTGTGATGGTCAACAGACAGCGAGCTACCAACCGTAGCAAGAAGGCAAAGGATCGCAGACCCTAATCAAACCTAATTACATTAGTCTGATCTCTTTAGTTTAATTAGAATGACAGTTTTGAAAGTGTTTCGTTGCGATTAAATAAGCAAATCAAACCTTTCCTCTTTGCTGGGCACTGTAGCAATAATTGCTCTCCCTGCGTCCTCCCATTTAATCTCCGTTCATTTAGCGGCTCAGGGACTCATCTGAATGAACGCCATCGCGGCCTATGGGTCAAGGCTTCCGACCCAAGCCTGACTCCGTAGTGAAGGCCACTCACCACCAGCACAGAACCTACTCAGACCCCCTTCCTGACAGAACTTCCCAAAGCGGATTACTGCAGTTCAGGGTATTCCCCGAGGGAGGGCTGACGTGGAATTTTATAGCCCCAACCCAAGCGAGTGATCCGGCCTCTACACAGTCTGCAGTTCCACAAAACAAACCAAAACACCGATAGCAACCCGAGCCATTCCTAAAGAGAAAGAAAAACGTTACCTAAGCAAATGTCAGTGATACTTGCAGAATCCACTGAGCACAAGGCTTAACGCGGTGCTGGGTCTGGGTGGGTGGTGTCACCATTACGGGGCCCAGGTGCCCCTCCGTGGCATTCGAACTGGCTGTTTTTGCCAAACAAACCCGCCTTGCCTGGCATTCCTTGACTGTTGGCATCACTCTTTAGGGACCACTGTAGAGACGACTTGACAGAACTTTTTCTCACCTTTCAAAATGATTCATGTCACATCTAGGGTTATAACGTAAACGCGGTCACCATAGACCATGTCACCCCACTGCACGAAGCCTGCCTCGGCGATCACGTGGCCTGTGCCCGGACTCTTCTAGAAGCTGGAGCGAATGTAAGTCCCTGTTCAATGTTCTCATCTACCGAGGACTCAAATCAGGAAAAGTTCTCATCCTGCCTCCCTTTCCTTCTTGGTGGTTTTCAGAGATAGCAGAATAAAAATAAAGCTCTCCAACTGCCCCGCCTTCTCTCATTTGCACTCGAAGAAGGAACCCCAATCATTGCAAAAGCGGGGTAGCATGCCGCATCCTAAGGAGTACTCCGTAGGCTGTGCCCTGCTTTCATGGTTCTCCATAGGAATAGATGAACTTCTTTGTGCCTATAATGTTTGCCCATCTTTTGGATGATTTTCTTTAAAAAAAATTTTTTTTTATTGATGTCAGAGACGAGGGGAGAGGGAGAGAGGGATAGAAACATCAATGATGACAGAGAATCATTGATTGGCTGTCTCCTGCACACCCCAAACTGGGGATTGAGCCTGCAACCCGGCCTTATGCCCTGACTGGGAATCGAACACTGACCTCCTGGTTCATAGGTTGACACTCAACCACTGAGCCACGCCTGCTGAGTTGGATGATTTTCTTTAGATAAATCCTGAGAAATTTCATTTTCAATTTAAACTGCTCCCAGCAAAGTGGCTTTGTCATCATTTTCATCAATCACTGTTACACTTGTTGACGTTTTTACCTATTGAAAAGTACCTAACCATTAAATTCATTTTTGTGTATTTGATCCTTGAGTATGTAGTTTTTCAGCATTTTTATTGTAGGTTCATTCCTGTGAGTTATCTACCATATCCTCTTTCTATGTATCTCTTGACGTTGTAAAGCTTTCCTTATCCATGTGTCTGAGCTAAATACCCTTTGTCATATTTACCACACACGTGTTCCCAATTATTTCCGTGAGCAGATCACCACACCTTTAAACATGCCTGCGAGTCAGTCACGTATGAGCCTCCGAACGTCACTCTCAGATTTCGGTTCTGTTCAGGTCAATGCAATCACAATAGATGGCGTGACGCCGCTATTCAACGCCTGCTCGCAGGGCAGCCCGTGCTGTGCGGAACTCCTGCTGGAGTACGGAGCCAAGCCGCAGCTGGAGTCCTGCCTGCCTTCCCCCACACACGAGGCCGCCAGCAAAGGTCAGCTCCGGGGGAAGTGACAAGGGCAGCCAGCGGTCCCTGCGGCCACCTGCGGGGCGGCAAGGACCTTGTGGGGAAGAACAGGCTGGAGCTGTGGGCGCAGGTGCGTGGGGGGAAGGGCCTCGAGGAAAACAGGTCTCTACTTTGTGTCTGCAGGCCACCATGAATGTCTACAGATCCTGATATCCTGGGGCATAGATGTGGACCAAGACATTCCTCACTTGGGAACGCCGCTGTATGTCGCTTGCATGTCACAGCAATTCCACTGCATCCGGAAGCTTCTTTATGCGGGTAATGTCCTTTCAAACATCTTCCGTCCCATCCACACCCACAAGCAGTTATACGGCTCTTATTTCTTTTTCTTTAAAAATAAGTATTGATTGATTTGGAAGAGAGGAAGGGAGATTTGTTGTTCCACCAATTGATGCATTCATTGGTTGAAGCTTGTATGTGCCCTCATCAGGGATGGAGCCCTCAACCTCGGCATTCCGGGGTGATGCTCTAAGCAACTGATGAGCTACTCGGCCAGGGCGCCACTTGTTTCTCTACATAAGCTGCTTTAAAAATTATATCTCATTTAAAAAATATTCTTCTTCTAAGCTTCTCACATATCAATCTATAGCCTATAAATAAGAACCTCATTCTTTTTTTTTAATCTTTATTGTTGAAAGTATTACATAGGTCCCCTTTTTTCCCTCATTGACCCCCTCCAGCCCGTCTTCCCCACCCCAGGCCCTCACCACCCCAATGTCTGTGTCCATGGGTTATGCATATAAGCACACAAGGTTTTTGGTTGATTACCTCCCACCTACCCACCCTCCCCCACCTTCCCTCCGAGATTCCACACTCTGTTCCATGCAAGACCTCATTCTTGATAACTCCACTTCACCCCAAAGCTCCAAACCCTCTACTTACAAAGGCCGAAGGACATAACATTCAGATTTTCACGTTTGAATGCAATGTTGCTAAATATGAATATATCTGGGAAGAAAATGATCCAAAGAAATTCTGGGATAGTTAACTGCTTCGTCGCCTTAACCCCCACCAACCCTAACGCCCACACGGTCCTAGACTGTCATCCGTCTCACTTACCTGAAGAGACGTCCTGCCCACTTACTTGAAACAAACCAGGTCCTCAAGGTTCAACTCTAGCCCCTGAGAACCTTCTCCTGACCTTGGGACCAGGGCTGGGAGCTTGGTTAAGTATGGTTTCTCTCTTTTCCCATCCTCTCTTCCCTCCAGCACAGTGCTTCTCATGGCGGTGTTTAAATAGACTTAAAATGAGTAAATAAGTTTCTATGCCTTTTATTGTTCACTAGAGGCCCAGTGCACGAGATTCATGTACTCAGGGCAGGGGGTGGGGGATCCCTCAGCCCGGCCTGTGCCCTCTCGCAGTCCGGGAGGGAGAAGTGGACCTAAGCTGGCAGCCGGACATCCTTAGCGCTGCCACAGAGGCGGGAGAGGCTCCTGCCACCACCGCTTGCCAGCTGTGAGCCCAGCTCAGGGCCTCTGGCTGAGCAGCGCTCCCCCTGTGGGAGTGCACTGACCACCAGGGGGCAGCTCCTGCATTGAGCGTCTGCCCCCTGGTGATCAGTGCGCGTCATAGCGACCAGTCATTCCTTTTATTATATAGGATGGCAATCATTTGGCCTCTGATACATCCTGACAGATCTTTGGTAACCCCTTACTGTTCCTCACTGTATCTTCGCTAAATTACTCATTTCCGGCAAGCAGTCTCCATCTATTCCACTATTCCACTTCCTTTACTAATAAGACTCTTAACACAAGTTCTGCTAATCATCGTTGGCAGATTGTTATTTCTGGGCTGTGTCTCCCATAAGTTTACATAACCAGGAGAGTGTGTTCTTCATTACCTTTCTTTGCTTTGCTGGGAATATTTTCTTTCCAGTGACTATTTTATGGGTAGAAGAATACTGAAAAGTGCTGGTAGTTATTGGGACGGACCGCCATTCTCAGGCTCTGTTCTCTCCTAACACCGACACACCCAGCAGCGTGTATGCTCCCCCGATGGAGATTTTGTTATGCAACGCAATGTTCCCACTACACATTTTCCATTAGGTTGAAATGTTGAAAACAATTACATTGATTGCAACTTGAGCGTGGCAGGAGGGCCACTCCCAGCTTAGAGTGCACTGCTTCTTACAAACAGGAGTTTGACAGACAGGACCAGGGAGTCGGGCGGAAGGGACTAATGCATTTTCATCGAGACATTTCTCGGTGTTGTAACCACTTAGGTGCTGGAAAATGGGATTCTTCTTCTTCCTTACCGCATTAAACAGCATTTCTCCATCAGTCATGCACTCAGGGGCCGCCACTGAGGTAAAGGGCGATGCAGTAGGTGATTTAACACAGGAGTATTTTTAAATGGAAGCACTTAAAACAATTTGCATGCAGAAACAGAATGTGCTTTCCATGGAACAGGCTCAGTGCCTGTGTGCAGTTATCACCTTCAACGACACAAGTAAGAAGTGACAGGGACATCTGATTACATTTTACCCAAAGAGCGCATGTCTCTGAACTCACGAGTTTTCCAAGAAACAAAAGAACTCTGTTGCCTTAAAATAAATGAAAAGAAGAAAAGCAATAAGCTCTTGAATTCTCCTGAGAGCTATCAATCATGATGCAAATAGACATGTGTCAACCTAATTGTGCACTGTTTATAATACATATGATAGCTAATATGATGAATGTTGGAACTGTTTAAATTTAAAAGTTCTTTTTGTTAGGTGATATTTTAACCATATAGAAGAATAGTAGACAGTATAAAAAATATGTGCATTTTTCATCCAGATGTTCCAAGTTTTAAGATTATGTATATGTGTGTATGTGTATGTATATGTACATGTATGTGTGCATATGTATGTTTGTTTGTGTATGTATAATGTTAACGTAAAAACATTCAAACCTGTAAAGAATTTTGTGAGTTTATTTGAGCCAAACTGTCGACAATTGCCGGGAAGCAGAATCTCAGCGGATTGGGATAATGCTCTGGAGAATGGCGGTTTTTCATCTATTTTTATACATTGCAATCAAAGGAGGGACGTAGGCGGGTTACATGAAATCCACTGGTGATGAATTAGGGAGGCGGGAGAAAGCAAAGTGGGGAAGCCTCTGGGATTGGATAAAAAGTAAAATGATGGACACATACTCAGGATAGTTAATAGTCAACAATTAACATGATAGCGATAACAATGAAGGAATCTGTGGTCTCTGTCCTGGTGCCCAGGCACATGAGGTTGTGCCCCAAGGGGGTCTGGGAAAAGGGAAGTTACACGCTACTCAGACATTTCATAGGCATGTTATCTTAGATGCAAAAAGACAATAGGCTCAGTGAAGGTGAAGGGTTGACCTTGTCAGTGAAGATACCGGCCTCGGACAGGACTACCCACCATCACTGCTTTTAGTTAAAGTGTAATTTCAGGCCATCCTTTGTGGTGACTGTAGGTCTCTGAGTCTGCAAGACTGCCACGCAGGCCTCCCCTGAGCTGTCAGGTCAGCATGTGGCCCCTTTCGTATATAGTATGTGTATGTATATGCATACATGTATATGTTCATATATGTATGTGTGTATGTATGTACATGTACATGTATACGTGAGGCACTCGGTGCCAATGGAGCTGAGGTCCTTTCTGCCACAGCTTCCTCCCTGCACCGAGGTGACCCTTAGAACCATCTCTGTTTGTACTCATCACCGTCCGTGTTTCCCTGTAGGCGCTGACATACAGAAAGGCAAATACTGGGACACGCCGCTCCACGCTGCTGCCCAGCAGTCCAACACGGAGATTGTCCACCTGCTGCTGGAATTCGGGGCGGATATCAACGCCAAGAACACGGAGCTGCTGCGGCCGGTGGACGTGGCCACGTCGAGCAGCCTGGTGGAGAGAATGCTGCTTCAGCACGAAGGTACGGGGAGGGGCGGGCATCCGAACCACGCGGTGCGTCTGCGGGAATAGGGAGCAGGGGGAACTAGAGACCCCTGAGGGCATGCGAGACAATAATGGCATTTGGAGCATTTTTTTGTCAAAGTAAATACTTTTTAACTTAGGTTCTATCTATGAAAAAGACAATCACAATGATCTTATTTTTTTTTTATCTGACCTAAACTTTATAAATAGATTCGGTTTTGATCCTACATAACATGTAATTCTGTATCATATCTGCAAATAAACCCTTAGAAGCTCGCCTCACTTTGTAGGGGCGGGCACCGTCTATGACGTGGGTAGAAACATGATCAGGAAATACTTCCACACTTAAGACTTTAGTTCCAAAATGGAATCTCTCAAGTCCGGCCCAGACACAGTAATTCAATTGGCTTTGGCTTAAACGGTAAATCGAATTTGAGAAAAACAATTAAGAATTTCCTCCTATAGTGCATGCCCTCCTTCAATCTGTATCTCCTTCAAAAAGCAGAATTTGTTTCTGAGGTTTTATTTTTTTAAAATATATTTTTATTGATTGCAGAGAGGAAGGGAGAGGGAGAGAGAGATAGAAACATCAATGATGAAAGAGAATCATTGATCGGCTGCCTCCTGCACACCCCTACTGGAGATCGAGCCCCCAACCCTGGCATGTGCCCTGACCTGAAATCAAACAATGACCTCCTGGTTCATAGGTTGATGCTCAACCACCGAGCCACACCGGCTGAGCTGTTTCTAGCCCAAAGACTTCCATGTCTTAAAGAAGGTGGATGGAATATACCTCAATTCTAACACAGTCTTCTGAAGGCAGTGTAAACGCTTGTCTGATTTCCCTAGTACAGGGGTCATACTGCCAGTTTGCTTCAAAGCTCTGTAGATTTTTCTGGTTTGACTTCATGCATCTTGTAACGTATGAAGATCCATGTTTTGATTTCATGGACACACACCTGCTTGTCTCTTGCAGCCACGCCCAGCGCCCTCTGCCAGCTGTGCCGCCTGTGCATCAGACGCCGCATCGGGCGGCCGCGCTTGCACCTCATCCCGCAGCTCCAGCTGCCCACGCTGCTGCAGAACTTCCTCCAGTACCGATAGAGCAAAACCGGCCTCCGCGCCCAGACAACCCACGTTCTCCTTCCTCCGCAGAGTGCATACTTCATGTTCAAATGTGCTAACGAGGGGGGAGAAGTGGGTAGGGCCCCCCCAGGGGAGCAGGGCAATATCTGTTTCACCTTTAAGGCTACCAGAGGGCACTGTTGTTTTAGGTAGGCGTTGTTATTGTTTTTGGGCATAGTATGTTTAAAATACCTATGTATTATTATTTCCAAAGACCCGTTTGTTGGCTTAGGGGGAAAATAGAGTTCTCCATTTTACGTTTTTTAGAGTGAAAAGGAAATATGTGAACCCTAAGCAAAATTCTTCTTTATATGGTGTATTTTAAAAGGTCTGTAGTCTTCAAATAATGCGTCACCTTTCTATTGTGGTCTGCAATGATTCTCTGTATTTTTTATATTAAGACAAACCATGAGTACGGTTTAGCAAACAGCAGGGAGCCTGGCTGGTGTCACTCAGTGGTTGAGCATCGACCCAGGAACCAAGAGGTTGCTGGTTCGGTTCCCAGTCAGGGCACATGTCCAGGTTTTGGGCTTGATCCCCAGTGGGGGCGTGCAGGAGGCAGCCAATCAATGACTTCCTCTCTCATCTTTGATGTTTCCCTCTCTCCCTCTCCCTTCCGCTCTCACTAAAAATCAATAAAAATATATTTTCAAAAAAAGAGCAGCTAATACCCGTTTGAAATAAAGAGGATTCGTTGGGGAAGCCACTGAGTGGCACATGCACTGTCATTACAACGATCAGTTCACAGGGAAAGAGAAAGTCCCTCTCCTGGCAGAGATCTCCTGGCCTCTTCCCCTGCGTGGGCCTGGTCCAGAGGAGGCTGGGACTGGAAGTTATGCTGCTGCCCCGCCCCCCTCCCCACCCTGAGGGTGAGGACATCGCGCACCTGCTGGGCTATTTTAAGGCCTCCCCTCCTCAAGGGCAGCCTCCGGAGTCTCTCTCCAGCGCTTTCAGACACGTCACTCCCGCCTCCTCCCAGTTCAGGAATTGCCAGCAGCTGGTGCTCCCCGGACCGAGGGAAATGGACTGGACTTCGTGTCTGCTTGACAAAGAGGCCCTGCCCTGGACACACCTCCGGGAGCAGGGCAGCCCAAGGCCTTAGAAAATGGAAGAGCAAAAGCTCCTTAAACTGTGGGGTGCCACTTAGCCAACTTAGAGACCTTAAAAAACGTACCCCCGGGATAGACATTAGGAGGGTGTTTTTAATTCTCCTTAATCAAGCCAAGGTGTCAGCACACACGGGAGTGAAGGGAGCGTTGGGTCAAAGAGGATATTCCTGAGACAGTGTCCTCCGCAGGGTGAATACCGTGTTTATTCCCTTGCTTTAACTGTGCTGCGTGCCATGGAAAACATCGTATAAACGGTGTATGTCCCCTTCGTCATCGAGGCCAGAGTTGAGTCTATTACGGATTTAGAAATAAGATAATCAAGATGCTTACAACTCTGTGTTAAGTAGAAGAAAATATTTTGATGAGATTTTAAAATTTATCTAATTTTGGTAAAATAATGTGACCCCTATTTTAATAACTCAGAGGCCCATTTTCCTGTCTTCTTAGTTCTCTTGCTCACTTCCAGAGACCCCTGGGGGATAAACCATTATTGTATAAAATTCAAAATCACGACGTTTTGCATTAAAAATCATTTGTTTAGAGTTTCACAAATAGAAAGAAGGCTGCAGCAAGTTTGTTAAAATATGTTCCCTGTGTGGCTAGAGACCTTTAAAACTTCTGTTTTACTGACATAGCTCTGAAAACATTTGTAATGTCCTCGTAAGTGTTTTCTATTGTGGAGTAACCTCGTTAAATATAATTAGGTACCAAAACCGCCTTTTGGTAAAAAAGATTCCGACCGCACTTTTCCTGAGTCGGAGGTTCCCCGGAGCGAGGGAGTAACACGCTCGCCTTCCCGGGTCCTGCCTCCCTGAGCGTCGGCACCGGATTGTGACCCTGAGCGTGGCCTCCCCATCGCAGATCCGGCACCTGTATCTTAGCTGGAGCGTGGCTGTCCTAGCAGAGAACTGTCCTCATGTAAATACATCACATGTTTGTTCATGGATTCAAGTGTGATGAGGGTCCCTGGAATAAACCCCTGTTTTTTCGGTTCTAAATGGTCTTTGATTTTGTCACGGGAGGTCCCGGAGAACGTGGTTCGGGGCATTGAGAGTAATGACCCCTCCGTGGCTCGCGAACAGCATAGTCCCCTGACATGCAGGCGCCTGGGGACAGGTTTTGGGAGGTTGGGGTGTGTTTGGACTCACAGCAACCAGGAAGAACTGCGCAATGTGCACCCCGTGCCGCCAGGCTGGTGGACTTGGCTTTCAGAGTCTGGTCAGGGTCATCCTCTCCCTGGAAATGTGAGGGCACGTGCCCTTTTAACTGCTCTCTATTGCCCCTCTCTCCCCCCGCGGTCCCCCCCTCCTCCCCCCCACACACACACCCGGCAGCACCCAAGCACAAATTAATTCCGGGACAGGGTACCATCCGACACACAAGGTGGGAAAGGAATGTCGCCCTCACGTGGCCATTTCCGCAGCCTCTCTCTCAGGAAGGCAGCCCTTCGGGTGTCAGGTCCCCATGGCCACGCAGATGCGCATCCCCTCTGCACAGGCCCGTTGCCCGGCAGGAAGTGACTCCTCGGGGGAAGGACTCAATTTAGTCCTCAACCGCACGGTCTCGGTCGGGGGAATGGAAGGCCGTATTTCATACGTTCAGCTACATTCTCCTTCGGAAAAGCAATGAGAAGTATTGCAGAGAATCTCACTAAATTCCTCATCAAGTTGTGTCCGAGGAGGGACAATTATGTGGCCAACCCTCCCCTGTCTGCTTATTGTAGGAACAACGGGCTGGTCCCTCACCCAGACCCCACACAGGCACCCCGTGCTTGGTTAACGGTCTGCTGTGCCACCTGAAAGTGCTTGCTTGTGGGTGGTATGCCCGCATGTTTATGTTGACGGTGCCCTGCAGATTATGCACCTGCTCCCGTTCTGCTGCGACGCTGTTAACTCACCAGTAAATAACCTCCATCCATAACAACATGTGGAAGAGATGTGGGGTTGCTCCTGAGCGTGGGCCTCTGGGGACCTTGTACCTTCTGCTTCCATCCTCTTGACGTCTGGCCCACCTGTGGGGGAGCCTGGGCCACCTGTGAGGGAGCCTGGACCACCTGTGGGGGAGCCTGAGCCACCTGTGAGGGAGCCTGGGCCACCTGTGGGGGAGCCTGGGCCACCTGTGGGGGAGCCTGGGCCACCTGTGGGGGAGCCAGGGCCACCTGTGAGGGAGCCTGGGCCACCTGTGAGGGAGCCTGGACCACCTGTGAGGGAGCCTGGGCCACCTGTGAGGGAGCCTGGACCACCTGTGGGGGAGCCTGGACCACCTGTGGGGGAGCCTGGGCCACCTGTGAGGGAGCCTGGACCACCTGTGAGGGAGCCTGGGCCACCTGTGAGGGAGCCTGGACCACCTGTGAGGGAGCCTGGGCCACCTGTGGGGGAGCCGGGACTACCTGTGAGGGAGCCCGGCCCACCTGTGAGGGAGCCTGGCCCACCTGTGGGGGAGCCCGGGCCACCTGTGGGGGAGCCTGGACCACCTGTGAGGGAGCCTGGGCCACCTGTGGGGGAGCCGGGACTACCTGTGAGGGAGCCCGGCCCACCTGTGAGGGAGCCTGGCCCACCTGTGGGGGAGCCCGGGCCACCTGTGGGGGAGCCTGGACCACCTGTGAGGGAGCCTGGGCCACCTGTGAGGGAGCCTGGACCACCTGTGAGGGAGCCTGGGCCACCTGTGAGGGAGCCTGGACCACCTGTGAGGGAGCCTGGGCCACCTGTGAGGGAGCCTGGACCACCTGTGAGGGAGCCTGGGCCACCTGTGAGGGAGCCTGGACCACCTGTGAGGGAGCCTGGGCCACCTGTGAGGGAGCCTGGACCACCTGTGAGGGAGCCCGGGCCACCTGTGAGGGAGCCTGGGCCACCTGTGAGGGAGCCTGGGCCACCTGTGAGGGAGCCTGGA
The DNA here is from genome assembly GCF_951640355.1 of Cnephaeus nilssonii. Lineage (NCBI taxonomy): Eukaryota > Metazoa > Chordata > Mammalia > Chiroptera > Vespertilionidae > Cnephaeus > Cnephaeus nilssonii. The sequence goes on along the minus strand of NC_137079.1, from coordinate 3,108,707 downwards.
CCACCTGTGAGGGAGCCTGGGCCACCTGTGGGGGAGCCTGGGCCACCTGTGAGGGAGCCTGGACCACCTGTGAGGGAGCCTGGGCCACCTGTGGGGGAGCCGGGACTACCTGTGAGGGAGCCCGGCCCACCTGTGAGGGAGCCCGGAGCACCTGTGAGGGAGCCTGGGCCACCTGTGGGGGAGCCAGGGCCACCTGTGGGGGAGCCTGGGCCACCTGTGGGGGAGCCTGGGCCACCTGTGGGGGAGCCTGGGCCACCTGTTGGGGAGCCCGGGCCACCTGTGGGGGAGCCTGGGCCACCTGTTGGGGAGCCCGGGCCACCTGTGGGGGAGCCTGGGCCACCTGTGGGGAGCCTGGACCACCTGTGGGGGAGCCCGGCCCACCTGTGGGGGATGCTGACCTGAGGGAGGAGAGCTATCTCCCCACCTAGGAAACTTCCTTCTTCCAGATGCAGAAGGTCAAACTCTGAGGTCACCAGAAGAAAAGAATGAGGGACAGAAATGTGAGGACTGACAAATAGCACCTCCGAGACCATTTCCTGCCTAGAACCCTCCACATGGAGGCAGGGTTGAGTTTTCGGGGCCACACCCCTGGGACGCGTCCTTCTCTGATGTGCACACTCCCAGCCCACCGAACGGGATCACACCTTTTCAAGAGGAGGTTCCCCATCACAGCGATGAGCGTGGCTAAACGGTCCACCCACTCCCCTGCCCCCCGGGCCCACCACGCAGGTAGAGGAGCGTGCGCGGTGACAGGAGCAGAAGTGACCTGGGTCACCTGCAGGCTCGGCGACTTTCTCTCTCCCGTGGCCCCAGCACCTTTGGAGGCCACGTGTTTCCGGCGAGGCAGTCTGACCCAGCCCGGATCGCCACGCGTGGAACCCGCCCCACTGCCCCACAGCGCCTGAGAGAGGTCAGCCGCAATCAGCCTCCCCCGTGGGAAGCCGCCGAGACCTCTGAGCCGCCGTGCCCTCGCCGTCACCGCTTGTCTAATTGTTAATTTTCATCTGTTTAGCCTTCAGCAGTCAGAGGCGAAGGTCCAAGGGCCTCATACGTTTGCCGGGTCCTTTGTAACGGTTCCATTCATTCCCACACACACTCACAGTGGGTGTAGCTAGAAAGGGTTGATTTTAAGTCTCTGTGTATTTGGGAGGGAGAAAGACGCTGTTCCTACGGTGTTTTCATGTGCGAAGGGATGATGAGGGCCCATAATGTCGTTACCAGTTGTGACTGAGCTGACCACGGGCTGTGATCACAGTCGCCGGGTGAACAGGATCCAGGCACACCTATACGGATGGAGATGAGAAATGGCCAAATGCAGGGAGTGCTCCACCGAGCAGAGTGCGCACCACCGGCGCCTGAGTCCCCCAGAGGGGAGAGAGAGGGCCGAGACTCCGCTCAAAATGAGCAGAAACTAATCTGAAAATATCTCAGCGAAGGGTACAACCTCGCACTCACTTTGAAGAAGTTGATTCTGACCTGAGTGTAAAATATTTAGATAGTAATTGGGGAAGTAGCTGTGTTCCGACTTAGGTTTATAGTTCTTGTCTAAGTAAACGTGGTGTTCCCCATTCACCCTTAGTTCACTGCGTTCTCAGGGCTATGCCTTCCCACTCAGCAAGGTCATTGGGAGGCAGTATAAGGGGGGTGGGGGGCGGGTATGTCATCACCAGCACCGTTCAAACCGGACCATAATCTCTCCGCAGAACCACCTTGGAACGCCCACAGTCCATGGCAATTATGAATAACATGTAGCTCGAGGGTGAGCCTCCAAGTCAGCTTACAGACAGCGGGAGACAAAGGTAGGTAGTTGGGCGCTGCAGCCCGGGGATGAAACCAGATCTTTTCTACACACACACACACACACACACACACACACACATATCACACACACACACACATATCTCACACACACACACACACACACACATATATATATGTATATATATATATTATTGATTTTTTACAGAGAGGAAGGGAGAGGGATAGAGAGTTAGAAACATCGATGAGAGAAAAATCGACCAGCTGCCTCCTGCACACCCCCTACTGGGGATGTGCCCGCAACCAAGGTACATGCCCTTGACTGGAATCGAACCTGGGACCTTTTAGTCCGCAGGCAGACCCTCTGTCCACGGTTAGGGCGTGAAACCAGATCTTAATGAATTTTAAATGGAGGTTACGGTGTAGAGCAAAATAACTTTTTCATACACAATCACATAGAAGCCTCAAGTTTTTGAGAAATTTGATTTATGTACTATTGATTTATAGATCACAAATAGACGTAAAATATCATTCATATATATATATATATATATATTTCAGAGAAGAAAGTGGAGGGAGAGAGAGAAATCTCAGTGATGAGAGAGAATCATCGATCGGTTGCCTCCTGCATGCCCCACACTGCAGCCCGGCCATGTGCCCTGACCAGGAATCAAACCATGACCTCCTGGTTCATAGGTCGATGCGACACTCAACCACTGAGCCACACCGGCTGGGCTAGACATAAAATATTTCTATCAAAACTTCAATTAGTGAGTATTTACAATTTACTGGTATAAAAATCCCACATTCCGATATTTGGATGAGTAATGAAAGAAAGTATCAGAATTCTTAATAAGCAGCAGGCTTAGATGTTAACAGAAACGTGCATACTTTATCCCACATTCTCTAAATCCCTTCCTTGTTTTATAGCTTCTTTTCCATCTTCTGAAATAGTGGAATCTTGGAGGAACCCAAGAATTCGTACTTCCGCTCTTGCCCAGATGGAAAATTAAAGGCTGGAAGCCCAGCCGCCCAGCATGGCTGTGTCTGGGCCGGCGCTCTGGTGCGGGCAGGTGAGCGCCGAGGGGTCTGAAGGAGGTTACCCCGGCTTTTCAAAGGTGTTATCTTAGATGCACAAAGACCATGGGCAACTTCAAAACGATTAGCCTTTGTCAGGCAGCTACAGGCCTGGGGCGTGATTGTCCAGCACGACTCACTTTTAGTTAGGAATTTCCATGTGGAGACTGTGTGCGTGTGTGTGTGTGTGTGTGTGTGTGTGTGTGTGTGTGTGTGTGTGTGGTTACTTTGGTCTCTGCATTTGTAAGGTGGGCCATGCAGGCCTCCCCTGACCCTCTCAGGATTAGTATGTGGCCCCTTTTCTATCCACAATTTTATCTTGCACAATAACATGTAGCTACATGCCACATTGATTTTTCCCCTTTCATATAATAGATTTTTAAAAACTGATGTGTAAATATTTAATTTATAATTGTCTATGCTGCTCTGAAATCTTCTACCCCTACCCCCACCCCCCGTATTGTTCACTGATAAATCCCAAGTGACAAGACTGGTGTTGGGCACACAGTAGGGACGGGGTGAAGACTGAATGAATGAATTGCACACACTGCGGCATCTTCAGGAAGTGGGAAAATCCAACGTACAAATTGTTTCCAAATACTACGTAATTTTTACGAACACTTCATGTAATAATCCAGGAAACGGGTAGGCTACATTTAGACATTAAACATTTATTTAGACATTAAGCATTTTATTAAACACTTAGACATTGAACATTTAATTTCTAAGGCCCTTTTTCCCCATTGGTGTTTAGGAGGGAAAACCGTATCGTTTCCAGTTTCCAAACAACACTGTCCTTGTCTTCTGGAGCCTCTCACAGGCTCCTTAACTCGCTAGGCCGGAAGCAGGCCTCCCGCTGGGCTTACAACCCATGGGATCTACGGTAAAACGTCCACTGTGCCCTGCTGCCTGGCTCAGTGGTTGCAGGCTCCACCCCCGGTGTGGCGTGCAGGAGGCAGCCCATCAAGGATTCCCTCTCATCATTGATGTTTCTGTCCCTCTTTCCCTCTCCCTTCCTCTCTCGGAAATCAATAAAAATATAAGCCTAACCAATGGACACGGACCACAGGGGGGTGAGGGCATGAGTGGGGGGGTTGGGGGGGGGAATGGGGGGATAAGGACACATATGTAATACCTTAATCAATAAAGAAATTTAAAAAAATAAAAAAACCTATATAGGTTTTTTTTATTTTTTTAAATTTCTTTAATTTTTAAAATTTATTTTTTTTAATTTCTTTATTTTATTTTAAATATATATATATATAAAATAAAATGTAAACCTCAAGGGGGCTCTAAATTAGTGAAGACAGGAACACAGCCTGAAGCCCCCCCACTCCCACCCCCAGGCTGAAGCGCCCCAGACCATGTTCACGTCCAATTCGCTCTGGGATCACGTCCCCCAAGACAGAGCTTCAGATCCCCAAATTAGGAGGCCCAGGGAGCCCCCGAGGAGGTCCCGCTCCCACGAGGCCGGCCCCGCCCCTCGAGGCCCCGCCCCTCGAGGCCCCGCCCCTCGAGGCCCCGCCCCGCCCCTCGAGGCCCCGCCCCCTCGAGGCCCCGCCCCCTCGAGGCCCCGCCCCGCCCTCGAGGCCCCGCCCCGCCCTCGAGGCCCCGCCCCCGCGGGCGCTGCTATGGAAACCCAAGAAAGCTACATGGCAGCCATCCACCAGAAGAAGGAGACTTTGCCAGTGCCATGGGCATCCCAAGCCAAGTTACCTCAACTCTCCACACCGTCCTCAGAGGGGGGCCCGGGGCGGCCTAGGAGGTGTCTGGTCTACCCGCACCCGCCCAGGAGGTCCCGCCTGTCCCGGTCGGTCCTGCGCTGGCTCCAGAGCCTGGACCTCACCTTCTTCCCCAGGAACATCAGCAGGTGGGCAGAGCCGGCCAGGTGCACCGCGCCTGCCTCCTCCAGGCCGCCCCCCACGCCCCCCACACACCTGCGCCCTTAGGGAGCGGGCCTGAGAACGATATGATGGAGCCTTTCATTCATTCAATCATTCATTCAATCAATCATTCAATTTTAGACCTACGCTAACAGAGGTAGAGTGCTTTGGTGACTACGAGCGTATTAAATAGCCGGGGCTCTTCAGGTTCGCCAGACCAGTTCCTGGCTGTCAGGCCAGACGATTAGATTGGTGTGAACTAGAGCACAGACGGTATAAGTAACTACGTGTTATCTCATTTCCTTTCTGCCGTGGATCAGGGATTTTTCCAATGGCTTCCTGATAGCAGAAATATTCGCTATATATTACCCCTGGGACCTCAACTTGTCATCCTTTGAAAATGGCACTTCTCTAAGGGTCAAGCTGGATAACTGGGCACAGTTGGAAAAGGTAAATTCGCAACCACTGACAGCTTTTACTGTTCCGTGGGTGCTTTAAAAGGTCTGGGTTTCTAGACGTGATGGGTTAGGACCGTGGTCGGCAAACTGCGGCTCTCGAGCCACATGCGGCTCTGGCCCCTTGAGTGTGGCTCTTCCACAAAATACCACGGCCTGGGCAAGTCTAGAAGAAGTTTAAGTTTTAAAAATTTGGCTCTCAAAAGAAATTTCAATCGTTGTGCTGTTGATATCTGGCTCTGTTGACTGATGAGTTTGCCGACCACTGGGCTAGGAGGTGATACTGCCGAGCAGGCAGCTTGCTCCCTGAGATTGAAAAGAAGGTCATTAACGCGCTCACTTCACAGATGGGTGGGATGTCATGGCTTTCTTGCCGAATAACATCATTTAATAATGAACACGTGAAACAGACAATTAGTGGAGAGATAAAAGGGGGATTGACGTGAATCCATAGCAGTTGAACATTTGTATAGGACTTCTCGCGTTGCAAATGTTTTCTTTCCACTATTCAAGTTCCTGGCCAAAAAGAAAATCCAATTACCCAGAGAACTCATCTACGGGACGATCCACTGCAAAGCCGGCGTGCCGGAGATCCTGATGCAGGAGGTGTACACCTTGCTGACACACCAAGAGTGCGTGAGCTGGGGGTTCTGGGAAATGCTCCTTCATCTGAAACTTGGGGTAATACACATCTCATTCCCCAAATGTGGCTCGTGAACAGTATTTTTTTTTTTTTTTTTTTTTTTTATTTCCAGAATCCAAAGCGTCCAGGACGACCTTGTGAACTTCACAGACTACAGCTACCAGATGCAACTGCCTCTGGTGCCCAGGTCCACGGCCTCCAAGTTCATTAAAGACAACATTCGCTTGACAGAGCTCATGAGCAATCCCAGCATGCTCAGCAACGAACTGAAAATCGATTTCCTCTTCCTTTTGCAAATGCTGCAAAGGAAACTGAGCAGAAAGTTGCACCCGAGTAAGTTTTCCTTGGAAATCCTCAGCGGAATTCCTCCGCGCCTAACGCCGCTCCTCGTGGGCAGGGATGAAGGACTCTCGTGTCTGCTGTCTCCGGTCACCGGTTTAACGGGAAAATGCACCTGTTATGCAAGCCGCGGGATGAATTGTTTTTGGCGGGGTGGTTTATGTTTATAATTCATTCGTTTTGATGAAAGCATAGGTTACCGGTGTATAGATTTTCTTTTTAGAAAATCTTTTAAGTGAATCTGTTCGTGTAAAATATTGTGGGGATTCAGAGTTTCCATATCAACTCAAGAGACCAAGGAAGGTAGGAGTGTCTAAGAGCCCGTCAGGGTGTAAGTGCGGGCCCCCTAGCTGCTCTCTGGCGTGTGGTCAGTGCTGTCCGTCCTGCAGTAGCTGTTGGTGTGTGGACGGCCAGGCCGACGGGGTCAACCCACAGCGTCTGGTGGTGGTGGCTTTTCTAACACTTATTCAGGACACCACTCATGCCTGGGAACCTGACATCCCTGATTGCAGACGCTGGGAGACCTCGTCATTACCTAGGCACCCACGCCATTCGGGAGCGAGGCGGGCGCAGGTCATCAGGATCTCTCTCTCCCTTTGTTGAACCCTGTGTTCCGAAGAGCCATCTTACTCTAGTCTCCGGAAGGAGCGTAGAGCCGCAACCTGGCCTCCCTCCCTAATTCATTGTGAGGCAGATATTTTGTCCTTCCTCTATCCTGTCCGTTCTCCCATCTTTTGTCATTCTTTGTGTCTCGTCTTCGTTCTACTTGTGAATTTGAGCAGAGACAGAGCTGTAAATTTTGCGTTCAGATTTTTGGTATGTTTTCAAACACTAAAGTTTATCGTACATGCATGTGTATAATGCATATACATTTGTGTGCATATACATTTGTGTGCCCCTTGCACACAGAATATCACCAATGCCTTCACATTCCCCTGTGCGTCCTCTATGACAGCATTCTCTACCCTTCCCGCCAAGAGGAGCCATTGTCCTCCTGCCTTATGATTTCCTTGATTTTTAAAAAATGTATTTTTATTGATTTCAGAGAGGAAGGGAGAGGGAGAGAGAAAGATAGAAACATCAATGATGAGAATCATTGATCGGCTGCCTCCTGCACGCCCCTCACTGGGGATGGAGCCCGCAACCCAGGCATGTGCTCTGACCGGGAATCCATTGAACTGAGACCTCCTGGTTCCTGGGTCCATGCTCAACCCCTGAGCCACACTGGCCGGGCTTAAAGTAACTTTTTAAAGCAACTCTTTTGTGCATGAAGGAGGTAAGCAATACAGGGAGAGGGGTGTTGAGCTCTGTAGTCACAGCATTCTTGGGATTATGGGAGAACGGATAGCTACACAATTTGCTGCATTTCTAAATCGTGGGGCTTTATTTTGCCAACGGCCACGGTGAATTCCTAAGAAACGACGTGTGTCTATTTTACAGGCAGGTTTGAAGTCAAACCGAACGTGGGAGAACTCACTCTGGACCACATCTCTGCCCAGGCCTGTCGCCACAAGCCCAAAGCAGCGACGTCAAGGCAAAGGGCCGTTACTGTTCTACGTACGCGCTTTTGCTGTGGTTTCACTTTTAGCTTTTTATCTGTGACAAGAGATTTATTTGTTTGTTTTACTTTGTTCATTGTATATTAGAGACCCGGTGCATGAATTCATGCATGGGTGGGGTCCGGCCAGCCTGGCCAGGGGGAGGGGACATGGGCAGTTGGCCGGCCTGCCTGCTGGTCGAACTCCTGGTCGAGGGGACAATTTGCATATTAGCCTTTTATTGTATAGGATAGACACTGAGTGGCCAGATTATTATGCGTTCGGAGCTCATCATCATCTGGCCACCCAGTGTATATCTAGCATAAACACACAAGGGGCCAAAGAATGTAGATTTCTTAGTTGCAACAGGACCCTCCCTGGAGAAGTGAGTGACCTGCAGGGCCCGGCTGGCCGGCTGGGTGCTCAGAGTTCCAGAAGCGGGTGTGCCCTGTGCGTGCCAGAGCAAGGCGCTGGCGTTGTGCGCAGTGGCCTCAGCTGTTTCTGCAGCAACATTTAAAAACAGCTGAGTCATATTCGGGATCCACATGAGCCGTGGGTATTTTTAGGCACCGCTGGCGACTCCAGGGGGTGGGTGACATGCCGAGTGTTTATTTACGGCTACTCTCACGATGAGCCCGTCTCCGCCTGTGGCCCTTCGCTGTGCGTACGTTTGCTATATCAGCAAAGGTGGTGGTTGCGTACATGGTTAATAACCACACATAGATTTTAACTTCGTTTTTTTTTTTTTTTAAATATTCCAGCAAATATAGGCAACGCTGGCAAGTAGGGGAACAATCCCCGGGAAGCAGCCCGGAACAGCTTCTCTCGCCCCCGAGAGGGGGCCTGCGGGGACCTGGACACGTCACCGTGGAAACACCTGCTTTTGAGAAGGGCTGCCGCCGCCTTTGCCGCGTTAAAGGGACAGATCGCCTCCTCTGGCTTATAGTTCAATGAGAAGTAAATTAAAGTGGTGTCTTAGCCATACTTGTACTTGGGCTGTTTCTTCTTCTCAATTCCATTCACCAACCATTTGTTACAGTCACCTGGGCCACACCCTGTGGAAAATACGAAGTAATTAATGGGTGCAGAGTGAGCCCAGATCGCTGTACAGGGCAGCTAGCATGCCTCACCACGACGAGCAGCAGGTCTTCCTGGGAGAGGCGGCAGGAACGGTGAATGTAATGTTGTAACTTTGTCATGTTTTCCTCATTAGACATGATAAGAGCTACCAGGCAGCCTGGCAGTGTTGATTCACACATCCCATCTATGGATAAAAACACGTATTCTGAACGACGATTACTGTACCCTGGCCCATGGGCCATCTTGCCCAGGCCCACAACAGCCGTTACCATTTCTCACAAACTGGCGCCTTCCTGTGGAGACCGAGCTGTGGCGAGGGAAAGCGCTTTGCTTAGAAGCTGGCTCTGGGGCTGAGCGACCCACTTCTTCCATCAAATACACCCCCGGGCGGCTGCCATCCCCGCGCTTTCCTGAAGGGAAACAAGGGCAGGCTTATCTCCTGAAAGGCGGGTTCCCTTTCACCTTCTGGTCATTGTACGTTCATATTTGGGCCATTTTCTCCAACTGGAACCACTCCTGTTGGCCGCCAGCTCATCCCCGGCCCCTCTGGCCTCCCAGAGGACGATGGTGAGTGCCACCGTGTGGGGGTCCGTTTCCGGCTACACGCGATCACTTCCCTGCAGCGTGGAAGGCGCACGCAGTTTCATTAGCATTTCTGCCTCTGAGCCTTCCTTGGTTGGTTTTACACTTTGGGGGAGAGCACATTTAGTAAAAGAAGGTAAAGCGAGCCCCGATGAAAGAGGTGGCTTCTCAGGAAGGTGTTTGGAATCTGGTTTTACCTGCAGTAAAGGATTTAGTCCAAATGCACGTCTTAAGCAGCTATCGGCTCCCCACCTCGGCCTTGCATTCTCACAGGACACAGCTCAGGGCGAAGCCGGTGGGGGTCACCGCTAGCCCCTCCTGGCCGCTCCCTAGGGGAGGGTTTTAGGAAGAAGTCAGCTGAAGAGCCAGGGAGAGGACCGGATCGGGATAAACAGTCAAACACGCTGCTCTGTCCTCTGGACACTGTGTTCCGCCTCCTGAGAAAGCCGGTCCCTCGTGGCCTGGGGCAGGTGCCCGGGCCCCGCGGGCCCCACGGAGGGCTGGGCGATCAGGGAATGGTCCGGGGGCTTCACCCTGGGTGAGGGAGGGAGGGCAGCGGGTACGGTGAGAGTGGGGAACTGTGAGAACTTCCAGGATGCGTGTGCCCCGGACGCCACCGCTGGGGCAAACCTTAGGGAGGCCCTTAGCTCAGAGGCTCTTGGACGGAAGGAAGCAGGAACTTCCCCGGGAGCCAGGCAGCCTCGGGAACAGGGTCCTGTCAATCAGGTGGCAGAATGCTCCTCACGGCCATGGGAGATGGAAGACCCTGCTCCTCTCTCCTCCTCTTGGGCGGTTTCCTGCGAGCGGAGGGTCTTCCCCCCGAATGTCCCTGGAGTGACTTCTGCAGGTTCCCCCCGGGGAGGGAATCTCTGATGGACAGCTCAGCCCTTCACACCTGCAGTGACTCTGGGAGAGAGCGGAGCGTTGGGGACAAGACGGATGCTCATCCTGCCAGTGAACCAGGTCACATCTGGCTTTCACGGGGTATTTATTAAAATTAGGGGACCGGGGACACATACATACATAACAATCTAGACAACTACATGCAGTCACATGCTATTTCAATTCAGCATGAAAGTGTTTTTCCAATTTATTTAAGTACAGATGTTTCAAAGATATGGTACAATAAGCACTTGTAGGAGTGCACTATAAACACAACTTCCATGTTACGAGTGCACTAAATAGGAAATACCGGATTTTACAAATAACGTGTGACGCGTTTACTCTATTCAGAATACCTTTGAAGACCAAAAAAGTGTCATTTTCCTAATCACAGGGACAACAAAACACAGTCATTGCTAATGCAACCACGCTCCTGAGCACATCGGGATGGTCCTGTGGAGATACATGTATGTTTCATTAATTGACTGACATAAAAGTCAGGTTTTCACACCATGTACATCATCTTGATATTGCAATATCGTGAAACACCTGGTAACGTTAGAGAGAAAAATGTTTCCCAATGCTTTTAAAATTCACTGTCTTATGAGACTTCCTTCACAAAGGCAGGTTTAAACTTGCAAAATTATTTGTCTACGCTATGGACATCTTCAAATAGTAAAATAAGCTCATATTATTTATTGGATTTCATGCATATAAAATCTAACAATGGAAAATGCTTTTACAAATTTTAAAAATTACTTTTTTTCATATTAAGGTACAATATATACAGATCGACATAGTCAAATGACATTTATAATTCTGCAAAGAATTAATAGTTAAAATTAATATTAAGGTACAGAACATGGTAGATGTCAAAGCATAACGGAATTGCACTTGAATAAGCCCAGTTTAGATTTCAGACAGAACCTGGATTACTCTCCATTGTCTTCATGTGCTACATGATTTTTTTCATATTTTATACATAAAATATTTTTTGCATTCATTAAAATACAAAATGTGATTACTTATATATGTGTAATTTAAACTCAATGATATCTTTTGAAGGAATTAAAGCAAAAAGATAGGCTTCTTTATTTAAAACAAAATAAAGAGAAATATAGTGGGACTTAGACTCATTTTGAAGTAAGGAAATTTTAGTACACTTATGCCAATTAATAAACAATTCTGAGTTATATTTATCACCAAGGGTTAAAAAATACTCAGATATACTTTATATTATCTACTGCATCTCTGAGTTGGAAACATTCTTGGTTATAATATTAAACTTTTTAATAAAATGAAATTTAATGATGAATTAGAAGTGGTCAATGTGATGGGTATTATATTATATATTGTTTTCTAAGAAGCTGTTTAAGAAAAATGTTAAAGTATTTTAAATGCAACAAATTTAAAGATAATAACCACGATTATTAGACAAAAACATCTATATTACAAATTCCGCACAACGGCTTGAGTATAAAAGTACTGTTCTTCCTGATATGCATTCATTTCATAAATTTCAAAGTCAGAATTCTAGAACAACTGAGCTACTTATGGCCATGACTCAGGCTTTTCTTTCTTATAGCTTTACTCTTTTAATTAATATTTTAAAAACCTGAATTTACATAACATATCCAAAATTTTAATATCCTACTTACAGGAAATTTACTTCAAACTAAATTTCATCAAATAAATTCAGTTATAGTTAATATATATCTATTAGAGATTATGTCAATATTACATGCATTACTGAAAATTAATATCTGTACAGACCCAGTCTCTTTTAAAAGTCAATTATCATAAAATGCAAATTCTCATACAGATGCCACCGCATTTTGGTTTTTATCCCCCCCCCCCCCAATTTTTTTCATGCTTAGATAACCGATTCCTTTATAATTGGACATTTGAATTTCAGATAGAATCCTTGGTAATGTTCCCTCCATGTGGTTCAGCTGGTTGGAGCATCATCTGTTCTTAACACCAAAAGATTGCAGGTTCGATTCCGGGTCAGGGGACATACCTAGGTTGTGGGTTTGATCCCCAGTCAGGGGGTGTAAGGCTGGCAATGGATGTATGTTTCTCTTACATTGATGTTTTTCTTTCTCTCTCCCTTCCTCTCTCTTTAAAAATCAATTAAAAAATATCCTTGGATGAGGATTAATAAAGTATTTTGACTGTGTATCTATTTATTGATATATATTAAACTTATAACTGTAAACTTTTATTAAAGACTAGGGGCCCAGTGCACGAAATTCGTGCATCGGGGGGGGGTGTCCCTCAGCCCAGCCTGCAACCTCTCCAATCTGGGATCCCTTTCAACTGGGATCGGGCCTAAACAGGCAGTCAGACATCCCTCTCACAATCCAGGACTGCTGGCGTCCAACTGCTCGCCTGCCTGCCTTCCTGATTGCCCCTAACCTCTTCTGCCTGCCAGCCTGATCACCCCCTAACCACTCCCCTGCCAGCCTGATTGCCCCTAACTGCCCTCCCCTGCAGGCCTGGTCATCCCTAACTGCTCTCCCCTGCAGGCCTGGGTCCCCTCCAACTGCCCTTCCCTGCAGGCCCGGTCGCCCCCAACTTCCCTCCTCTGCCGGCCTGGTCACCCCTAACTGCCCTCCCCTGCAGGCTTGATCGCCCCCAACTGCCCTCCCTTGCAGGCCTGGTCCCTCCCAACTGCCTTCCCCTGCTGGCCATCTTGTGGGGGCCATCTTGTGTCCACATGGGGGCAGCCATCTTGTGTGTTGGAGTGATGGTCAATTTGCATATTACTCTTTTATTAGATAGCATGAGCTAAAACTAGTGCTTTATTATTCATTAAATAGAAGACAAGGTAGGTGTCTGTGAACAGCTCAGCCCACATACCTTCCACATCAATGCCTGAGAAACCCCGTCCTTCGACTGTTCAGTAGGATTGTACTGCATTCAAGCGCTGTTCCAAGGGTTGCACCCATTCATGTCTCAACAATAAATAACTGGGTTCCTTCGGCACTTTGTGAACGTTTTATGTGCTCTTTTAGATTCAGTCCTTTATAACTCAAATATTTCCTTCCTCCCAAATATGGCTATCCTATTTTATAACGGAGACACCTATTTTTTCTCAAAAATATGTAAATATTTTACTTTTTGAAGTTAATGAATAAAATCAACTTGTTATTCCGTACTTCCCCCTATCCTCCTCCCAACCTTCAGCTCATGCGCAACAAAGGTTAATACTAACCAATGAAAGGTCTTTTAGACACAGTGAAGCCGGAGTAAAGCCTTCCATCAGAATGGGTTGAGTCGAATGCCAGTCCCTAAAGGTGAGAAGGGGTTCACCTTGGCCCACATCAGAGCATCGTTCAGGGAGATGGCGGATTTCCCATCTTCAAGGAAATACACGGGGCCCTGCACACGGTGAGAGTTGAGGAGAGAAGAGGAGTATAAATCCGCAACGTTTTGAAACAGAGACAATCCCTCCAATAGAAAACCCATGGCAGATGTTTGCACGGTGCTGACAGGAAATGAGAAAATACAGACTTGACTTTGGGTGGCGAACCCACAATACAATATACAGTGATGTATTAAACACTGTACACCTGGAACCTATATCATTGCATTAACCAATGTCACCCCAATAAATTCAATACAAATGTTAACATAAAAGTATGAGAAAATTCGTTTTTTGAATTGCTACATTTTAAAACATCTTAATGTTAAATATATCCTGATGTCTTTCAAAATAGGATTTAGTTTCATAATTTGAGATCTTTCAATACAGCAGTGTTAACAGAGATAACAGGTAATGTTAATCTGTTAAATACTGCAAAGTTACCATTTTATAAAGGCATATATGTCTCGTCATAGCCTTAAACGTACTTTATGTTTAATCATACGGCTGGGAAGTTACTCAAGCCAGAACCTCTGAACCTGCTGTGTGTGTGTGTCTGTATAATTAAAATCATGCCAAACATGTGACTTGCCAGCAGACCTATAATTTAGTTATATCAGTTAGTCCATATGTCAAGGGCAGTTCTAAAGAACTAAATGCAAAAAAATAACAACAAACAATGCCCTAACTGGTTTGGCTCAGCAGATAGAGCGTCGGCCTGCAGACTGAAGGGTCCCAGGTTCGATTCTGGTCAAGGGCATGTACCTTGGTTGCGGGCACATCCCCAGTAGGAGGTGTGCAGGAGGCAGCTGGTTGATGTTTCTCTCTCATGGATGTTTCTAACTCTCTATCCCTCTCCCTTCCTCTCTGTAAAAAATCAATAAAATATATATTAAAAAAATAATAACAACAAACAAAAAAACCTCTTTCAATCTGTATTTCCCAGCTCTGAGAAGGAAAAGCATGATTTTAAAAACACAAAAACCTTGCTTATTTAGGTTCTAAAGTTACCAGGTTTCTGAGCATGATTTCAAATAATACAGCTTGTCAACAAATTATTTTTAGACTAGAGGCCCGATGCACGAAATTCGTGCGAGGGGCTCGGACCTCGCAGCCCCGGCTTTGTCCGGAAGTTCATCCAGAAGGTTGTTCGGCTGTCCGGTCTAATTAGCATATTGTGCTGTTATTATTATAGATCTTGGAAGATCCATCATAGGAAGTAGACAGCTTCCCGTCCACGGGTCCTTGAAACCTCACAGGTGTCACCAGGCCCCTTGATTTTCTGTGGAGGCAGCAATCTCCTGGGAGGGCAGCCTCCCGCCGCCTTCATGGGTGAGGCACTTCGCGGGGTGGGGCAGAGGTGACGCAGCACACCCACCGCTCAACTGGTCTCTCGGGAGCGGGAGGGGGAAGAGCCGGAGGAGGAGAAAGCAGCGTGAAGGCATCACAGGGTGGACACGGCACCCGCGTGCAGAGGGCACCGGGGTACAGGCTGGCACTGCGTGTGCGCTCCTCAGCGTATGTTACCTGCTGGCCCCTGTGCTTCTGATCCCTGAACGTCAGTCCTAATGAGCACATGTGCACTGTGTCCTGCCTGCTGTCGGACACACTGTGTGCCCCGAAGACTTGGCCTGAGTGTCAAGGACACAGGGGCTAGGGCTTACATTAGCAGTGGCCATTTGTTTGGAGAGGACATCTCCCCAAACACCTTCTCCGCTGGCCTGGAGGTTAGCGTTAGAGATGTGAGTACCACCCCCCATCAGGATGTGAGAACCGACTCACGCACCTGTGACTGTGCCTGCGAGGTGGAGCTGTGGTCTCCCAGAGCATTTCACGGGGACTCAGCTTCACTTCCAGGGGCACCTACCCCTGGTCCTGGCTCTGGGGCGATGAAGGCCTCTCTCTTTTCGGGAGGTAACTGCCCTCCCGCCCCCTGGTGTGCACTGGCAGGCCCGGCAATCATTCTCCATCGCTACCCCACTGGACAGTAGGGACCATTCTTAGGAACTGAGCCATCCCTCATGATTGACCCTAATCATTGTTAGTTGCTGAACAGTTCAGTACGTCAATATAAGAACATGCATACTATGTCAATCATATCCATCTATGAGTTTATAATTGTTTTCTTTGTGTTTATAAGGTACAACTGGAGACTATGCAGTCACATTTAACTGGCTATAACAATCTACACCAGTGGTTCTCAACCTTTCTAATGTTGTGACCCTTTAATACAGTTCCTCGTGTTGTGGTGACCCCAACCATAAAATTATTTTTGTTGCTACTTCATAACTGTAATTTTGCTACTGTTATTAATCTTTATGTAAATATCTGTGTTTTCTGATGGTCTTAGGCTCTACAGCAGTGGTTCTCAACCTGTGGGTCGCGAACCTGTGGGTTGAGAACCGCTAGCAGGGTCGCCTAAGACAATCAGAAAACACAGATATTTACATTATGATTCATAACAGAAGCAAAATTACAGTTATGAAGTAGCAACGAAAATAATTTTATGGTTGGGGGTCACCACATGAGGAACTGTATTAAAGGGTTGCGGCATTAGAAAGGGTGAGAACCACTGATCTACATTAATAAAAGAGAAAGATGCAAATTGACCGTACCTTCACAACACCCACCAGCCAATCAGGAGTATGCAAATTAACCCAACAAAGATGGCAGGTTAATTTGCATACACGGGGGTCGAGCGGCGGGGGCGGGACGTAGGCGTTCTGCACCACCCCAGCCGCTCCTGGCCTCTGGGCAGCGTGGGAGGTCAGAAAGGCGGCTCCGGCCGTAGCGAAGGCAGTGCCTGCAGCCAGGGGAAGGAAGGCCCATTCTTGCACGAATCTTCGTGCATTGGGCCTCTAGTTTGTCATGATGATTGTGGACTGTCTCTCTTATGTAATGTCCCCGAGGACAGGATCTGTATGTATTTTAAGATATTTGTCACTGAGTAGACACATCATTTGCCTGTTACGTGGGTTCCTACTATGACAACAGCACCAGCAGCAGGACTCTCTGAGTTTATTTTAAGGGGAGAGAGACCATCTGTATAACCCTGGAAGCCTGGGGGGGTCTTCTGGCTGGGCCTCAGGCCTCCGGATTGGCACCTACGTTTCATCAGATTACAGTTATTTTAGAATCACATTTCAAAAAAATGATGACACAAATAAGAGGATGGAAATAAGATGCGTAAATTTCTGCCCGCTGTTAGACAGTACCTGGATTTTTAGCCCCGTGAGACAAGAGATGTGAGCATCAGAATGGCTGGGAAGGTGGGACCCCGTCACATAGTCCG
The DNA here is from genome assembly GCF_951640355.1 of Cnephaeus nilssonii. Classification (NCBI taxonomy): domain Eukaryota; kingdom Metazoa; phylum Chordata; class Mammalia; order Chiroptera; family Vespertilionidae; genus Cnephaeus; species Cnephaeus nilssonii. The sequence continues at coordinate 3,091,811 of NC_137079.1, read as the reverse complement.
GCCCAACCATCCCTCTGAGCGGCTCGGCCTGCAGTCTCTGGAGTAGGGCTGCGTGCACCCTTCTCTGTGACTCGGAAGCCGGCATGTAGGGAGAGTCCTCTGAGGATCTGTATTGTCAACACACATGGCATTTCCATGTTTGCAAAATCTCAGAATGATTCAGGCTTAGATTAGAAACAGTCCCGATGACTTTTTAGCCCCCCTTCATAAATGATGCCAAATCAATTTTAGACTCAATTTACAGTAAACATGAAGGACTTTAAAAAAGGCAGCATTGTAAATGATTACTGAACATCTGCCAAACAAACCAAGAGTCCTTCTTTTGCTAGCGTGAATAACGACAACCTGCATTCTGAACGAGCCTGTCCATGATACTAAGGGTTCCCGTTCTTATGTCAGATTCACTCACGGGGGGATGGGCAGCGTGCAGGCTCTCCACGCCTCCAGCTCCTCAGAGAGGCGCTCGATGGTCAAAGGCACGGACACCTCCCGACGTTTCAATAGCTGACTGCAACGTGAGAAAGAAATTAACCGCTGACATCGAAGACAAAGACACCAGAAAAGCAAATAACTGCAATTTTAGATTTAACAACTACTGTTCAAAAATGTATGTGTATACCTGAATGTGTGTGTGTGTGTGTGTGTGTGTGTGTGTGTGTGTGTGCGCGCGCCTGCTCACTGTGTAGTTCGCCTGTAAGTGCTGGTGAGTCATAGCTGGTCCACAGCTGTGGGCTGGGTGACAGTCTGAGGAGTGAGGGATGGATACAGGAGCTGCATAATGTATGGAGGACGGTTCGAGAAGCCAAGCTCTGCTGACTGATGGCCACGCACAGCGTCTGTACGGTACAGTGTGTGTTTGCACTAAAATGAATGTTGGGAGTAAGAAAGCGAGCAGGAGAGCGGGCGGACAATGTCAGCTAGCAGGGAGGACTGGGGTGCAGCTGCATTCTCTACAGACAGCTGTGCCAAGCGGCAGGGCCCGCAGTGTTGGGGACCCGGTTCAGTGAAGAGGCCTGTCCTCCCCCGCAGGGCTGCTCACCTCGTGTACTCGTAGAGCGCGGGGACGATGCTCGCGTACTGTCTCCTGGCGGCCAGCAGCGCGCCCGCGTAGCCACTGAGGATGAGCAGCTCGTTCCGCGCTCTGCGGGGGAAGATCGTTCGGTTTAAGAAGTCCACACCTTGAAGTCTGGAACATCATTCTCATCTGTAGTGACTGTACTTGTGTCTCTCTATTCTAATGGGTGACACTGACAGCAAACTCTGTTTAGAAAATTTCCTAAACTCGAGGATGTTGCCTTCATCAGGTAACTCAGCCAGGCATTGTGCTATGACAAATTCGGGTCAAAACACAGATCTTCAACGTCATCTCACTCTCGCCTTCTTGTTTTTCTCTGTTGCTCCGCTGCTTCTTCATGTGCTCGCTCCCTCAGGAACTCCTGGGTCAGATTAGGAATCCCTGGTCCGTGGACTGCTCACCCACCACCTTCCTGCCCAGGATCTGCCACGCGTGCAGCCACAGCTTCATCTTCCCACACGGGCATCAAGCGAAAGGGGCCCAAGGCCTCTAGCACAGATTATCCACAGTCTCAGGACCTCAGCCACATGGAACAGTGACCTTAAACCAGGGCGGGGGACCTCTGGCCCGCGGGTTGTGTGAGGCCTGTGAAATCATTTGGTCTGGCCCTGCCAATGCATTAGGGGTGAGTTAATTAAATGTTTGACCAAATAGAGCAGGCTAATTTTAAAGTTGATACTTTAATGTGGCCCACGAATGAGGTCATGAATATCCAACTGGACCTGGCAGAGAAGGTTCCCCACCTCTGCTTTAAATGACACCTGTTTCCGGGGGCGGCGTTACCTTTGATGTCCTAGCCCTTTCACTTCTTCCCCAACCCAGCACACTTTGTACACATGGAGAGTTAACAGATAAGATCAGATCATCAGTTTCTCAGGACTTTGAGGTCCAAAGCCACCAAAAAGCTTTAAATTAGCCCTATTTGAACCTGGTGTGTATGTGTATATGTGTGTGTTCATACATACATAAACATACAAACACTATTAGTAAAGGAGGCCACGAAGATTTATGATTTCTGGTTCAAATTGACCTCTGCATTTTTTTCTTAAGATGACAACAGATAAAAACATAATTTTTTTCTACATGTCCTTCTACCTGTCCAAGATGATCTTATTTCTTGATCTAAACACCAAAACTCGCAGAGCCACCGTGAAACACCATGTGGCTGCAGTGATGGATTCTGGGGAAAGGTACTCACTTGGTACACGTGTGCAGGAGTAACTTTTCAGTACGAATGTAACTCAGCAGGTCAAGAACGGGATAAATGGTATCCAAAGTCCAATCTGATCTACTGATGTGTTCTGGCAAAACAGAACCAAGTAAAGAGTCTCTAAGTAACGGTATTCATGTCTGCTCACCCACGGTTGAACCCATGTGATCAGCTCCCTTCTAGCGAATCCTCTGTCCCTGGGATCAGACCGCAGGCATGCATTTGCCCACCGACCCTCTCCCAGGACCCACACCATGTGGTCAGCGGTGTCTTTTCTTTCTCAAGGTGGGGTGGCTAGTGCTTGATGGGAAAGCTTTTTAGCAGTATGAATGAAAACATGAAGTAAATGAGTAGATTTTAAATGTCTGCACCAACTAAACACTCACCTTTGACGAAGTCAATGCCAACAGGAAGGGCTTTCTCAGGTTCTGGACTTAACAAGAAATACTTTACAGCTTCAAACACACGGCCATCCGCGTGCGCTGTCTCCGCTAACTGCATACATTCTTCTACGGTGGGCAGCTTGCACTAGAAAATAACCGGGTTGAGGACAATATCACCAAAATGTGCAGGGACAGAAGTAACAGTGTAAGTACTAAATCAGTTCCATGTTTATTTCTTCTGAAAGTTGCTCAAAATAGAGGTGAATAAAATAACTTGTACTGAGATATATTTATGAAACTATCTTGAAGGTATAATAATAATAGCAATAATAATGAATAATAATAAATAGGATGTTGCCCAAGAGTCAGCGGTTTTTAGCACACATGACCTAATAAAAGAGGGGGAGTGAACTGCCTGGGCTGTGACATCGGAACTAGTGCCTGCAGCTGTAATTTAGGGGAAATGCTGAGGTTAGTCATTTTAGAACAAAGATGCTGACCATTATAAGGAGCTACACGGCACGCTCTCCCATGCCCTGTACACAATACGTCCATGTCACGTGGCCCCTGAGACAAAGCAGCTTCATTTCAGCAGAAAGGCAGACACTGTACAAGCCCTACAAGTTTAGCCTTGCCGTTGGGAAACCCCACACCGTGTGGGGTGGAGCCTACGGATGCCATCACCGCAGCGGGAAAGGCCGCACTCCCCACGGTCTCCGTTTTTAAAAACCCGGTTCGCACTGCGTCTGTTCCTCCCGCAGGGGAGTTCTGCTTCCGTAACGAGGCAGGCATTGCGTTATCTCCTGCATCACATTCCAACAACGTCCGTGGTTGGGTCAGCTAAATCGTTTAACTTTGCCCTAACCGGTGTGGCTCAGTGGATAGAGCATCGGCCTGCGGACTGAAAGGTCCCAGGTTCGATTCCGGTCAAGGGCATGTACCTCGGTTGCGGGCACATCCCCAGTGGGGAGTGTACAGGAGGCAGCTGATCGATGTTTCTCTCTCATCGATGTTTCTAACTATCCCTCTCCCTTCCTCTCTGTAAAAAATCAATAAAATAGATTAAAAAAAAATAAATTGTTGAAGTTTGTCGGTTAGTTTCTGAGTGACACTGATAAATGGCTTGATGCTCTGGCTCTCAGCACTCTGGCCACCACGGCATGAGCTGCCACAGCAAGAAACGGTTTGTGCTGTGACTCAGGAAAGTGTGGCTCACCCCCGTCTCTTCTCCGTGGGCACCTGCCGCCCTCCTCCCCTCACTTTTCTCTTATGTCCCCTTAAGTTACTGAAAAGGTTTATTCACTTTGCTTACTTACTAGCGAATTTACTCAATAGTTTCGTATTTTCTGTTGTTTAAAAATTAGGTATATTTAACATTAAAGATCACTCAACCTCTCAGAAAAATCACCACAAACTACAATCCAGGAGTTCTCATGTGTGTGACATCTCGTATTGTTTCCCATCCCTACTCACTAAATGACAGTTACGCATCGAGCAACTCCTTGCGCTTGGTCCTGAGCCTGGCTAGATCAGAAAGGCTCCTGCGCTTGAGGAAAGCTCAGAGAGCAGGGGGGATGCACCCCTGTACCCCATCAGCATCTACAGACTCAGGCGGCCGACCTTCCCCACTGCCACGCGCGTCTATCGCCGCAAACCGCGCCTATCAACTCTTGTCGCCCACTGTTAAAATCAGACTTGTTAGCGACCTCTCTGGGTTAGTAAGAAGATTATGGTAACTTAAATTTGTAAATATTCCATGCATCGGGAAGAAATGGGGATGGTTTCCGTTTTGGAGGCGTGGCAGTTAACGGGTAAAACAGTGGCCCCCATGTAGATGTCCCACTCAAATAGGGCACGACAGGAGGAGTAAGGCGATCACCCCTGCGGTTCTTGTCGTATCTTAAAATTCCGGAAGTTGTATGAGTAACATAATATTTGAATATATCATTGTTTGTACTACTCGTGAAGCTGTCCAGTTAGTCACCTCTTCACACATACTAGCGAGTCTTTCTGAAGTGCTGTTGATGGAGTCTGGCGAGAGAGTAATTACGTTCTCTGGAATGTGCGGTGAAGACTTGGTGGAGACCTGCTCGCCCCTCCGGCCCGTCATTAACAGCTGTGATCGTCAGTGCTGATCTCCCCACGCCTCCACATGGCGCCTGCCCCTCCTGGCCCAGGGACATGCATGCTCCTGTGCACCCAGACACTGCGCAGCCCATGGAAAGCGCGCCTGCACACAACATCCCTCTCCCTCCCGGGTGCGGCTCATTTCCACAGAAACCAGTTTTCATTGTCATGTTTATGAAAGCAAAGCACAGCTCACTGAAAGTGAGTCAGGGAAGACGAAGCGTGTGAGGAAGTTAAAATCACTCTTCTCACAACCCACTGGTAACTCAACATTTATCTTTTCACAAGTGTTTTCTCTGATATTACACAAACACACTCACAAACACACACACACTCACACTCACAAACATACTCACAAACACATTCACACACACTCTCACACTCTCACACACTCTCACAAACACACACATTCACACACACACTCTCACACTCACAAACACTCAAAAACACACACATTCACACATACTCACACTCACAGTCACACACTCTCACAAACACACATTCTCACACTCACAGACACACACACACACACACACACACACACACACTTGGTTTATCTCTATTAACACAATACTCAGTAAGTACCCATTATTGAATGAATAGGGCCACTCACACTGGGGGGAAAATCAAGGTTCGTATAAGTAAAAAATCGTTGTTATTTTTAAAGTTGAAAATGAGAACATTTTTTACTTTTATCTTTTTCTCAAAAGATCTTCTTAAATACGCCATGCAGTCATTTTCAAAATGAAAATCATGTGGCACGTGCATAGTGTCATAATCTGCTTTTTACTTGTGTTACAGCCAACGAATGTCAATAAAAACAGAACTTCAAGATCTTTTTAATGCATTAGTAGCACTAAAATACAGAAATGTCCTACAAGTTACATACACATATAACCTCTCTACTGTGGAACATTTGGGTTGTTTTATTTATAATCTTGGTACATAAATTCCTATATTTTGCAAAGGAGCGTTCTTTTAAAGCGCTTACAAAAAATGCAGGCACATTTCATTATACGTTATCAATTCTTTCAAAGACCTCAAATGGTCTACTTTTAAAAGTTGGCATCCGTGAACCTCGAGTGCAAAGGGGGGCAGTGGGGAGGACTGGGGCCGGGGCAGGCATGTTGAGGCTGGTGGTCTCGCCCACCATTAACTCACGTAGGCAACAGCTCCCTTCCCTCCTCTGCGCTCACTCTCTTTATGCAACAGGAACAACATCCCCTGCTTTGCAGGGTTCCGTGAGGACAGAGTGAAACACAAACACATGTGAACATTGAGAAGAGGTCCACCACAGAGCAGAAGCGTGATCAAAGTCACGTAGGGTCGTGTTTGTTGTACATACAAGGGCCCCAGGGAGAGCAGACCTTAGCTTCCCTGCCTGCATCCACCCCTGAACCTGAAATGAGTTCAGTCACGCGCTGCGTCCCCAACTACCTTCTCACGGAGATCGATCATCTCCTCCTCGCAGCCTGGGTAGAAGGCACAGAGCTTCACCAGCTGAAGTTCATTATCGGGAATCATCAGGAGCAGATCAGCTGCCAAATTCCTGGTCGCATAACAAAAGGGGAAACGCCCATGAGAACAACAAGCCACACACAACACCAGAGCCATGTCGGAGGAAGGAGACTCAGGATTCCTTCCACGCCGTCCTAGCTGCGCACAGCACTGACCTCCTGCTCAATCAGCTCCTCGGCACAGATCCCAGGGACCCAAGGGCGGGGGAAAAAACGTGTGATGAAATGCCTAAACAGTTCTTTTTAAAAACATGTTCTTATTGATTTCAGAGCGAGGAAGAGAAAGGGAGGGAGTCATGGATCGGCTGCCTCCTGCACGCCCCCTGCTGGGGACCGAGCCTGCCACCCAGGCATGTGCCTTGACCTGGGAATCAAACCCTGACCTCCTGGTTCAAGGGTCAACGCTCAACCACTTAGCACCACCGGCCAGGCTCTAAATCTAAATAGTTTTTAAAGCTCTGAACAGAGTCTTCACATACTCACAATTGGTCCTGTCACT